>NW_022280033.1:6987732-7344392 GCF_004355925.1 Anarrhichthys ocellatus | reverse complement strand
AGAGAGAGAGAGAGAGAGAGAGAGAGAGAGAGAGAGAGAGAGAGAGAGAGAGCCCAAGAGCGAGCGAGACAGGAGGTGAGGAAAATGAGTGAGAGTACAACAGTAAGAGTGAGAGGAGGAGGAAGAGATACCATAATGAGTCCTGTAGCCATGGAGTAAATGAAGAGGGATTGACAGAGTGAGGGATCCTCAAGTGAAATAATGTCAATGCCACTCTGCCCATTAGAGAGAAAAGGGGGATGGTGGAGGAGAGGGTAAAGAGGGATGAATGGAGGGACACAGCTACATGTTAGGGTGCAGAGGAAGTACATAAATTATTTGTGACACCCCCGCAACACACACACACACACACACCACCACCAACAAAAATATGAAATATGAAACAACAAAATAAACTGACAATAGCAGCTGAAAAGAAAAAGAGAGAAATAAAATCAAAAAAAGGCCTTGGAAATACCCAATAAATTCTCAGAGACATGTAGTTGGGATATTTGATGTCAAACAATAATAATCACAGTGACATCTGCCTCGCTGCTCTCGGAGGAGATGGGCAGAGCGCGTGAGAGGAAGGGGTTAATCTCCCAAACCCAATAAGGTTGGATAGTGAGGCACTTGTTCCCTGATAAAGAAGTGATAGGATCTGTGGGTCTGGTCCCTCGGCGCTTGTACAGGGGTAGAGCAAATATTGTTAATGTGCTGTGGTTTACTTCAGCTAAGGCGAGAAAAACAGCTCTGCTTGACGAGAGAAGACAGCGGCGAACCAGAATACGACAGGAATGGCCACGCGGCTCGACTCGGCCTCTCAGGGACTTAACTGGCATATATATCCAAGACCACTCAGTTGCATAAATAAGTGCTCGGGGAAGATTAAGATCTATAAGTGTCTCTATTTCTCGTTTTACCTGCTCCGCCTTGTCACAACAGGAATCTGAATGCAGTTCAGTGGAGTGCCTAATAACTGGAGCAGTAGGTAGGAAAGGCAGGAGGCTTGACATTAAGACCCCGGCGTTTTGGAAATCCGATACGCTATTGACCCGTGTACTACTATCTCAGCGTAGAGATCTTGTGTCAGCAGATTGTCTGACTCTTACAGATACTGTGGCCATCTGTCAGTGTATTGTGTAACGGCCTAAACAAATAAGGGGAAGCGCTTTTGTACAATAAGGTGCACTATTGGAGGAGAAAAATATATCCCTCATGTGTGTAATTTAAGAATCCAGCGAGTGAAAAGAATTTCAAATAGCTCGGACTGAACTTTGAATTTCTTACAAGTCATTAAAAATAATACAAATCTGAAAATGAATAGTTAAAAAAAAGATGAATTAAATTGACAGGAGAGCAATAGCCTCCTTAATAATACAACATTATCCTTATTTGCCCTCTTCGCTCAAATCAAAGGGATGGACATTTATGCATGAGTGACATCAACCCTGCAATTAAGTTGGCCATTTAAATGAGAGAAGGCCTTCCTCACCCTGCCTGTTTGTTTTTTTCCCTTCTCTCTTCTTTTTTTTTCTATTTCCCCACTGTTTGATGATGGGAGAGGGTGAGCTAGAATTAGGGCGATGGGTCTTCCTTTGAGTGTCAGCCTAAAATGATCAGAGTAAAGATAAGAGGGTCTAGCAGCCCTCAAATCAGTCAAAGTGCCAAAGTCTGCCTTTTTCTCCTCAATTACCGGGTCTGTGAAGCCAGGGAGTGGAAGGCACCGAGCCTGCTGCATTACTAAAGAGACAATCTATTTCCCCTTTGACCAGAGGGAGAGAAATCATTATGGCATGATTAGTAGCTTCGGCAGCGGGCGCGCATGGAGGTACTACAGGAGAATCGTATTAATTGCCTTAGACCAAGGCATGAGCAGGATTGTTTTAACGTTGATTTGTGGACCTGTATGACTAGCTGTCAGAGATAAAAGCTGAAGTCAGGTCTTAGTTATACTGGCAGACTTCGGGCATGCAGACAGAGAGGGTTGATGTCAAAATGAGCTTCCGTGGCTGCCCTGGAAGTCTTTCTCTATATGCCTGTCGATGTCTTCCTCTTTGTCTTTCTTCACACTTCATAGTTTTCCTTTATGCCTCCCACTATCCCTCCCTCTACTCCCCCTTCCCTCAGATGGACTACACCCCACCCCTTCCCGCACTCCCTTCCTCTCCCTCCTCCAACTGATAGCTGCCTTGGCCGATTATTTCATCCAGTGCGGTCCACTGAGAGCCTCCTCTCCCGGCTTTGGAAGAGCTTTAATTAGCCATGTTAATATCCCCTTCATTGGCCTTAATATCACTCAACACCTTCCTCCATCTCAGCGGCCACCAGGGTCCCCCTGTCCTGTCAGAACAGCTGATTATTGAGAAGGATAGCTTTAATCAAACCTAATTGCAGTTCATTCTTTCTCTCTATCCCCCTTTGCCCTCCATTGCCAACATCTAATGGCAGCGACGACTTGATATCCCATTAAAAAACAATTAAACAACCTCCTTTTGTCTCCGTGCGTGCCAAAACACCAGCACAAACTTCTGTAGATATTTAAGAAGTAAAAGAGAGAGAGTGGGGCCTTGTCTTAATTGCTCTCCTTCTCACCAAGGACCAATTTGCACTGTGCTCATGGAGAATCTTAACCAACTCAAATGTAATGGATGCTATAGCACTGCCACTGCTGTGGACTATGAAAATTAAGCTTATCTTTTTAGTGGAGAAATTGTGCTTAATTGCCTTCATAACAGTAAACATAAAGGAGCCACTTTATGATAGCGTGGGCACTCAATTTCTTGTGTTTATTGTTTCTGAACTTTTGGTTTGGCTGTGGTGGAAACAGTATGTTAAAGCATTAAAGTATCCAAGACAAGAGACAAGACAAACTCTGAAAGTAATGTGTTTCTTTTATGAAGTCGATGCATTGCCGAGGAAATATATTCTATCTCTTGCTCTGACATAAATTGTCTACCAACGGATGATGCATGTGCATGCACATGCTCACACGCACACATACCCGTGTAGATGTGCACGAACGCATGCACGCGCACACACACACACACACACACACACACACTCACACTGGCCTTACCCAATCTGTATGAGAGGCGACAGACAAATAAAAGTCGTATTTCAGGTCTGCTTTCCGCAGATGTCTGCTGCTCTACATTATGACTCTTTGGGGAAATAAAAACAGGGTCAGGGAATTAGAGTACATAATGGTCATTTTGATGATCAGCCAACAGATGCAACCCGAAAACACAGTGAACACAATCAAGCGAAATGCACTAATGACAAGTCAGGTTTTTTATGGCCTCACCACACACCGACAGGCAATCAGCATTCTGGCATGGGTTAAAACGTCTTTTATTGATGTCCAAGCCAAAGCTCCTTGGATGTGGAGTGAAAATATTTTCTCACCTCTCCTCTCCCTCCTGGGCCCTCGGCGGAGCACAAGGTATAGGAGTCTATCGAAGAACGCTTCTAAATGACCAGTGCATGTGTTAATGTGGCCAGGGTTAGAAGGGTCATTTCAGACTCTGATTTATGTTCCTGGCCAGGATCCCACTGGGTGAACGAGAAATCTTAAGTGTTGTGAAAGCGTCCTCACAGGCCACACAAGCCACTGTATTTAGCGGAATGAAATGGCCATGCAATCTATGGTGCAATCTATGGTAATCCAATGAGCCGCTGCGATTCTGTGAGCCACGGTACTATTACAATGGAAACCACAATATTGCATACAGCAATGTGATGAAAAATAAATATCTCGGCGTTGTATTTATAATGAATCAGAGAAAGCAAAAGCACAATCAGCCGTGATTCTTTGGGGAGAATTTACAAAAACAAGTCAATTTCATTGTTTATTCTGTGTGGTTGTGTAAGAATTTGCACAATAGGCTACATCTGAGATATCTTTTTTCTTATTGGCCCCGTTGTTAATCTTTTCTCTCTTTAACTATTCCACGTCTGTGAGGCCACATCGGATATACAGCTCTCAACATGAGGCTTCGTCAATACATTTTGCGACACCTGAGAGAAGGAGAGGAAGGCAGCGTACAAACTAACCAAGCCCAGATCTCACTCAGACGTGACATTTGTTCAGAGACGATTAGCCAGGTTGTAATTTGTGGCATAATTGCCTCACCCACCCACAAGTGCACGGGTGTGTGTATGCGTTGTGTGCCTGTGAGTGTGTGCGTGGCATACGGTGGTCCCAGGAGTGTCCGCCTAATTGCCTGACAGGACTATAAGTTTTGTGGCGCGCTCCCACCTTGTTAGGTCCTTTATCCCTGATGCTCTTCAAACAAGACCTGGTCACAGGTGGGCCTCATTTGCTTCCCTATTGAACAGGAGTACTTTAATTGCACAGGGGGTGTCCTGGGATTAAAGAGGTGGGTGGAATATCAAGTGACTTCCTGTATGTTAGTGGCAGATGGGTGTTGGGAAAGACCCATGAACTCAGGTGAGAGGATGAGATGACAAAGAGACTGATGCTCTTGAGTTTGAGAGAATGATAAATGCTGCGACTTCCCAGACCGAAATGGTGCGATGTCATGTTTGTTTCAGGATCAGATGTGGGAGTGTTTTGATAATCCTTCCACACATTTGTCATTTAAAAAGGTGTAATTAATTGTCTCTGCTTTTGTTTTGTGCTCTCTTTCAGATTCTTCCTAAAGTTCTTCCTCAAGTGCAATCAGAACTGTCTGAAGAATGCAGGGAATCCAAGAGACATGCGCAGATTCCAGGTGACTGAAGCCTCACACAGATTCCCCACATCATCCCCTGTCTGTCTCTCTTTTAGCAGACACACAGGTGTACAAACTGCACTACACTAAGTCACATCGACACACATATGAAAACAATTCTATTATTTGACAAGGCAAAATCCAGAAAGAGAGAGAGAGAGAGAGAGAGATATTTTGTGTCTTGTGTGCTCTGGACAGAATATTTATTAGGGAATAGCATCTGACACAAATAAGGATATAGGATTTTAGAGTGCCATCAATCGTGTTCTTGACAGTTTTCTGAGCCGCAGCGCAGAGGGGAGGACGATCCAACCACATGTAACAACAGTGTTAACTCAGGATCTGTCTGGCAGCGGAAACGCATACCTTCTTATACACACATATGCGAAAGCGCGCAGACACACACACACACACACACATATGGATGGATGCCCGTGCAAGCTAGAAGTGCATATATTTGCTTTCTCTACATCACTCTCTCATTCTTACCCACATATGCATATACTTAAACTCACACATATGCAGTCCCCTTTATAGCCAATGAAAACCATCTTAAGCCATCTGAAAACCATCATTATTGCGGGCTGACAAAATGCTGCGATTTACACGAAAAGGACATGACCGCTGAGAACTTTTACTGCTTCTTTAACCCTCTTGTTTCCAATGTGTCAAGTAGTTGAGCCTTGAAATTATTGACCCCCCTCCCCCCCCCTTACTGATCCATGTATCCGACCGTACATCCATTCTACCCAGACACTTTCACCACAAGCAGCCCACTAGGTCAAGGTGAGACAGTGAGAGTTTAGTGTGATTTGTCCTATCGGGATAGCGACAAACTGCAGGAGGGCGTCCGTCACTGACAGCACTGTTCTGTGATAGACACACAAGTCAGCATCCTCCAGGAGGAAACCTAGACATGAAACAGACAAGACAGGGTGTCCCCTCCTGATGTCACCACCATCAGACCTCCCTTGCCTCCTCAAATCTTCCCTCAGGGTGAATGTGGACTGATGCATGACAGCCACCAAGGGATTTCACCTCTCACTCCCGTGTGTCAAAAGGAATGCGAGAAATACGTTTTTTTTTTTTTTTTGTGAAACTAAAACATGAACATTAAGTTTAAAATAACAAGATTTTTTTCGCTGATGATCATCCCTCGTCTTCAGTCCAACAGTTAGTATGCTATTTCCCCCTAAATAGATCTTCCAGATGCTCCACCATAGGTGTTTCTCTGGCCAAAGTTGTGTATTCTGCATGCCTTCCACTCCACTTATTACCCCCAAAAACCAGCTGGAGGCCAGAGAGGGCCCAATCCATCATCCTCAGCTTGGCCCAGCTCTGAACCTGCTCACAAGAATGGAGCTCTTTCACTTCCCCTTCTCTCCCCCCCTCCCCCTTACAGACCCACAGCCCTCCCAAACCAACCAAAAAAAAAGCGCCCCCCTAAATTCCACTGCTACACCGAGGTCACTTACCGGCGAAGCAAACCTGAGAGGGGCTCTCTGTTTCCGGCTCAGAAAACACTTTGGCCATTCACATGCGGCTCACTGTTTGGAGATGTGGTAGCCAAAAAACAACAACAAAAATAAGCATTATGAAATATGGAGTGTGGGTTGGAATCCGATCCTAGTAAAATGTTTGTTGAGTGATGGGATGGAGCACGGTTCAGTTGCTAATGACTCCAGTAAATTTTAAAAGGGAGGCCTTCCATCCTCAAATAGATGGACAAGCTGATCAATAATTCTGAGCTTGGGCTATGATGACAGTAAACGGAAATGGTATTTTAGTGATTGAAAAGTCAATTAGCTGCACACAAATGCAAGACACTAAAAAGCAAAAACAAAATGGCTGAGAAGCAGGGGAACTGTAATACGATATGTCCGAAGAGAACATTCGCTTCAAGAGGTTTGACAATAGCAATCAATAGCACACGGGCCACGTACCCGGACACAGCTGAGTTTCTAAAGCGTGCATGTGTCCCCTGTACCCCACAGCATTAACGAGAATGTCTGTAAAACTATATTTCTATGTCTTCATTTTGATATCACAATGTATTAAAATGCATGTTTCACCTTCACTCTTGTTGCAGGTTGTCGTATCGACGACCGTCAATGTGGACGGCCATGTCTTGGCTGTTTCTGACAACATGTTCGTACACAACAACTCCAAGCATGGGCGAAGGGCTCGCAGACTCGACCCTTCAGAAGGTACGCCTCCTTATCTGGAGAATGGTAGGCACATTTTTGCATCCTATACTTTGCTACGCTACATTTTCTTATAGTTTCTTTTAGACATCCACCCATTTCACAAATCACAGACATAGTTGCTTCTAGTTTTTTTTTTCTATTCCTCCGTCACTTTCATTTTTGCTTTTTAAGTTGCTTTTTGCCTCCATCACACCTATTGCTGTGCCTTGACTGGAAGTAGTGTGCATCACTCTGTGTTTTTATCATGTCGATATCACTAATGATGAGGATAATACTCAGGCTAATTCACGATTTTAAAATGTTACACTACTTCCAGTCTACTAATGCACCTACATTTGTCCTAAAAGCTCTTTGTGAAACATGATCAAATTGCTTAAGAATTTGGCTGTGAGGTCAATTTCCTGTCATTGGGTTCTGCAGATTTAGCTGTGAGTGAGCAGAAACAGGGGGAGGAAAGAGAAAAGGAGAAGGGAGGGGGGAGGGAAGGGTGGGTTGACGGTGTGTGTGTGTGTGTGTGTGTGGGGGGGGGGGGGGGGGGCGGCCTATGAGAAAAACAGAACTTACTGTTTTTCTTCCAACTGATTCCATATGATAGACTGATTGCCTGCTCAGCCAAAAAAGAGAGAAAAGAAGGACCACCAAACCATGGGAAATCCAAAAAGTAAAATGCACTAAACATAACCTTATGACCCTCATGGCCTCCACTCGCAGATGGGAGCACATGCGGCTGAAAGATTGTGAAAAAAAAAAAAAAAAAAAAAAAGGAGAGAACTGACTTGGGCCAATTGTGCAAATTGCTTATCTTCAGATTTCAAGAGCCAATTATGGCTGGGCAAACAGTTTATATACACCACTGACTAAAACAAGCTTCTCTACACATTAATGGGCATTAATGGTTCTATCACCAAAAGCAAATGTAATGTTTAATACAACAACGACTAATAAAAAAAAAAAAAAAAAAAGACCAGACAATTAATATATCTCTGTGCTCTCCAGTCCTAGTGGGGGAAAAGCTAATCTATTTGTTTTTGTCTTTATTAATGACTCCTCTACTGGAGAACAAAATCAAATAATTAAAGTCCTGCCCGGAGCACCAAAGTCATTATGTTCGCTGACGTTCTGTTTGTGTGTTTCACGTTTATGACACGATAGGTGTGGATCGCCTAGCAACCAGTTTCTTAATGAGGGGAGCAATTAAAGAGGTTGAGCCCTCGCCTCCATGTTCCCCCTCTCCCATGGGATCCCGTGTGTTTTCGTGTGTCTATGTGTGTGTGTGTGTGTGTGCTTGTGTTCTTTACAGGTTACCCCAACCCATCCCTTTCTTCCTCTCTTCACCACACTCTTCAAAGCAGCAGAGTGACGCCCCGTAAAGAAGCTAGTGTCAACCGCCCAGTTGAACACGTCTTTGTCTAATAACTTTAATACACCTTCCCTCGGCATAAACCGCGTGTGCTCGCACAAGTTGAGATCCTTTTTCTTTTTTTTCTTTCTCCCTCCCTCCCAGGCTCTCAGCTCCATAACAAACTAATTTAACATGCATCAACAACAATCGCTGGCTTCGTTAAAGTCACCTTTAACAAACAGAGACGGGAGAAAAGAAGGAGCGGTCATAAAATGTAATTCAGGCCGTGTCGTCCACAGTGCACTGACAACTAGCAGGCAGACAGACAGCGTGCTTTAAATTAGCAACACATTCTTTCACGGGAGTTCACTGGGCGAGAGGCCTCAGATATATGCCTACCTGCCTGCCTGCCTGCCTGGCTCCCTGTGTGGCTGAAACAGAGAGGCATCCTTCCTTTCAGCCCACACTGCACTTGCACCGATTTGCTCGCAATGGATCAAGAGGTGCTGCCCCCTATTGGCGCAGAGAAGGGATAGCCTGTGATCTGACAGACTGAATATCACCATGTGACATTTTTCTTCACTTGTGTGTACTGTCGCACAACAAGCATATTATGCATTCAGACACGAATGTGCTTTGTGGCTGCTTGTCACTCAAACATGTATAGATTCAGGCTCAAAGGTGCATAAACACGCTCACAAATAGCGGAGTCGTTCACACACAGCGTCACCCCCCACATATGAAAACACACACGAACAGCACAGCAGCGACACACATAGACTCTTTCTCTCACTCACACACACACACACACACACACACACACACACACACACACACACACACACGTTCCTTAGCTCAGTTTCACCATTATAGAGCCCCAGACAATATAGGAGACTCAGCATAGAGCCTGCAGCGCCTGCCTCATTTGCATGCCAAGTGGCTGTAATGCTGTTAGGGTTTATGCAATAAAGACAAGTGAATCCAGACTGCTGGGCCTAAGAGGAAGAAAGAGAGGGAGAAAAGAAGGAAGGGGGGTAAAGGAGAAAGTGAAGGAGAGAGTATGAGTGAGTGAGAGGCAGAGAGAGAGAGAGAGAGAGAGAGAGAGAGAGAGAGCGAGAGAGAGAGAGTCAAAGGGAACAGATGGCCCAGGGAGAGGTAAAAGGTATAATCCCATCAGCTGCACTATCAACCGACCATCTGGACATCCCACAGCACAATTACAACACATTTCAGCAGGCAGAACAAAGGACGGCTTCGCAGGGCCACATCAGACCTGTTTGAGTGTCACAATACTAGAGCTGAGACCTCCTCTGCTCAGATCTCGGATCAGTTTTGACGTCCTCTACGGCTAGCCCTAACCACTGAGGAAAAAGATTAGGACGGATCACAGATCGGCTGCCTGAGGTCATTTAACAGCTAAGTGAATCTTGAAATAAATTCACTCACACATACAAAACGGTAACAATTTAGCATTAAAAAAAACCCCCAAAACAAGCTCTGACATATGAATTGAAATGGAGTGAATTTTCCTCTACTGTAGCGCAAAGTTTGTAAAGACTTAGTGATGCAACACCCAGACCGGCAAGCTGGCTCTTTGCATCCTCATCCGTCCACTCCTCATGATGCCTATCATCTGCTGAGGGGGCATTGTGCGTGTCTGTCATCAGATCGCCTGCGCTGACTGTGTAATCCACTTCGCCACGGTCCCCATTCAGCACATGCTCCCCTCTCTGTCTGTGCATTGAGACATATGCAAATTTTTAGGCAGAAGGGTGGACGGCTTAGGGCCTCAGTCGCTGCCTCTCCATGGGTCCTTCTGTGTGTGGGAGGGGGCACTGGGATTTCCGAGATTGCGCGTCTGTGTGTGTGTGTGTGTGTGTGTGCGTGCTTGTGTATGCCGGGCGTAGGTTTCAGGCTGCAGCTGCCCCCCAACAGCCACCGTCACCATCAGGCCGTTTTCTTGCCTCCTCCTCCTTCCTCCCCCCCCCCCCCCCCCCTCTCTCACATCCCCAAAGTCAATTTGTTTACAGTAATTTTGAAGGGTGAATTATTTGCTGTAATCGTCCACACTGATGAAGGTCAGGCCCTTAGAGGGGGGCCAGCATGCCCATAGAGGGTTGGTCCTCTTTCAGACGCTCCGCTTCGCAATTAAGGAAAGCAAATGTCACTCCTCCAGGCCTCACAAATGAAAATCTGTACGAGGTGATTAGCATGAAGTCAACAGCGCCTGTTAAAGTCAGATTCCCTGTAGTACCAATGTGTGTGTGTGCACTTTATGGGCAGGGAGAGAGAGCAAACATGACCTGAACAGACCCAACAGCAAGGCAAACAAAGGGAGATGTCTTGTCGGAGGTGATCCATACAACAATGACCGACTGTGATTTACTTACTGGATGGAAAGGATAATAGAGGTTTAGAACCGAGCTTGTAAAGAAAAAAAGGAACTTGCTCAAATAGTTGCTCACATTTTGAGGACTAGGAAAAACATGCACAATTCATAGTGTATTAAAAGATATTGATGGAAATAGATTAAATTTGATATTGCTATTTTATGTCTCGCTGTCATGCTATTTCTGTTGTAAACACGGTGTTGTGCTCAACACCATATTAAGGTAATGCATCAAATGACAGTGAATGTGAGGCACCAGATCACTCAAATTAGATTATAATAGCAACCCGGACTGTTGATGAATGGCAGAGCTACATAGCAGAAGTCATGCCAGATGAAAAGCATTGTAATAAACAATATGAAATGGATTGAATCGATCACAAAGAGAGAAAAAAAAAACCCAACTCAATCTGAATAATTCACGAGTGCATTTCACGTTATGAAACCTGAAACTACACTCAGTGTGCCTGCAACTGTGCTGCATATGCAGAACAAAGGTAATGAAATAATGTGAACCAGCAAAGCTTTAGCTTGTCATTTCCACTTTATACAACCCGTATTCTTGACTCATTTAAGATGTGTTCAACTTTGAAATTTTACTGTACATGCGGATGCACGCTTAATCAATTCTGATAGCTGCATTTGCCCTGACACATAATTTGCTCCATCAAATCATTTTCCTTGTGAGCCCGGCGTTTAGCCTTTGTGAAGTGGACCATTTGAAGGGTCTGCTTAACTACACCACTCCAGCGGGCTGATAAATGATTTTGATTCTCATGCCTTAAAGGACAAAATCCATCATTTCTTTTCTTCCAGAGGCAATTTCCATGATATGTCTTTGTGAGAGAGACATGCTGGTGATACAGTGATGTGTCTATGTGGAAAGAGACATAGGGATGAGTGTCAAAGCTCAGGTGCTGAATTTGCTCTTCTCTTTGACTTGGATAAGCAGCCACCCCGTGCATCAAGGCGATCAGCCCGAGTGAGGGATGGACTACCGGAGGAGCCACTGTCATCATCATAGGGGACAACTTCTTCGACGGCCTACAAGTCGTGTTCGGCACCATGCTCGTATGGAGTGAGGTATGATGTACTTTTTTGGAGTTATAGATTTGACTAATATTAAGTTATAGTGTGAAATTCAGCTAGTTTTATTTAACTTTCTAGCCAATAGCGTTAAGAATACAGACTCTCTAGTTTGTTATTACAGAGGTCTCATTATTTCCTTTTCTCTTCCTCTGTAATCTAGCTGATAACTCCACACGCCATCCGTGTCCAGACTCCACCTCGGCACATCCCCGGAGTTGTGGAAGTCACGCTGTCCTACAAGTCCAAGCAGTTCTGCAAAGGTGCCCCTGGGAGATTTGTCTATACTGGTGAGTCAAAACCTCCTCTTCCTCCCCCCCCCCCCCCCCTCTCTCCTCACTCTGTCTAGATGGAGCTCAGCACCAAGTACAGGCACTAATAATGAACTAACCAGGGCCCTGCTTGCTGAATGTTAAAAGTGTGAGATCTGCACTGCTAGGGAAAAAGGTATTTCGTGGAGGGGCTCCTACAAGTGCAACTCGATCCCCCGCTGACTTGCCGTCATACAAGGGGTGCTGCCAAGCTCTGTTAAACTCAAGCTGTCAGGATATCTCATTCTGCCAATTCTCTTCATCTGCCCTGTTGCGAGAGAGATACTGCTTTCTGCTAATTTGCTGATTTTGTAAAGCAAAATGTGGTTTCATTTTTTTCTTTTTTATGAATCAGATTAGGAAAGCAGTATCCAGGTTAAGTGCATGAGTGAGTCAGAAGCTATTCTCATGTGTGTTCAATAGGAATTCACGGGAGAGGAAGTGTGCAAAGAGACGGGAGAGACGTGAGAGAAGGGGTGTGTGTGTGTCACACTATAAGTAAGGGATCTGATTATCTTGGCTAACAGAGGGAAGTGGTGGTCTTATCTGTCATCATTGGTGAGGAGACAGAGGTTGCGGGGGTCAGAGCCTGTCTGACCTGGAAGCCTCTGTCTGTTCTAACTCTGATGGGCAGAATAAAACGGGGGCGTGTCAAAGCACTCTCGCTTCCCCCAGCACCCCCGAGCCTCCAGCACAGCTCTGGCCTTGAGCGCAGCAGAATTGCAAAGGGCCTGGACCCCCCCACCCCCCCCCCCCCTCGGAAACCCCCGTACAGACCCCTCCATCCATCCCGGGGCAGCTGTTTCTCATCAAGTCCCCCCTCTCTCGCTCCCCAAACCACCACTACCACCCCCAGCCATCCGTCCCCTTCTCCTCCAACCGTGCAGTCTGGCCCAGCTCTCCTGCATTTAACCTCCCTAGCAGGAGCAGAGCAGAGGCCAACAAGGCACCGGGATAATGAAACAGGAGTGTACTGTGGCTGCGTAAGTGTATGTGTGTCTGTTTGTGTGAGACTGTGAGAGCGAGCGAGAGGTAAAAAAGTGTGTGTGTGCGCGAGTGTGTGCCTGTGTGCACAGCACAGAGAAGGTGTATAAGTTAAGACATTAATGGCTTCTATAGCACCCTGGTGAAAGTACCAGGTCCCTTAAGAACAGACCCCATTAGTCACAGAGGCTAAGCGGATTGGGATGATTACCATCAGGTTTTACTGGGGAAACGTGTCCCCTTCTCTCTATCTTTGTTGATTTTTCACCCCCCCCCCCCCCCCCCTCTCTATTCTTCCTCCCTGTCTTCGCTGGGTTCCTACTCACTTCCAGTTAGTATAAAGATACAATTACCCCTGGAGGCAACGGTGGTACAATTGATTAGTGCGCTGAATTAAAAGAGAAAGTCACGAATAGACGGGTCCGGCTCCTCCGCTCCGCTATTCCCTGTGTGGCTCACCCTGATTGTACAAGGGTTGACGCTTGAGAGAATGAAACCGTTAAAGAGAGCAGAACGCATAACGCCACAATTAGGTACCACTGATTCCGTATGTACAGTAATTGCTAGGTGAAAGGATGTTAGCTACTTCTCTCCGACAGTAAAATGCGAATGGGCTGATGCATTGAGCGCAAGAGAGTGGATCATGTATTTAAGAGCGAAACAGCTCATTTCAAACCATAGCTTCTCCTTCTGTGTTACTGCACTTGAAAAAAATAAAGAATATATAGCACTACACGAGCAAATAGGTTTGAAATGACCCACAGTTACAATAGCAAATGACTTGGAACTGAAATGGGAATGCAGTGACACACAGTGCTATTTAGAAGGCACACAATGTTCCGGTGTCATATTGGAGAGCAACATGTGCATATCAAAGGTGTAGTTATCAAAGCATACGGCTTCAAGCGTGACTTGAGAGGAGTGCCTTTTTAGACCTTTTTTTTTTTTTTTTTTCATGTTGACTCTTCTTGCACCGCCACCCTAATTGTGGAGATTTAACTCGCTCAATTTAAGAAATTATCACAAATTACCAAGAGTCAACACAGAGGAGACTGCAGCCAATTCGAACAGCAGAGGGACACGTCCTCACTCGGGTTAGTACCCTGGAACGGCTCCAAAACTCACAATCCATTCTCAAAAACAGAGCTCCCTGTAATGTATGTCAAATACTCCTGTTGGCATTGACTATTGAATGTTTAAAGCACTAATGAGACAAACAGACATACTATATAAGACTTTAGTAGGCTGTAGTTTACTGACTGCTTCTGTACCGTTATTGGCACACCTTTAAAGGAAAGACATGCCAGCTATTTTTGCTATATCTCAGTCTATACCTTTTACCTTCTAACACAATGTTGTCCCTTGGAGCTTGCTAGCTTGTCCTCTGTTTAATCCATGTATTGGTTATCCATTGGTCCAACTGTCCGCAAGGTTGTAGAAAATCAAGAGGAGAAACTCCTGGCTGTACCTAAGGTCAATACTTTATTATACTTTACACTTTATTAAGCACTGCACTACAACAGTGCATGCTGGTTTGATGAGATGATTTCTTTAAAAAAAAACGTATCAATTTTCAGCCTAATTTGCAGCATCTTAACCTTTTTACTGCATTGTTACAGTGCTATATGAAAGAGTAAGTCATAAATAAAAACGTTGACCGCACAATTCATCCAATTTAAGCTCCTAATTGCATCATAGCTTTTGGTTTTCTATCTTGGCCAAGTTTCCACGAGAGCTCCCCTCCAGGGGCAACGATGCAGGCCCTTGGTAATATGGTTCTGCAAGCAGTCCTAACACACTCAGCCACTATTTATCCTAATCAGTGACATCCACATAACCAGGATTGCTTAAAATGAACCCCTTCCGCACCCCAGAAAACGCACATTTACCGGGACCCCATTTGTCATGGGTAAATTGAGGGTCAGTAAACTTCGCCTGTATCCTCCAGTGGGGATCCAGGACATGCATCATAACGTTAGGAGAGAATGATTGGCGAAGGCGAGCTGTCACACATTTGTCAGGGGGAAGGGAACATTATTTGCTAATTTCCCAAGCTGGGCACTGACAGGGTGCTTCGTCTTCAGACCTTTGGTGACCAGCATGTCTTCCCAGCTATTAGTACAAGTCAAGTGGTTTTTTTTTTTCTTTCTCCTCCTCACTGTAAAGCAGCAGTAATAGGAGCCACTCGTTCGACCTCACACGATAGCAGCATACTGGGTGAAGGATTTTTGGATGGAGGAGATGCCCCATACAGTGAGCTGCTCTTGCCAGGCCTTAGTTGAGTGCCAGACAGCCTTGAGGGCTGATGGATCACAAACTTTCCTTGTCAAGGTGACGCTATCGACTCCACTGCACCAAAATCTGACAAAATGGGTATGAGGCAGTCATTCATCAACATAAGGACAAAGGGGTCATGTGTGCTTCACTCAATACTGGTGGAGATCAAGAAATGTCAGCCCTGTAAGGGATGGAAAAGGAAGATGCTCATTGTGCAGGAGTAAGGTCTCTTTTTAGTTAAGCTTCAACTACAATGTGTTACTCCATGAAGGTCAAAACAATATCTTAACTCCTATGTCTTTACACCCCAAATGAAACCTCAGTGCAGCAAATCGTATATGTAAATAGTGATTTCCAGCTTTTTCTAAATTAAATTTTTCTCACTTCCTGTTCCACTCTCAGAAAGAGGAACACAACTGCTATGTAGCCTTCGCCCCCCCCCCCCCCCCCCCACACACAAAAACGAAATAAACAAACGCAGACATCTTTATCGGAGCACATCAGATAGGGCCTTGTGCTGTTCGGCCAGTGAATCGGGCCCATCCTTACGTCTCCTCTACGCCCTGCTGTCACTTTGAAGTCCCAGACTCAGAAGCTGATCAGATGTAGAGCTTCCTTTTCATTTCCTGTCCTGCAGGGTTGGGTTTGGTACTTGGTTGGTTGCTGGTCAGTGATGGGGTGTGGCCTACAGCAAAGATATGCTATAATCAAAGTCATTCACAGAGGTATGTAAACAGATCAGTTCGCAAACGCACACCAAATGCTTCATACAAGCATCGTGTATTTAAAGTATCTAAATCTACTGCACAGCATTTCAGATTTGAGACACTTTGAAATGTATCTGCAGATCCTTTTTTTGTTGTAAAGTCACCCTGCAGTACGAACTGTTGCAAGTAAGGATGAAATAGGCATTTATAAATGTCATCGCCACAGTCAAGAGGGTTGTAACCAGTTGGCACAACAGTTTTAGCATGTGTCAAAGCATGTTATCCACTAGCCCTATCCCCATACCTGCCTGTCTCATTACAACTCTGGTATTTAGCACCAGCTCCGCAGGAGTGGAGCAGACACTCGTTGCCAAGTTAGATGGGCCCGGTTTGAAGGCCTTGTGAGCTTGTGTGGAGCGCGACAAGGTTCCACGGAGGAAGGTCCTTGTGTCCAATTAGAGGGCTGACGTGACACGTGCTCGTACTCCCCCACTGTCAGGCAGCTTGTCAGGTAGGCTTTGAGAAGCACGCTGTGGCATTATTCCACAGCGTGTTATCAGCAAGTGACCTGTGAAATCCAGCTCCAGGAAATTGATTGAAATAAGCACTTGCAGTTGAGCATGTATTTTCCTCCATTACACCTCACTGTGAAATGTATTGTGGGTATCTTTCAAGAGAAAAATGAAAGTATGGCGGTGTGTTTTTTTTGTCTCTTAGTAAGAATGGTATTCATTGATTTAATTTTAATTGGACCCACTTTTTGTCCCACAGTATCGTTAGAGGTCTGTTTTGTAATGGCTCTTAAAATGGATTGTCCTCAGTAAGTCACAGCATCAGTCCTTTGCCACAGGAAAGACAGACAGAGGAGGCGGGGAGGGGGGGGCTCTTGATAGACGAGGATCTTTCCCCTCCTCCTCTTTTCTCTACCTCCTCTTCTTGCCCCATTTTCAGTATGATCCACACCCAACGGGCTTTAAAAGTACTCCACACACCCCTCCTCCTCCGCTGCCGCCTTTTGATTGAAATTCATCGGCAAGTTTATTGAGAAATGAATGAGGGAGGCAGCACGGTATTGACTTTGAGAGGAAAACACAACTCATCTTGAATGAGGGGGAAAAAGCGGCCGTAATTTAGCCGCCATCGATCTGTGCCCCGTCCATGTATTGATCTTCATTTTACAATATTAATTTGCGCTTGCAATCAGCTGTGAAGGGAACCCATTTGATTTCTGTTGGCCGGTAATGTGTGAAAGTCCGCCGTCGTCCTTAGAGAAGTGGCACACATACTTTAGATGTCATCTAAGAGGATTGAACAGGTGTCTTTGGCCCTTTCTAATAACACAGCCGATATGAAGGGAGTCTGAAATTATGGATGTGCAATCTGTAACATTGCTCCCTTTTAACCGTGTTAATTACATTTTATCTGTTGCAGGAGCAATATCTGCTGGAGACTGTTACTGTCTAGGGTTTTTTTTCATCTGTATTGGCTCAAAGTTCATGAAATTTCAATGAACATTGATCTGTCTCCATTGATTTATCCTAACTGCAGATCTTTGAAATTTTAATTTCCTGTTCATCTTGAGACTGCTGGAGATGGAATCACTCAGTGATAACTGGCTGCAGTGGATGGAGATGATATGGTCAGTGGTGAAACAGATGAGGTTTGCTCTGCGTGGGTTTGCTGTGAAAATTCCAATTTGGCTTGGTTTGGTTTTTTTAAGATGGTCTGTACATCTGCATGCGTGTTTTCTATTCTCTCAACCCTTAAATATATCGACCGTGGAGCAGTAGCATGACCTCTGGTTATCTTACGTTCTCTGAATGCACAGTATTCAATTTTAACTCCTTACAGTAACACTGAGAAGATATTCACGTCTCCGGTAGACACAACTACAGAGCACATCGGCGAGACGAGGTCATTACGTGAGCCGATGCTTTTCTGAACTGCATCCATCTAACAGACCGCAGGTGCCTAGAAGGCTCCAGTTAGACTGTTTGACAAGTCACAAATGCAATAACACTTGAATGAACTTCTGCCTGTGCTGTTTATCTGTCTCCCCCTTTCCAACTCCCATTCCACCTCTAATTTGTGTTAAGGGGAAAGAAAAAAATAACTGCTCAATGGTGTAGGAGGAGTGGAGATAAGCTCGAAGCAGTTAAGTATAATTAGCGAAAGTAATAGCTGGCAAATGGCAACAAGGCTAGGTTTTTATCTCCTGGAAAGATAGAGTTATCGTAATAAGCTGTAATGGCTGGCAGGAATGCTAGTACTCGGTGCAAGCCTCCATTCAGGCTCATAGACTTAACAAGGAACAATTTCCCTTAAATTTACTGCTTTGCTCAAACATTTCCCCATGTTTATACCCAGATACTGTAAGTCAATACATGTGTTCAATCCACTTCCATATAGACCGGGGGCACACAGTAGTGTATTGCCACGTAAGCACTTCTGGCTGCCAACGTCGGCCATGTTACACTGTTCCTGTAGAGCGGTTACTCATGTCCTATTTCTAGAGAACATGGAGAAGGAGCAGCAGACCACACTCAGATGCCATGTACACGCCATCCACTCTACATTTTAAGTGAAGTGGCTAGCTGGGGCGGCTAAAGGAGCTCTCAGAGAAAATGTGTTTTAGGAGCGTGAAAGGACGGAAAGATTATGGCGACAGATCAAAATAAGATTGGGGAAGTGCACATTCCAGGCAGAGGAATTCTACTGAAGCCCTACCATGGATGCACGTGCGCATGCGTGATATTGAAAATTGGAAATGATATGGTCACAGCTGCACAGCGAGTCATGCATTCCATTTCTTCATATTCTGAAACATGATCATTTACTCTCTAGAGTGAGAAAATGAACTGAAATATTCATAAAAAAAAATCTTGTGAACCTCCATGTGGAGGGAGCAAGTCTCTTTGTCAAGAAATCAGTTATAGCATGTTCCTTCAAATAAGTCTTTTAGTTGCCAGCTGTAAATTTTAAAACATATTTGCTGTCACTTTGTTGTCTCATTACTTTTGTTAAATGCTAATCATCTCTGGAGTAAAACCATGGAAACAAATATATGAACAATTATATCTCTGTATATGTACCGCAAGCGGGGTATAAGATGTAAGTGTTGTAATTGAACAAAGTATGCAACCTGTCTACATCAGAACAGAAAATGATAGGAAATGACAATTCTATTAGTCCATAATGTTCCCTTGGCCCCCCTTCCCATGTGCTCTTCATCTCTCCTGCAAAGTATTCAAATGCAAGCCCTGCCTTACCTCCCTGTGTCTCTTTTTCTCTAATTATCCATGAGGTCAGTAAGCAAAATGGGGAAGAAGCCAGGAGATCAATACAAATTATCCCTGAGCAAACCAGTGCTGACAGTTTGAATTGCAGCATATGTTTACCCAAAATCAGGCAATTTATCTTAATATCAGGCGAGTAATGCAGCAGGGGTGAGGGGTCACACAATCTCTCCACCTCATAATTACCCGCCTCTAAAACAGGAAAGTGGTATTGATTGGCCGCGAGCCGGGAAGCGGGCGTGACTGGAACGTGCGACCCCCCCCCCGCGCCTCCCCACCAACCCCTATCATACCTCCCCCCAGTCCCCCCCACCTTCCTCGGTCCCTCCTCCCCTTGGCTAGACTCCCCACCCAGTGCAGGATTTATGGGATGTGTGTGGAGGGTTTCATGTTTCCTTGCAGCGACTGAGACCCCTTACAGCAGGGGTAAGGGAGGGGGACACGCTCCTTCCACACCCTCACCCCCACCCCCTTTTCACCATATTGTGTTGGAAGGACGAGAAGGGCCAAACTCATTTTGGCATGCATGGAGTCATGCAAGGGCAGAGCAGCTAGATTTGCCTGTTATAAGCTTTAGAAGAGAGTAAAGTTTACGACAGAGTGTGAAGTCGGAACATAATGATGAACCAAGGATTAAAAGAGAAGCAGGGTGAAGAGGTGGGAGCAAAAAGGGGGGAAAGGCTGCTGTCAATGTGTGTGGTATAAGAAAAAGTGAGAGGAGACGACCCAATGACTCTTGTAAAAGCTCCGCAGATGAAAGAAAATCTTTGCCTGGAAGATATAATGTGCAGAGCGATCCGCTGAATACACACATAACACATTTATTGTCCGGATTGAATATAAGTGCTCAGTATATATCATCAGCAGCTCTTACAGGATTATTGACATTGTCTGTGTCTGTCTGCACCAGTGTACATGCTATGACTACAAAACTGTCAACTCATCAACTGACAGCACCGTTTAGCGCTAATGCAAGTCTCCATCAGCTGTCAAAAACATTTGCATGAAATCAATAGCAGATGGCGGTCTGTGTCACCAATTTCATTACGCCGGGGTTGTTACAAAGATCATCTCCATGATAGATGAGATGGCGACATGTCGACATGTGGAGATCATGCCCGACGCTTGGACTGCGGCTGCGGAACACTGAGCCATGTGCTAAGCCTATGCGGAGACAAGTTTAAATGTAATCCATGACACATTTAAATTCCTCCATATGCAGGCATTTAATCACTGTATATAAACCTTAAAAACTGCAGGAGAAAAATGCAGTGTAAACTGTTCTATAAGGGGACAGGATACCCTACCCTCCAAATCACATTCGTCATAAACGGCCCACATTTAAAGTGGGGCATCATTATCATTGGAAAGGCACATCAAACAGAACACCTCTCCCAACTTAGGTCTCGTCCTGTACTGTACGTCTCTCCGGCTGTGTTCCCAGCATGCCTGGCGGGTTGTGTAGGCCCCAGCTGAGGCAGAGGACAGGAGAGCGTGATGTATCACCCTGAGAGAGCCCACTGACAGCCTCTGATGATGGATGGCCTGATTATGGAGTGCTTTTTACACATACACAATTTACATCACACTGAGCAGCGGGGTCTGGCAGGGCTGCCGTGCACATACACTCTCTCAGCCGGGCACGTGCACTCACACACACACACACACACACGCACACGCACATACATACATGCTTGTGTGTGTACACATGTACGGGATCGCCAGAGTGCATAGATAAGAAAGGGGGTGGAAATAACAAAAGAAAGGGGGCAAATTCCTTGCTACAGCCTTGTCATGTACGATCAATACGGCAGATCAATCCTTTATTAAGGAGAAGATGGCGTTCCCCCACATTGCGAAGCGGACCTTTGTCGTTCCGGGACGCATGATGACATGTCAAATCAGATTTCCAGCAGTGTATGTTGTTGTGGCGTGGGGTTTATTCAGGTGTGCCTAGCCATTAGGGCTGAATACCACTGTATTTGCAAGCTAGATCCTTGCTATCGATTAGCACCTCGCATTGTCCATGCTTGAACACATAATTGCTCCATTTGATCACGGTCGAGCTGGCAATTACTGTATTCAGGTTTTGGCAGAAGTGGTGCATGTGTTTCGATTGTATGTGTGTGTGTTAGTACATGACCGCTGCACAGTATGTATGCGTGAGTAGGTACAGTATGTGTCTGTGTGTGTGTGTGTGTGTGTGTGTGTATGTGTGTGAGAGCATGCTTGCATGTGTATTTAGATGTTAGGGAACAAAAGAAAGAGTGAGACACATGAATGTTCATTTTCCTGCCGTGACTCCCCGGCTTGTGCTTCAGTGGCCCTGCCTGCCTGCCTGCCTGCGTGTGCGTGTGTGTGTGTGTGTGTGTGTGTGTGTGTGAGAGAGAGAGAGAGTACGGGGGGGCGTTCGCTTGCTTTCACATTCTCTGGTGTTCAGCAGGTTCAGCGAGCTGTGCGGTGTTAATGCTGAAATTACATGCTGAGTAATGAGTGATGGGCCAAATTACAGGCTGAACAATGAATAGAGGCAGGCAGCTCTTATTAGTCTCCATAGAAAGCCATTGATTTATGAAGCGCCTTGCTCGGCGGAGTTACTCTCCTGAAAATGATATCTACATTGAGAAGTGATGTTCTCTATTAAGTCGTTCCTTCCCCCCTTTACGCGTCTCTCCTCCTTTCCTCCCCTCCTTCTCTCCTCTGCCCTCCCTCCCTCGCCTTGTCCTGCCTATGAGTGTGCACATGATTGTTTAGAATCAGGCGGAGCTGTAAGGAAGCCTTCAATTACCCATTAGGACTGTCAGACATAAAACGCCCTGCTCTCACCAAAGTCTGGGTTATGATTCATTTACTTTGTGCCTCTGATTCATCGCCCAATATGCCTCATGCCCCAGATTACTATTTGAGGGGTGGAAGAGATTAATGGCTCCATGGGATCTGCTGCCGTATTTCACGGGCCCAGTGTTGCAGTACAGTTGGTGCAGAAGGGTGAAATGACAGCAACTTACACTAGATCAATGTGTGGACAGCCTTTCACAGATTATTAAAGCTCGGTTAGATTAAAAGACCCCCGCTATGTAGTTTGCTGTAGTCAATATTCTTAAGCAGATAAAAAGAGGGAGGGTCCCTCTGAAGGATTCTCAGAGTGATGTAGGTCATCACGGCTGTTAATGGAATGACACTTGGTGACACAAGTGTCAGAGGAACCCGTGTCAGTCTCCATCACTTGCCCCCCCCCGGACGTTTCATAAAACATCCTCTCACCCCAGAGGTCTCTTTAAAATTAGGCATTCTGAAATGACTTTTGTTCCGTAAACTCCAACAGATTACTCAATTAGTTTCTTCCTCTCTCTGGCAAAATTAGCCCTGAAATGATTCTAATTTTTCACCCCCCTCCCCCCTTTCCCTTTCTTTCTTTCTTTCTTTCAGCCCTAAATGAGCCAACCATCGACTATGGTTTCCAGAGGCTGCAGAAGGTCATCCCCAGACACCCCGGCGATCCTGAGAGGTTACCAAAGGTCGGTACACAGTCTCTCTGCAGCACAGACAATCACAGAGCAGCAACGCGACAGAGCCGTCTGGGTGATAACGCCTTAATACCCTGAATGTGACAAATAAACAAAACAACATTACCATCAAGGCAGAGCACTGTGACCCCAAACCGTAACAGCTTTGCTTCACATATGTGGCTTACCCACTAACCAGCGTGGTAATGGTATTGGTTTTGTGTGGGGAGAGAGGCGTAAACTCTCTGTGTGGTAAAATAGCTCAATCAGGCGTTTTCCTCTCCAGTAGTCTGTGGAGATGGTAATCTGGTCAGAAACGACGTCTGCACCCTCATTACCCCACTCATGTTTTCCTTTCATTTTCTGCAGCTCGATTTGGTTTAATCTTTTGTTTACAGAACCCTGTGCCGTAAACCCCCTCGTCTTACTGCAGCTAATAGACAAAGACTGCATGTTATTATGCTTTGGCTTTCTTGTTGTTTTCTTTTGAACCTGGGTGAAGGAGTTGAAAGCCACATCAGTTTTAGACACACTAGTGTGGCACATAAATAGGATGCCAGAATGAAACCATGAAAACTAAGGTGCACATGTTCTTTTTTTCTTTTCACTCCACTGCAGAAACTCTTTGATTCTTTTACTTTTTTCATCCCTTTGATTCTCTTACTCTCTTCATTTCCTATTGATAAAATCTAACTGTGTGTTTTCACTAATTGCCACCCTGCCAGTAACCATTTCGGTGACTGACGTTCCAGATGTGTCAAGTGTAATAATATAACTGATTACTACATTCAAAACCCCTTGGCATGTGGTAAAGTGGCGGCCACCTCAGAGTTTTAATAATACTGTAAAAACCTTTTAAGACCTTATCTATTAAATCCCAGCATGCAACACAGCAATATCATTAACGTCCAACGGACAATTTAATAAAGAACAGACTGTGTGGTAGCCATAGACGTTTGACCAAGGCAATGTGGAGAAATGGAACATCACAGCTAGTCCCTGGTTCAGTATATGAAGTGTTTCAATTAGAGTTAGTCCCTGTGGAGACAGGAAACAACACCTAGACATGAAATGTTGCTCTAATTTCAACTGTAAACGTAGACCAAAAGGTAAAGTACACTTGCCTTTAATATCCACATGGCTTTCACTATCTCCGCAGGCATCACTGGTCAATCTAGCTACACTGTTTCAATTTCATAAAGTCACAGTGTCTTTGTGACATCCACATCTTTGGAACAAAGCGAGCAACACTGTTAAACACAGCTTTTTTTTTTTTTATTATAGCAAAACCTGAATTCTTTCCTTGAATACAAAGCGTTGCCAGATAGATTTTGACACTGAACCTAAGATTAGTTTCCTGGGTTTGCATACACTTAATATAGCACGGTCTCCCGGCCTTTGCATGAAACAATCACAGAGTGAGATGAAACCCTGCACTTCCAATAAACAACATAAATATTTGATTTGCTCTCTAATGGACCCAAATATGGGGTTCAGGGGGCATGTAAATGATCCCACCAAGTGATTCGTCATTGTTAAGCTTGCCATCTGAGGGTCAGCTCACGGGGTCAAAAGCACATTCCCAATAAAACAGCCCGCGGCGAGCCGACGCTTGCATGTACATTTGGAATGAGAACAGAAACAGCATATAGAGAACAGCCATTACAGGGTGCAGGTGAGGTAGGGAGACTCTATAAAAAGAAGATAAAGCTGGAGGACGCGCGGTGTGCATTAGCAGAAAGGCAAATCGACACCAGGTCCACTCACCGCCTCTAACCCCCCCCTCCCATGACTTCACCCTCCAGTTGATAATATTACTGCGCTATATTGATTTCCACCAGCCTTCTCCCTGGGACCAGTAAGACACGTGGTAATTGTAAGGAGACAGAAAGCCAATATGGGAGTGCTCATGGATAGCAAGGGATGCACGCTAATATTGTTGCTACACAGAGAAAAAAAAAAGGGGGGAAGCTGCCTCTGATTGAAGTTTACCTCGTAATTCTAAGACAACATCGTAGATGACAGTCTGACCCTGTGGGAGGAGTGGAGATATAAAAATTCAATGCAAAGTCCAGGGTGAATATGAAAGTAATAAGTGTGAGCAGTCAAGTGATGAGAAAGGAGATTGGTTTGCGGGCATCGCGTTAAGTGAAGAGAGACTTTGGAATTCACCCTCCTTTTTAAGATCTTGTTATAAAACAATTTTCTATTCATAATATAAAAAAGACAATTTATAATACCATTTTGTGCCCTCTGGCAGTAATGGACAAATAGACTGGATATCACATTATATCACACTCAATTTCTCTCTTCTGTAACAAATTAGATTCATTATGAAATTAAAAGTGGAAACTCAATATTGTTTTATTATTAAGCTGATTGCTTTGGATTCCTTTCTTTCCTCCCAAAATGAGCATAAGCCCATTCTTTTCCAATTCTTTGCGTAATCCACAAGGAGAAAATATTACAAATGTGTTCATGTCAAGCAATTACCCATGTATTTAAATGAATCTCTCTTCCTGTGCTCTTTGAAGTACCTTCATCTAATGGCCCTATGCTTCTAAATGCATTCATTACCTCAGGCTAGAGCTAACAGAGTAATTGCCTTACAGTTTTATAATGGCATTAGCACTCCAAGCTACATAACCTAGGCCCTCTTTTATTAACTGTGATAATATAAATACAACATCCATGTTAATCTAGTGCTTGAAGAATCACGTTGGGCCCGTTTTAGACCACTTCTCCTTATTGTTAGATATTCTTTATAACACATCATTTGTTATGGCTTCCTCGGCATTAACACAAAAAAAAAACAAAAAAAAACAGCCTCTAAATCTGAGGTGATTTGTCATTCGAGCAGCCCCATTTAAGCAGTTGTTGAACACGGGACCTTTATGCAAAGCAAGGCAAACAATAGCAGAAATCTGTCACGCATTTGTCACAGAACAACAGAAATCATTTGAGGCCTTTAATTGTTTCAATTTAACATGGTGTGTTCTGATATGTCTCCATGACAAGAAAGCCAATTACACTTATGCTGGAGTAGTATTGAGATTTACATGGAAATGCCCTCAGAACACTATTCCGTGTTAATCGCATTCACAGCGTGAGCTGATATGCATGAAAGCGTCTCGTCAGAAGAAAACAAACTTCTTCCTTGATTGGGTGCAGCACTTCTCATCATCCTCGGATATGACTAGGCTGCACTTAAGCATAGCCTTGCGAGTCAGCTTGGTTAGTTAAGACACCACGCGGTAAACGACAGATTAAGGATGAGAGGCAATATCGTTTTCTCTCCTCCCTTTTCCAAGCTGTCCTTATGTCACTGCTGCAAAGTACCATATGGACAAGGAGGGAGAGGACGTTTTACAGAGAATGAAACATGGCTTGCGAACGCGACAGTCTTAATTGCTTTAATTGTTGTTTAAAATTGAGAGCCATGTAGGAGATCTTGAAATATGATAGAATAGATTATTGGTAATTATTAACTGCAGACAAAAAGAAAGAAAACCACTTTATCTCACTCAGCAAGAGAGAGAGAAATCTGTTCTGCCTGATGAGAACACATCAAGACAGCTGGTCCTCTCATTTAGTCTACCTGCCTCACGACAACCATAATTCTTTATTTGTATGCAAACTAGATGCATGCAACGTTGAGCATACACACCAATTTCAGAGGTAAATGCCCATTCTAAGAGCCACCCATCCGGTAACTTGGGGTGGATTAAGCGATATGTTTCTATAAGAGAGCATGGCATACGCTGGAAGTGGCTTCTACAGTGATTCATCTTGATAAATCAAGGACTGTGGTAGATATGCTCCTCAGGATGAAAGGGCCCATACACACACTCCGTAAACACTACATACGCTGTGCCTCGGAAATGCAGGCCAAGTCTTGGAGGCCGCTGTTTGAAGGCGCGAAGGCTGTGTTTACATTCATTTACGGCAGCTGCCGTCTTAATCCCACGCTGCTATTGCCAAGTGATGGAACACTTCAGACAAATTACCGAGGCCCGCAAAAGAAAACACGGCGAGTGTGGGAAGAAAACAAGCGCCATCTGAGATGTTTCTGGTGACAGATTTGCATTGCTTTTAACCAGGGTTCTAACAGCACAGTCGACAAATCTCTGCTTTACAGCAGGTGACAACAAGCGAGCATTTTTAAAACACACGCAACAGTCGTGTCTGCAATTTGCCTTTGTCAGATTAAATGCACTCCAAATGGAGAAGAGGGTTTTCATAGAGCATATTGCCCTCTGTATTATAGAAAACAAAGGGAGCAGTCTGGTTGCTTGAGAGGGATTTAATTGTAAGTGCTGAATTCAGAGAGCAGATAAAGACACACCAACGGGCCAAACCCCACCTAGCTGGAAGCCCGAAACAGTGGGGGGAATGGGATCCGGGGCCAACTCATTTTCAGTGTTAAGAGCCAAAGCAACACAGCTAATCCGCATTGTCAAGCGGGGGCAAGCATGCAGACATGGATAAGACCACATCCTGAGCATCCGTGTCCCCAAGGCACAAGCACCCAGCTCTTGCTGGATGGGAAGTCATTTGTGAAGTCCTTTGCAACAGCCAGTCAAAGAGGTTAATTGAAAAATTCCTTAATGTCATTACAACAGAACTAGATTAACCCAGAGCTAATTCACTTTATTGTTCTGAAGAGAGGGGACTCGGCGCTGAACTCCAGAGCAAACGTGAAGCCCAGAATCAGGGTTGAGGTGTTGTTTTTAAAGGACTATGCCAGTTTAATTAAGATAGGGAACATTATTCACTGCTCTGCATGGTTGGAAGTAGCAAAGTGGTAGTGCCGTATAAAAGCAGCACCGGAGCCTCTTAAATCAGGGTGGCTTGTATTTAGGCCATTGAATATGTAAACATTTGGAAAGCTCTCCACGACCCTGCTGCGTAAAGTTGTTTCTGATATTGTTTGTTACTGTACGGAACACTGGGGTCTCCACCGTAATCTGTTCGGGTCTTAACATTTACTCTTTCCTGTTTTCCTCATCAGGAGGTGCTACTGAAGAGGGCGGCTGATCTCGTTGAAGCCCTGTATGGAATGCCCCACAACAATCAGGTATGTATCCACACAGCTCTGCTAAAAAACGTACTGATAGTATAACCAAAGGGCATTTTCATCACTATATCTGGAACAATATAGGCTTCATGCGTTGTGAGTTAACCATATCGCCACGAACACATGCATCAAAAGCAACAGCGCAGCTATAAAAAAAACAACAACAACATAAATAACAAAACCTCTGCCTTCTCTTCGCTTTTCAGGAGATCATTCTGAAGAGGGCAGCTGACATCGCCGAAGCCCTGTACAGCGTTCCCCGCAACCACAACCAGATCCCCTCTCTCGCTAACACAGCCTCCCACGGCATGATGGGAGTCAACTCCTTCAGCAGCCAGCTAGCAGTCAATGTGTCTGAGTCACAAGGGAATGACCAAGGTATGTGTTTAGGGTACGGTGCCATAACTCAGTGATTCTCAAAAGGTGGGGTCCAGGGACCTGCTGGGGTCCTTGAGGGGATTCCAGGGGGTTTGCAGCCAAACAAGAAATAGTTACATTTCACTCTTTTTTTTTTTTCCTCTCATTAAAATGAGAAAAGGGATAGAAATTATGTTTTTGAACACCGGGTTCACTGCCCCATACTCACCCATAATATAGGCAGTTAAAGAGTCCAATTAAGTGCCAGATTCTTTTCTTATTAAAAGTTGCATCTGCACAACGTGCCGATATAAAAATGTCTGACTGCAGCAGTACATCCCCGTTATCATCTACTGTAATCAGAGAACATTTCCCTGGTAAACTCTGCATACCGAAGGAAAGAAATGAATGAACTTAAATTTCTATCTGCCACCCGTGTTTTTCAGTGGGCTACAGCCGGAACACCAGCAGTGTGTCCCCCCGGGGCTACATCTCCAGCAGCACCCCGCAGCAGTCGGGCTACAACTCCGTCAGCAACAGCATGAATGGCTACGGCAACGCCGGCATGAACCTGGGAGTGCCAAGCTCCCCTGGGTTCCTCAACGGATCCTCTGCCAACTCCCCATATGGAAGTGAGTAGCTTGCCACTATCGCACGCTGTAGTAGCACTAAGCTGCTGCTGATTTAATTCCAGCTCCCACATTCGTTTTCACGTCTATGAATCACTTCTGACAGGGTTATAACATTATTGATGGTGATAATATATTACTATTCATTCACGGGGGCTTGTTTAGTTTTAGCACTTCGGAGAACACACATGTAGCTCAGAGTAGAAGGATATTCATTTTTTATGTGTATTTTCACCATATGCCACCTGTATTTGCTCAACCGGACAAGATGTTGATGGTAGTGGCCTGTGAGTACTGATCGTGTATCCCCCCTGGCAGTAATACTATCCCTGCCTCACCTTAACTGCCCTCTCCCTCTCCAGCACTACTCACAGCACGTTCTCACTCTCACCCCACCCTCCTTTCCTTTTTCCCTCCCTATCGTCTCTGCAGTTAAACAAAAGAGCGCCTTCGCCCCTGTGGTCCGACCCCAGGCCTCCCCACCCCCCTCCTGCACCAGCGCCAATGGCAACGGACTGCAAGGTGAGCCCCCCTCACCCCCTCATCCCTTCCCCACGGACTACTGGTCAGATACCGCTGCTCAGGCCTCTGTCCGGTTTGGTGAGGGATTAATCATTACAAATATATGCATTTTGACAGGCCAATTTACACCTTTCAGTTCACACTTACACGCACTCACACAAAGCATGCCTACACACACACAAACACACACACACATACACACACACACATGCAAATATAGGACCGCAAGCGTCGTCTCACGTCTGCGCAACGCAAACATACATCCTTGTTGCCCTTTCATACAAATGATCCCCTCTGATGTCGCAGGAAAAGACCTTCCCAGAATTGTTTTAGTAATTATGTTTATTAGGTTTTGTGCATGTGTCATGACCAACATGATTACTTTGAAAACAAGCTTAGCCGTAGTGTGTGCCCCAAGATTAATAACATTGGGCTTAATGAAGTGGGAAATTAAAGTTCATCTTGCTACACGTTCATACTTATTAATACATGTTGTGCAGAAATTAATGAGCAATGCCTTGCCATCATCTGCGCTGGCAAACTTAAAAGCATTTCAACCATGACTCTACAAATATACTCAGAGCAATATAATAATATATCATCTCAGCACTCCACTAGTCGCCTAATTGTTAAAACGTGTGAAAGTACTGAATATATAAACTCGCACGGTGAGGTACAGTTGCTAATGATATCCTAAGCAGATGGCCTTCGTGAAATAACGGAAGCTACCTTTGATCTAGCCTAATCTCTCTGAGATAATGACGCAGAGGCGCGACTTGGGGAATGTGGAAGTGTAGGACTAATGCGCTGCACAGTGTTAGAGAGCAGAGGAAAGGAAGTGATAGAAGGAATCTGAGGGGAGTGTGAGGAGTGTCTAGTACTGTAGCATTGTGGCATTGTGGGAAGTGACCGTGTTGTTGCTCTGCCGTCACCGCGGCCGCGTCTCCTGGGAGTCTGGGCCACTGTTTGCCATTACCCCAACGCCAGGAGAAATATCACACATAGCAAGACTGGCATGCTGGGGGCTGAAATGTCAGAGCAGGAGGGAGGTTTTCAAACTCTCCCCGTAAGGAGGACGTGCAGCAGCAGGCTGGCGGACACGGCAAACACTCACAGGCACATACGCAAACAGGCACATTAAAGCATACATTCACGCACTGTCAGATGGCTGGACTCAGTCAACACACACACACACACACACACACACACAAACACACACACACGCGCACACACACATACATCCATACACAAACACTAAATTACAAAATGTTAATAAATGTTTTATATTTATATACATGACTGTTTTAGGCAAATAGACTAATCTGCTTTTTCCTTTATTTTTTTTTCAGCCATGTCCGGCCTGGTTGTCCCTCCAATGTAAATGCACTTTCATCATCTCAAGCACCAGTCTACACATTACCACTTCACAGGAGCACACAGCAAAAACGCTGGTATAATGTATAGTCAAACGCCCGTTCTGTTTTTAAAGATGAAGAAGACAAAAAAAAAAAAGAAATTATTTTTTTCTTTTCTTTTAAATGACTTTCGCAAACCTGCAGAAAAAAAAGGATTTCATGAGGAACAATATTTTTTTTTCTGTGGGAGTTTTCTTTTTTTATTTGTTTATTTTTTCCTCCCCATTTTATCACCCTTGAAGAGGACACGGGATGATGAAGGGTTTATTTTGTATACCTGTCGGGTTGTGCTTCGGCCTTGGATCAGTCCAATCAACCACGCATTCAATACTGGAAGGGACTCTGTGGACTCACCATCTGGTTGTAAAGTAAAAACACTGATGTACAGTACATTTGCCAATGAACTTCAGAAATTGTTTTTTCTGTTCCAACTCTCTTTTAATAGATTCACAACAGTTGTGTGTCTTTATAATGTGACTTTTTGTATTTTTATGTGTGAGAAAAATACACAGGGGCCAAGACAGTTTGAATTTCAACTGGAAAATATATGAGATATATAATGTAGAATTGATCTTAAAAGTACAACAAAATACGATTAAAAAGGGGTGGGGCTGGGTGGGTAAGGTTGTATCATGTTTCATTCCTGCATTTTAACTTAAATTTTGTAATTTATTGTAGCTAGAAATCATCTTCAAAAGTAAAAAAAAAAAAAATCCTCTTTGATTCAACAAGCACACTGATGTGTACAAAACACTGCTCTGTTGATGAATATGATGTACTTCCATGTCTAGAGCTTCCTTTTAAGCAAGTGTGTTTTGCCATGTTTTACAACTTTTTTGCTAGCACTGTATATTAATGCATTCCTAGGCTACTGTGAAGTCTGTTTCTTGTTGATGAGGAGCAGTCTCCCCCTTCTAGCTCCGACTCCCTTCTGTGTTTTATATGTGGTTAAAAATTGTAGACTATTGTGATATTGCCAAACTTGTGCTAAATATTTATACATCTGTCTTTTTCATGTTCTTTTAGATCGACAAAAAAACATTTAAAAAACAAAATTAAAATCCATTGACAACGTAGGAGTATAGTAGTTCATCGTCATCTTTCTGTTCAAACACACACTTGCGCTCACTGAGGGAAATTTTGTAACATATCAACTATAAATAATGTATTTATCTCTGAAATTTTGTATATTGCTTTTCATTATGTATGTATTAATCGTCATGCCCTTAATATAGTGATGCAGCACAGATAATTCAGCCAAGAACTGTTGCCTTCATTTGTTTTCTTTTTGTATTTGATGAAATGCAATGTGCATATATTTCACGTGTATCCTCAAAAATTTGTGTTACTCCGTCAAGACTCTCTGTCCATTTTTTTTAAAGGGGAAGTCAAACTTCATTGTTTATTTTTATATTGATTTTAAATTATCTATACAGACCATTTTGGAGAAAACTTTGTTGGTTGTATTGTCAAATAAATTGTTTGTGACCCATATGATAGTTGTTAAGATCCAATAGAGACTAATGTGCATGAGGGACAACCTTGGAGATAAAAAAAAACACTCCATTTTGTGGTTGTTTTTTTTTTCTGTTTTGTAGAATGTATAGAAGTCATTTTTACTCACCACTTATGACTCTGCCACATAGCTTACATGTGTTTACAGGGAAGAAAATTGAAAAATGTCAACATTTGGAATGGAAACAGAAATGAATAAGTGATGTTTTATTAAAAATTTTCAGTAAAAACACAATAGCTCCTCAACTGTGGACTTCTTCAGTTTTAAGTACAATCAGAACAAAGAAAAGAGACAGTAGAAGCTTCTGAAGACAAACCTGTGATTCGTCTGTAAGTTGTAGTGTTTAGACTTTGCCATAGAGATAACTGTTTGAAACCTGTGGAAAAGTGTAACATCCATAAAAGATGAAAACTGCTCTTTAGTCATATTCTTTCAGCAAAGCACTCTGACATTGTGACATATTCCTACTGGTCTTTGTATCAGCATATCCTGCATCTGTGGCACTTCAAAGGTTCATTGTAGTCATTCATAAACAGTGCGAGCTTTTTATTCAAAGCAGCCCAAATGGGGCTCATTCAAATCCCTCATTTCATTGCATTAAGCCACCTAGTTAATAAAGAATCAATACATTGAAAGAGCAAGGTTATCCTTTGTCTATAAGGGCTGGTATCGTTTTGAACCTCTTATAGTTTGAGCGCTGAAAGGGGGGGCCACTGTGAAATCTATACTCATCAAGTGGGTCAAACAGAAGGATAGAAGTGTATGAGGGAAGAATGGCGGTTCTCCTTAAAAACAACTGAGCATCTTATCTGGCATCCTGAGTGGTCGCGGAGAGCAGGTCACAAAATGTCAATTTCTCATCAAGGCAACATTGTCCGAGGCCACCTCTGCCTTTAATGCACAATTAAACGACGGCAAACCTGAGTGGCAATCAGCATATCACAGCTTATTATGTCAGGCGGCATGCACAGATCGCACGGCAGCGGTTCGGGAGATAGTCCAGGAGCTGCTGATAGCGCAAAGGACAGATGCACTCAAAAGAGCCATTTAATTTTCAGCTGCGATCGCCTTGTGCTTCAAATCATTCCCTCGATAATCCGATGTGTCTGATAACAATTGCCACACATCTGCTTCCTGACATTGCATTATCTGTTTCAGATACACGTACACGGGTTTTGGATCTATCGCCTTGCTCACCGCCGTCTCTGTTATTCAATGTTGCACAAACTCCACATTTATTTAGTCTTTACTGCCCCAACACATGAAACCAAGGAAACTGTCTCTCATCGCAGAAACAATAACCAACAGAGGGAAAAAAAAAGGCACAAAAAGAAAAATTCTGGGGGTAAAAGTGCAATCAAAAAACGACAAGCTCGCTCAGTTGTTGCCAGTTTTAAGAGCTCTGACGCCTGGCAGGCAGGCTGGAGGTACAGTATATTGTCTCAGCAGGTTTCTCTGTACCCAACGACCAGCCACTCGCTCTGCCACACCACTCAATCATTGTGAGAGCCTCTTTATTGGAGAACTCTAATGGCCACCCTCCACCATGATCTTAATGTGTGCATTAAATATTTATAAATCCTGGGTCAATAATGCCCCATAACCAGAGCCTGACAGACCCCCACCGTACCATGTGGCTGCCTCCCTCTCCAACACAGGCAAAGGTCAAGGGGTCATGCAATCAAAAGAGAGCGAGGCTCGCCACATCCATATGTTGCCACTCTTATCAAGACTTTCCTCAGTACTGGTTATCTGTCAAAGGAAAGAAATATTGAAAGCAATATCGATCTTAACTAGCCGTGTGTTGCCGAGGGCCCCGCTTCAAACATCTGCTCTGTGCATTGTTATATTTCAAAAAACACCTCCTCTCAATAATATAAGCCTGAGCGGTAATATTGAACATCTCTGTGTGGCGCAGGCTGCCTGACCATGACTAATAACCACGTTATTAACAAGCATCGCCGGAGATTTTTTAAAAAGTTGATAGACGGACCGAGCGTTTCTTAATTAGCGCCGGGTTAATTGTGCAGCCTGGCACCTACACGGGTGACTCAGTGGCTTTACGTGACCACTTCCAGTCTGCGCTCCTGTGCTGTTCAGGTGAAAGATTGTGCTCCGGTGATAGCGCACACAAAAGAGCGGCCGGACAATGAACCAGTCAATGGAGAGCTCCAGTTGAAAGAGCCACAATGGCCGTGCATGCTGGGAATTGGGCTGGACGATATAAAGGAATGAAACCTTCATTGAGGCCATGGAGGACAAGCATTCAGAAAACAGGTTTTGTTTGCTCTTTATCAATCTGCCGTTTCCCATGAGAAAAAACAATTCAAACTGACCTTAAAAAGAGAATATTACCTTACGCATCCACTCCCTATCTCTTATTGAAGGGGCTTATACGTTCACTTTTAATGGACGCTAATAACTTTGTGCCAATATGTGTGCAGTATCAAGACGGGCCGTAAAAACTAAAAAGGTGGATGATAGTTTATCTGCTCGATGGGCAGGATTTGTTCTCGGACAGACAGGATTTGTGTAACCGCTGAGTGATGTGTTTTGTGAGGAGAAGAAAAAGCGGCTGCGACTCTCGTGAAGTTTGTACACGAGTAGGATACTGCTGCCGTGACTGCCGAGATCATAACTTTTGAGAGGGCAATGAATCAAAATAAGAAGTCTGACCTTTTTTTTTTTTTTTGTACAACTCCACGTTTGAAACAAAACAGGGAATACAGTTTTTTAAAATTTTTTAAACAGTCCCACATTAGCGCAGTCTCCTGTCCGTGAATCGGTACATCAGATAAGTCACTGATCCCCTGCTACTGTACACTGGGAGTCAGCTTTGCAAGGAAAACTCTAGATCCTCGCAAAGATTTCCACTTCACTCACTGCAGTCAAGGAGGATGAGCAAAGTATCCCAGCGCTTCAAAATCCATTAAACTTGTATTTGGGTGTCATTTGATACGTCATCAATGTTTCAGTGCATTTCAAACCCACAAATGCAGGATTTACTTCCCCCCCCCCGGTAGAAACACAGTATTCACTATAATTTCGTTCGATGAACTTCACTTAGTCCAAAAATCACACGGTTAAGATTGCCCGGTCAGGGAGTGTTAGGCTATGGTGATAAAATAATATCACTTGAAGTGTATTTTCTGCCACAGTCTCCACCACATAGAGCTCCTTTCATAGTACCCCTCCGTAGTGCTTTGTCCAGTAGTTCTGGATATGATATCATCTATTAATAATGTATTGGCAATGGATTACATAAAAAGGGAGCAGAAATAACATCCAATATTCATGCCCCCTGAGCTTGACTGTGTCCAATCCGTTTGGCCCATAAAACCTTAGCCCCATTTCCATATCCGCTGTGGGTCACGACAGGTCTGCCGCACAAAGGCTCACAGAGCAGCTCAACTCAGGAAAAGGGCAGTAAAAATCGGGTGGATTTCTGAACCTTTATGAAACAGCCCCCCTTTGGAAAAAAAAGTGAAAAAGCCCTTTTCCGATTTCAGCGCCTGTGAAAAACCTGGTACTGTATTTCCCTCTTTAATTGTGCCACTTGAGAAATTGACGTGCCTCTGAAACATGGCATGAATCTCACAGTTATTGCAGTCCCCTTGGCAGGGAATGTTGATACAACATCTGCATGCTATAGAAAGTAATGGAAGTAGCAGAGGTGGCAGCTGCAACTCTACAGGAAGTGTGCCATTTTCAGGCAGTGCTGCTGTGAGAACCACTAACTGCCAGCCTGGTCTTGCAGGCAGCTCTGATTGCCAGGACACTATGACAAACACGCAGGGGCTGGGAGTGTTGCATCCTGGGGGATGACAGCTTCTGTTTGATTGTCAATAAGGCTCATTAGCAGAAAAAATGGAGAATGCGAAAAGAGATTAAATGGTTTGAGACAGGGTCCCGCTCATGTTTCATTAAAGAGGATTTATCAGGCCCTTTATTTCATCAATTCCACAAAAAAATCGTTTATTGCTTCCACACAAAAAGTAAAGCTAAAATTATTTGTAAAAAAAAAAAAATCGAAACATTCCAGTAATTGTAATGAAGCACAAGCTATTCCATCAAAACAGACCCAACAAGTGCTAATCGAGCCCTTTAACCATCATCCACACCTTACATAAACCTCTCTCCTCGTGCTCGGAGCGTCTCTCATCTTAAGAACAGTGGCGGATGTTTCCCTCCATCTTAGGGAGGAACGGCCAACAAAGCAGCGTGTAAGGGCCTTTCCCTGAAGAGTCCTTGTCACGCCGCGCCAAACCTCTGTGATTATCGTTGTTTTTGCAGAGAGTGTCCATGCCTGCCAATACCGCTGTTCCATAAATGAATTTGGCCCCTCGTCAACGAATTACCTAACACGCAGAACTGTGTATGTGTCACATCCAATTCCAACTCACCGGCTTTGGTGGTGTGTGTCAGCTGGAGGACTTAATCATCAATCGTCAATCATAATAAGCGAAGCACATTGATAGGGCTCCTCTTTTTTTTTTTTTTTCTTTTTTCCTCCAACACAGTTAAATAAAGTGTAAAGGGAGAAGTTAAAACTGACCTTGTTAAATTGGGACCACAATTTATATTCCTAATTTAGTGTATGGATTAATTAGTCTTGTGTGTGTGTGTGTGTGTGTGTGTGTGTGTGTATCAGTTTCCATGCGGCGGAGCTTAGGAGCTATATCCACTTCATCAAATCACTGCTCGCTTTCATAAGGAAACTCTGGAATGATATCTGTCAGTCCAATCTTGATGTTTTTGCTCAGAACGGGCTTTGCATATTTTTAGCAGCACACTTTTAATTAATGCTTAATTGGACGATTTACAGAGAGGACTTTTCTACTAATCAATAACCCCTATCTCACACCATACAAAATTAATCAGTATGACCTGCTATCAGGCCTTAATGCAGAAGTACACACACATAACATGCAAACTGGCAAAGCATGCATTTCGCACAAGGCTGAGGAATCTGGCTCATATTTTCCCTCTCCCTGATCCAATCCACTCCTCTCCCCCGTCATATAGATCGGATCTGCGGGGGCCAGAGGCGCTGACAGAGCCCAGATGCTCCCAGTCTGTCTGGGGGAACTGGGGAGACTGGTGCCATGGGGTCCTGGAGCCTCTGAAGTGCCGCCCCTCCGTCAACATGACCAAGGCTAGACCTGCACTTTCTCCAGGCTGAGACACTCTCCTTACCACACTGACAACCACGCTGCATAGTCACAGATTGATACATGCAGGGATACGCACTCACAGGCACCCGCTCTCACGTAATGTATGGTCGTTCATCAGCCGTTCCTAATTAGAGACCCCCAGACCAACAGTTGAGTTCATAAGGTTACGCCGACACACTGGTACAAGGTTACTAACGCACACACTCACATGCTGATACCTCTCAGGGTTTCTTCTACTTTCTCATTTAATCCTGCTCCGTCTCATCACCACTGTCCTAAACTTGCTCATGTGGAGGCGGGGGTCTCTTTGTTCTAAAGAAACAAAAACAAAAAAAAAGGCACCATACGAATCCTCCATCCTCCCGCTTTCTCTCTCAAAACACAAAGATCATTACAAGAGCATCAAAGTATGCCATGTTTGAAATGATATTTCTCTTTGTAGTTGGGGCGTAGCGTGGAGTGTGTTGGTATTAGATGCTGCTGTGGCAGCTGTCGTGGCTGGCTGCGTGGTGCCTCAGTGTCAGGGCCTCTGAGGCCAGGCTGTCCCGGCAGACAGACAGAGGGGGAGGAAACCTGATAGCGCAGCCAAGCCCCAGTCTAATGTCTGCCTATCCAGCTATCTATTCCTGTGTCTATCTGTCTGACTGACTGTTGGACACTGCCTATCTGCATGCCGGACACTCCTCTGGCTCCCAAGCAGCAGTGCACCGCTTGCAGTTGAGTTAATACGTTCCAAAAAGTTATCTTCTTTTTTTTTTTTTTTACGCATACAAACTTCTCGGGGAAGAATAAAAGGAGCTATTTATGAATCACCGATGTAGCTGCGGGATTCACTTCGGCAGGGTCCCCAACTAAGCTTGCGACTCGTACCAAGGGGTGCAGGTTGTGATAACATTAGAATTACGAGCCGACATGTATGAGGAGCGAGAGATGGAAGCGCAGAGTGTTTTGAATTTGATGTGGGGGCAGAAAATTGCTCTATAATGAGGAGGGGTGCCGGGGATATGAGCTGGGAAGTGGGGATTTGGAGACAGGATATAAGTTATGAGAAGGAAACTAATGTTAGGAAATGCAGAGGTTGTTGTTGTTGCGACTGTAAAAGCTAAAAATGTATCTTGTTTCTATCGGCCATGATTAATACAGCCCGGCCAGGTCAAAACCCCGCACTAACGCTATGGATGCCACCAACCATATCCTCACTCTTTCTGGGGCTCAAATGAGTGTGTGTTGTAAGTGAGGGAGTGTGTGTGTGTGTGTGTGTGTGTGTGTGTGTGTGTGTGTGTGAGGGGGTTAATAAATGTTGAATCAAACGCCGCACGAGACACTCACACTCCTTAAGGGTTGCCCATTAGCGGTGTGTGGGTGCATGGGGAGTTTATCAGTGTCTGGGTGATTTATGAAGTCAGACTCAATATCATCCACTTCACCCACACACATATGGACATACACATGTGCGCACACCAACCAACACGCATGGCCACATGCTCAAACGCACACGCGCTGACAAGCTTGCAAGCACATGCACTGGTGTAGCCGCTCTCTCTCTCTCTCTCTCTGAAATGGAGGCAGATATTAGGCCAAAATTAAAGGTTTCACAGAGATTAACAGTGCGGATGATGAGATCGTCTCGGCCTCTTTTAATCTAATTCCTTTTTTATCTCCGAGCCAGCATGATACGGAAGAGGTACACACGGTGAAAATACTCCCGCAAAATAACACAGACATAATAATAATAATAATAACACTGCTACTAATGCTGATAAATATTAAATTGCCATGGAAATGTAAAAATTGAGAAAATAAAAAAGCTTTGAATTATCTTTAAGAGATTCCTTGTGTAGCTAAGCAATTACATGGCCAATTACTGGCAGCATGTTTGAAGCTCTGATGCTGGACTTGTTTTTCCAACATCAGACTCAGACCTCTACAGACATCAGTTTCTCCGGCTGCGAAATTCACAGCATTCCATAGAATTTACTTATCCACGAGAAAAGAAAAAAAAAAAAAAAAAAAAAGGAGGGTGCTTACAGTGCACTTCAGAGTGCGCCTGGCTTAAATGGGACCCCTTGTGGCTGTGTCACAGCTCCCTTCGTTAGGGGGCTGACTGTAGCCTGTAGTCACCACAGGCATCATTAGCCCCTCTGTGAAACCACAGACTGAGTCTCATTCTTCATCTGCCTGTCTGCTGCCTCAACATCTATACGCTTGCGATGGTGCTCCAACGGCAGAGTAAGCGAGTCCAGCAGCACGGCAAGATGGCCACAAGGAGCCGATCGGATAAGAAATTCAAAAATGCAGCAAAGTTCAAATGTATTCAGCGAGCGGGCCACTTGAATTGGTTCTGTAAAGGTTAGACTCGAGGTTATTTTGGAGGGTGGATTATTAGGCTACCTGGGCTGAAGAGAAAAAGAATAACTATGAGCAGGTAAGGGTCACTCTGGGGCTGCACTAGTCTGTTCAAGAACTTGGGGGAAAAAAAAAAATACTAAACTGTCAATGTTACGACAGATCATCGTGAGAAAATGTAGAAAATAAAAGTAAAGGACACATTCAATTAAAGCCGCTGCTATTTCTGAACACACGCCACCACGGCTGCCCTCTCCATATGGTCGTTTCAAGAGAGAATAATTTATCCCAAAGGGATTAAACTGGGTTGTGATGAAAATAAAATAACATATAAACATTTAAGTTACAGATTAAATGTGCAGCATGAATTCAAGGTTGAAATGTTGATTTCTGTTTCCCGTTCTGTACTGCCCTCTAATGGAAAACACTACTCAGAAATAAAAAAAAAAGGAGCTCTGACATCCAGAGCTGCAGTGAGGAGAAGACATACAGCATAATTAATTATGAGCTGAACTGAGTGAATGCTACATGGAATCAATTTTTAAATTAAATGCAATTAAAATGATGAAAAGGCACGATTTGACATTTTGAGATGTATTTATTTAAACACGTCCAACAAAAGTACGGTATATAATGCATAAGACATCTCCACTCTAGGTGGATTATAAGGCTCGAGCAAACAATGAGATCTAAATGAAGACAAAACAAATGCTTCACTACAAAGCTTTGTAGCAGTAAAATTCAGAGCCTTTAACTGGATGTTGAACAAAGCATTCACTTGGCAGGAAATTAAAAAACCAACGAGAGGTACAAAGACTAATTCTGCTTCGGAAAAAAAAACAACAACAACAACAATGCAAGAGACATATTTTTAAGGGAATAATAATTCTTTAGAAAAACCATTCCAGCACTATCTGGCAAACGCAACGGAGACCCACGGGAGCATACGTTTGTAATTCCTACTGTTCTCTGTTTAAGTTATTTTTGTACATTCTAATTCTGCAACAACTCTGTATCACATTAACAATGCAGCATCTCTATTCTTAGATTTTAAAAAAGAAGAATAAACTGAAAATCGACAAGAAGTTCCAGTTGTTCCACCGAGTGTGCCAAATGCGCTAAACTTTATGGCCCTGTTTTGCGTTGTTAAAAAAAAAAAAAATCCTGGCCTTGTGTGTGTGTGTGTGTGTGTGTGTGTGTGTGTGTGTGTGTGGACTGAATGGACAGTTGGCCTCTGTCATGCTTTAGCCTTCGCTTCTCTGCCTCTCATGGGTGAGCAGCCATTGTTTGAGATGGTTGCCCTTGCCGCTCATGTACGGCCCACTCTGTCCACTGCTAGAAATGACTCTGTGGCAGGGGATGAGGAGAGGAACCTGGCGCAGACAGACAGAGAGAAAATTCAACTCTGAGGAAATAAACATGTTGAAGTTCTGCAAGTATTACACAAGAACAATCGTACACGCAAACAGGGACACTTTTTAAAATGTTTTCTTTAAAACAAAGAGTTGTATTTCTTCCAATTTATGAATTCAGAAAGGAGGCTGCAGAAAGCAACTTTTCAGTATACATGTTTTAAACTTTAAAAATATAAATGACATGAAGGATCAGTACTGTTACCATTAAACTGTGACGCGTTACTAAAAAACTAATGTTTTAAAAAAAAAAAAAGAAATACATATTGGAGCTTTACCGCTTTCTTGTTCTCAGGTTGACATTTATTGTCACAGCAATACAAGAGTTGGAGACATTGATAGCAGATATGTATTATGTATGAAAGAATCTCTGATTTACCACATAAACGGTGCGCCTTAAAAGTAACCAACGTGCAGAAAATATGAATCTGCACTTTTTTTCTTTTTTTTTGTGGTTGCCTTTTATGTTCATGCACTGCATGAAAACAAAGTGTCACACCAGAAGTGTCTGGTTTGATCCTGCACAAATCCACATTCAGGGCGATGGCTCAGTCTTTGGGTATAAATGTTTTTTTACTCTTTAATAGTGTAAAGCAAAGAAGCAATCAAAAATTAATGGGCAAAAACACCAGCAGGATGAATATTCAATCGAGAGGGTGTCAACATTAAGATCTGATAACCCTGTGATCATTAAAAAGAGGAAGTCGGTGGAGCGTTTACTCTTGTTGCAGAAGACTGCCAGGGGGGGGGTCCTGAGTTCTTTGTAAACTAAATGGCTGGAGAAAGATTAAACAAGCAAGCCCAAAACACTTCGATCATTGTGAATTCAGAACAAGAAGAGTGGCAATGGTTGGAAGGAGTCACAGCAATGATTCCTTTTCAAATATTCTTGACGTTGCCCTCGTTGTTACTTGTTACACGAAGTACAAAAACATCCCAACTACTGCTGCGCTGTGACTATAATTCTCCAGTTGAACAAAGTTATCCGGGACCTGATGGCTGCACCTCCAGCCTTTTCGATAAAAGTTGGACATGCAGTGTGTTTCAGTTCAAATCCATCATTAAACCCGCTCCCATATCAACAGCAATAAAACTTTCCGAGCCCCAGATTAACCTTGCAGACAGAGAAATACTGCTTGAGTATTCGGATCAATACTGTTCCCCGGGTTTGGAGGGAGAGCAGGGTACCCTCAAGGCCTGCGGATCTGCCTCTTCACTTGGGGGGAAAAGAGCACTACGCCAGGCTTATCAATACTCAAATCCTGGTGAAGAAGAAGTGCCACAGAGAGGCAAGGATCGATTGAGCACACTGAGCTTTTCACAGTTGAAGCCTGAGTGGAGCAGCGCTACTGACAAGTAATTGACACCGACAATCTGACTCTGGATCTGTATCAGGAGCTGAGGGCTCAGGCTCCCAGGCTCCCTGACAAAAGGACGGAAATGTCTGTAAAACACGAGACGGAGAGCTTTTATACAGCCATCCAAAAGCAACGCCATTGGCTAATGTCATATACAAAGCCTATGAAGAAACTAGTGCGTAGTATTAAAAACACACCTTTTTTTGTAGTTTATTTGCATTTGTCTTTCAAATTAATTTTAATGATCATAAATTACTTTTCTTCCTACTTTAATAAGAAAAACAGTGTCGGAGGAAAAGCCCGGTACTGAGATGAGGATGTACACAAGCCATTTCACTGCACATGTGAGGGAGAGCATCTCACCGGCTGCACTTTCTGTACAAGAAGTGTTCTCTGCCTCACAGAGCACACCGGTGGTGCCCACAGCACTACATGGGCAGAGCTAAACGGGCTTTGATCAAAGGGTTTGATCAAAAGAAGACACACCACTTGCCCTCTAGCTCTCCATTTTGTACACAGTGGATTCATGGGCAAAATGATGCGGGCCAGGTTTCCTGCAAGAATCGGAGATTTGCAGCGAACATCTCCAGTAAAGACAGGAACAGGAACAAAAGGTGTGGGCTTCAAATTGTGCTGTAGGTAGACTTGTACTTCTTCGCCGCTCTCAGAGGGAGGCGTTTGTTCCGCTGTTGCTCATATTCGAAACACACCTACAGTTTACATTACATATCCTTCATCACGGAGACTTATTGTATTTAAAAACTCAGGTGGAGTACACAAGTACTTTGTTGTAGGCAGTGCTCTTCAAGAAATTGAAACAAAAACAGATGGAATGAAAATCTGTGTCATCACTTTATATATATGAAGAGAATCTATTACATACAGAATAGATTACATAGGTCTTTTTATGATTTTTTTCTGTATTTGTATACTTATTAATTCAGCATTATTACAACATAACATATTGATGTAAAACCTTAAAATATATTGCAAACCATGTGATGTTTTTTTATTTATGAATATTTAATTGGAGATGCAACTGATGATTAGTTTAATTATCGTTTGATCTGCCGACTACTTTCCAGATTTAATCGTTACGTCTATAAAACATCAGAAAACAGTTTCCAAGGTGACAATTCTACAATTACCCTAAACAGAGAAAAAAAACATCTTTACATTTTAGTAGCTTTAATTAACCAGAATTATTACTGAAAAGTGACTCAAAAGCAACTGTTATCAAAATATTTGCAAATGAATTGCCTAATCATTGCAGCTCTATATTTCATACTGGAAGTGATGTCATGGTAAAATGACTAATTAACCTTTGGCTAAAGGCAGCTTACAACATGCAGGTTCATGAAGTCATTAAAAAAGATTATAATAGAAATGATGAGTTTCCCAATCTGGCTAAATAAAGCAAGTCAGAGAGAAGCCTGTCAATCAATGCCAGCAGCACTCACCGGGTTCCTCCTCATGGCCCCTCCCACTGCCCGCACCGCTCTGGGGTTTCCCGCCATCTCGGCGAGGCGCTTGTACGAGACCGTCTCTCCAAACTTCACATCCCTCAGAAGTGTCTGCAACACGCGGCTGGTGAATGCGTCTTCGCCACAAAGCAGAGGACAGAGAGGAAGAGCGAGAGACAGACGGAGAGAACAGAGGAAGAGGGGAGTCCCTCATTTAATCAGACAGCTGCCTGAGAGGCTGCCGACAACAAGACAACACTTTAGTACAACGCATTTTACACTCCTTTGAAATAAACTGGTGTTTTGAATTTAAATCAAAAGTTTGAGACATCACTACATTTTTTGATCAACTTAATGGTTTTTCATCATGTCGAACTGCATGTTTGAGGGCCAATTCTTCCTCCAAGGGGCTCTGTAGGACTTTACAATACTCATTAACAACTAAATGCACAGAAGTCCCTCAATTTGACCTTAGAACTAGTATTAACATGCTACAGACGCTGATGTGAGAAAATTATTTCCATGGCAGAAAAATCTAGGTTATGCTTTGAAAGGTCACAGCTAAAATTAAAAAAGTTCGCTCCTTCATTTAAAAGGATTAAGAGAGGCCAAAAAGACTGCAAATCTGCTCCAGATTTTTAATAATAATAATTTGAATGTTGCACACCATTTGTGGCAGTGGGATGACTTTGAGGTTAATCAGACCAATTTGTCCTTTTAATTGCTTTCTATTCAGAGTAGATTCATTATATCATCTTCACTTAAATGGCGGAATTCTTCAAATCATCCGCAGCTTAACCGACCACATTAACGGCTTTGATTTCATTAGCACTTTAGCAGTAGCATTATCTTTTTCTTTCTGGATTACCAGGCAGTGACTGAGAGGCAAAAAAGAGGGAAAAACCTATTTGAAGCATCTCGAAAACCTTAAGACATCGATGCAGTGAGCTCGTGTAGCAAGCGAACAACACTTTCTTTTTTGCACAGAGAACAAGATGGGGAACAATAGTCTCGTTATCAGGAGGGGGTGAACTTCTTCTAGTACATACATGTACTCAGTCATGAAAATTCAATTAGTGATCTCCCATTCTCTCTCATTTATATGGTCTAAGAGAGCACATGACAAGTGATCTATGAGAAATCCCTCTAAATTGGCATTGTGTGAAAACATGTCACACCCCTGTCTCTCTTCTACAGAGTGAACATCCTTTGCTCCCCAGGCTCCCTCGCTACCTTATAGTCACTCTCCGCTACACAAAGCCACGCGAACAAGGCAATTTGCCTAAACTGGGGGGAATAAGTGTAAAACCTAAAGGGGATATATTTGATTGATGCGCACCCATGTGAGTTCTTTGTCTTGAACAAGGCCCGTAGGTACTGTTTAATAATTTTTCAGGTAATAATCACGCTGTCAACGAGATGACGGGCTCTTACGCAGACAGACTTAATGTTATGAGGCGATAAGATACACCCCTGAAATTTCTTTTATGCATTATTCTCCCTCATAAAGCTCGGATTTGGCCACATGATGTGTGTGATACATATTGATATATCGCTTTCGTCACCACCGGCTGGTAGATGACAACTTGCCCAGACTATGGCTATGTCAAATCCCTGTTGATGCAAACGTTATTGACAAACAACCAGAGTCAGTGTCAAGCCAGCAGACGCTGCTGAGCACTTTCGCCGACAAGCAACAAGCTACGGGGCCGTTTACACTTTTAGAAATCCAGAGCAGCTTTTATTTTTCCTGTAAGGTTTCACATCTCCAACAGTTCCGGACAAAAAAAAACAAGTGTCTGCGCTTTTATCTGCCGCTACAGAGGTTAAAGAACTTTGCCCTCATCAGTGTTAGTGACAGAGACTTCATGCGGGTCACTCGAGGTGACCAGCAATGATTTGGAGAGCAGTCCCCCAGCCCCATACTTCATAAAGAGCCTAATACGCTGTGTCTGGGGGTCAGGACCCTCTTTAGATCGGGGTGTAGTGATGTCAATTGTTTAAATAAAAGTTGAGAGGAAGCACTTACATGTTTACAGACATCCCATAATTATGTCACAGGTCATTACCTACCATGAGGCCAGGTGATGGGGCCACTGCAGAGGCAGAGGCGGATTGAGCCGCAGTAAAATTGAACAGATCGAGCGATTATGAATGTATTGGCATATATGATTGATTTGCTCATAATTTTGTATACGAGAGCAATTTAAAAGAAGAAATAAACAACGGGCGTAAACTGAATTCCATCAGCCCAGCTAATGATAGATTTGGAGAGATGACTTTCAGCTGACAGCCACCTCTGATATGATTGTGACAATATGAAGACAATAGTGGATATGCAGCTACCTCATTATCCTTTGTGTCTAATGGGAGGGAAGACTTTGACTCCCAGTCAAAGTGTCTCTTGAGTCTTGAGGGATCCATACTTTTGAAGGCTGACGGGGTGCTGATGATTCTCTGATTATTCGATATTCTGAAAACGTTCATTTCCCTAATTCCTCTCCCCATCACAGGGGCGAGTCCTGGTGAGCGTCTCATCTCACCCTGTGCTGTGCACAGGGGGAGGTTCAGCCTCCTGCAGGAACACAGTCATTTGGGCTTTGAAGAGCGCCCTTCCCCCCCTCCTTTGCCTGCCCCCCCTCCCTGCATATTCCCTGTGCCGCTTACCGAGACTAAGATCCTCACGTCTGTTACATATGGATGTATAATTAATGAGATCAGAATATGCATCGTTTTGAGAACCCATGATGGTGTCTGTGTTTTTCTGGAGGGGGCAAACGCGCGTGCACAAACACGAGCTCAATGAGCACGACGCACGCACGCGCCATTCCTCTACCTCTAACGGCCCAACTTGCGTGTGATCTTGAACGTGACAATCAGTCAGACAGTATAGAAAAACTGCACCTCGCATCTCCTTTCATGTCACCTCTGTTGCTCAGGTATATCGTGACAGCTAATATGAAAAGTGGCTTGTTTTGTCAGAAATGTGTAAATAAACATGGCAACACTTCAAGTGAAGGTCACAACTCAATATTACATGACAAGTGCTGCGAGAGCGCTGTCGCGTTCAGGTTCTCCCACAAGATAACTGAGCAAACAAAAGTTGGTTGCCACAGATTGTAATGACCTGATTAAACTTGTATTTTTATTTTTATTTTTTTTCCCCAGGCAGGCAGTGGCTGCATGACTGGATCGAGTAGGAATTTGTACAGCAGTAAGGCAAAAAAACCGAATCCTTAATATTTGTGAATTAACAAGCAAAAAAAAGAAACCTATTTTCCTCCCCTCCAAAGACAAATACTCTCGATGCTCACATTTAACATTTCTACACCGGCGTGGCCTATGGTTCTGACTACTGAGAGCAATCCAAGCCTAAACCCTGTATTTACTGAGCCCCAAAACAACAGGCGAGGGAGAGAGGTGCAACATAGCACAATCACCTATTCAGATCAGGTACTAATGAAGAATTCCATCTATCCTGAAATTTAATTAAAACCCCAAAGACTTCAGATGAGATGCGATTTGAAAGAGCCTGGGGCTGGTACACAAGCACTTGGTGGCGAAGGGAATCACACTGAAAGTTGATATCGTAATTGGTCCTGATGTATTTCTGCATTGCCTTTGCGGGAGCGTGGGACTCATAGCTGTATACAGGGTCTCGATGGAGTACCTGCTCATTGAAAATGCCATCACTCAACCACTGCAGATCTGCATGAAATTAGAGAGCAACTAAGGCCTGATTGCAAGGGAAAAGAGGCACGATTGTTAAATGCATATATTAAAGCAACTTTTTTTTCCTCCTGTGTAGGTGTGCTTCTGGGTCTAAATGAGCACTTCAGGAAATCTTTAGGTTAAAATGCAAGGAACGTCTAAGTGTGACAAAGAAATAGCTTCTAATTGCTTGAAAACGGCGGTAAGTTTGCAATTTCAAAAGTGAGTTGTCAGGCTGCGAGTATTGTTTGTTTCCTCAAAACAAAAAGCGCCAGGGATAATTAATTCCTTGTTTTTTTCCTCAGCGCCCTCAATCATTCACTGCGCAGTCACAACTACCAGTTGAAAGGACCCTAATTGTCAATTTTTCGGGGTGCTTTCATTTTACTCGTCCTAGGTGACTGGTCAAGCAAACAATAAGCTCATTCAAACTTTACCACCATTCACATGTTGTCGGTGATAAAAAAAAAAAAAAAAAAAAAAAAAAAGGCTTCCTGTCTGAAAATGTCAAGAGTGGAATTCGATCAGTTTCAAAGAATGTGCCAAGAATCATAGAAAAGCTTGCCAAGACTAACACGCGTGGTAAGAGCTGCCACAGATTACTGAACCAAGTTACAGCTCTGTGTTCTGTTCTCTCTCCTCTCGCTCACCCACTCACTCGCTTTTCCTCAGCTCTCTCTCTCTCTCTCTCTCTCTCTCTCTCTCTCTCTCTCTCTCTCAGCCATAAAATACTTCATTATAACACAGTGAGCCAGTGAGTGTAAGTGATGTAACTGACAATTAAGAGTGAAAGCCTGATCCCAGTCATGGCTCTGCAAATATTTATCCATGACAGACCTCCTCGCAGGGCGGGGTGGTGAAAGGCAGGGAGCGGGAGACTCCCAGTGGTCTGCGGCTCACTGAAGTACGCCTGGAGCCATTCGACGCAGCGCTGCAACTCGGGGCTCATTTCTGCCGGGCTATCGTTGACCACGCGGCTCAGGGGGGCCTCACTGCTCCTGCGAGGGATACAAGGCAGGATGGGGAGTTGAGGTGGGGATCAGAGGAGCGATCATAATACCCAATTCTTGGTTGAATAGTGCTCAAATATGTCACAAGAGTGTAATAACATGCCAACGGGTGACACAGATGCAAGATGGCATCATTTGCAAGAGTGAAACTAAAGGTGTTAATCGAGACGTGTTTAAAATCTAAAGTTCCACGTTTCGGCGGTGCTCCTGTCAGTGGGCTGTGACAAATATCAGGGCTGTGAAAGACAGAAAACACAAGGACATTTGGTACAGTCGATATACATATGTTTATGAAAGTGCAGCATGATAGAGTATGAAAGGAAACATTGTCGGGTCATAAGGAACGGCGCTAACAGTTTATTTCAAACAGCTTTAAGGAAGCAGAACCACTTTCTGAACAAAAGAAAGTTTTCAAAAGTCTTGCAGATCTTATGGGAAAAAAAAAGGTTAAGAGCACACCGTTAACAACAGTTTTAACTCTGCTTGGGTCTAGTTTATAGTTCATGACAACTATAAATGGATTTTTTTTTTTTGGCCAGAGCGGTGCTGGCCAGCAAAGCACTGCACTTGGACGCGCATCTTAGCATGAGTAGATGCTTGGAGGAATTTGCCGATGGTTGAGTTGGCATCACTTAACAGCTGAATTTCTCTCTGCTGCTGACCACCCCCCAGGTCAATGCAAGCACACTGACCCATATTTGACACTTAAAGACCCTACTGGGAAGGTCCTCTCTTAGCATGTGCATTACTGCAAAGTGGACCTCAAGCTGTGTTGTGGATCTAAAGCAGGCCGCCAATGCCATTAACTGGTGTACAGGACTTATAAATAAATAATATCACCATTTAAGTGCCCCTTTTTTCAAAATTGGCTTATCCTGTATGGTATTAATAATAGACATTTACTTTGTTAAACACAGACCGTCTCTCTCCTGCCCGCCGTAACAACACGGCCCTAAAGTGTTTTTACACTTCTGCAGGTCACAGTTTGAGCAACATTTTATATTGGACATGTGAAGCTGAGGTTTACTGGAGTGTTATGACTGAGCAGGTCAGTTTTCAGGGAACCGCTCTGCCTGCTAGTTTGTGGCTGTGTGATGAAAATCTCCTGGGTGCCGTTTAACAGTGGGTGTAAATACAGTAAAAGGTGTAAATACTCTCATTTCTAAATAAACCACACAGCAGTTTATAGTTGAGTGGCGAAAAAACTCACAAACCCACCAGCGGGTCCTGTGCTGAGACCCGCTCAAACAATGGCCATGGCTCATGGCAATCTCTGTCGGCATGGGTGAGTGCCCAGCCAGCCCCTACTTGTCATTGTCTCTCCTTTCTATCCTTCCCTTCCCTTCCCCGCCCCCCCCTGCTCTCCCTCCTCATTTCCCCCTCTCTATTTCTCTATCCTCCCACTCCAGCTCTTTTGGCTCCCCACCACCTACACCCCCAGACACACACCCACCATCCCCCCCTACCTCTCTTTCTCTCTGCAAGGATCTTCAGGCCACCGTTCCCTCTCTAAAACACCCCCCCTTTCCCTCCACCTCCACCACCACCATCACCTCCTCCTCTACCCCTCCACAGCCCCTCTTTCTCTCTGAGAGGATGTTCCAGCCGCTGCACACTGACAGCTCGGGGATATTGTGTGTGGAAATGTTCCTGTTGGACCCGCAGGCCCTTACAATCTACCGGACAAAGGCTAGAGCACCTTTGCTTAAGGCTGGGCACCTTTGACCTCCAGCTCACACTTCAGACTTGTCACCGTGGCTAATTTTCTTCTCCCCTCAGCCCTCCATTATGGATGTGCCCGGCTTCAAAATGTGTTTTGAGTGATATAACATTGACAGTAGTAAAAGTTAATGCAATGCAGTACATGTTATGGCCGGTAAACAACACCGAAATAAATAAATAAAAGCGGAACAACATCAGTCGGGCTGAAGTCTGTCACCTCTAGGTGCAATGGGGGATTGTTTTTAAAGAGCATGTGGGCAGTGGAGATGTAGCTCCTGCGCGGCAACATTTCCAGTTGCTTCAATGAATTACGAATAAAGCGGCAATCATATGACCTTTATAACGTCCGGACTGGCACGTTAGAAACTCTGCATTTCACATGAGAGATTAAGAGATGTGTGATAAATGTTGGGCTTATTACAAAGAAACTCTCAAAAAAGTGAAGCAATCTTTATATTGTTTTAAAGTATTTGCCATCCCCTGTCTAAAAACCAAGAAGTATAAATAGTAGGGATCATAAACAGTATTTCATTAACTGTGAATAACAGTTCAAATGTGGTTAAAGCTAAATTGTTATTTATTATCTTTTGACTAGTTCAAATTATATATTTATTTAATGTCCTTCAGGCGTTTACTATTTCATCACAGGTAAGGAAATAAGAAACTAATTCCAAACTAGCCAGGATCTGCCGCACTAAAAAGAATATTTCCCTTGACAGAAGATTGAGATTTGAGAAAATGTCTAATATTGTGCTCCTGTCACAATCAATTTCCAATTACCATAAATCATTGCTGCGTAAAGTGGGAGTCATTTGCAGTTCTACCTATTTTCCCAACTCTAATATAAAGAATGAATTGAGCATTTATATAATGTTGGAGGTTATTTCATTCATCCTGGAGGAAACAATCAAAGGAGACAAAGGAACAAAAAAAAAAAAAAAGAAAAAGAAAAAAAGAATAGCCAACATTAAATTTGTCATTTTCCTTCAGCATATTCTGTATCTGCAGTTGCACAAGACTTCACCAAGACTTTTTCTATCAGCTGCAGACGTAAGAATGAAACAGGTTAACCACAGGATCTAATTGAAAGGAATCTGGCGAAGGGTGTAATGGTATATTGCACAAAAAGGGGAAAAACTCAGAACTCATGCCTCCATCCTGTGAAGCGTGATGGCGCTCATCCTGACTCGATCGGCTGTCACTTTTGACACAGCCTGCCAGAGTTCTCCTTCACCGATCATGGGTAACATGGCGGGTCAGAGGATGAAATAGAAAAGGCCAAGAGCAGTCCAATATTTTCCTCGGCCTTATAGCTGCAGATACTTAACTCAGAGACGTCAAAGACTCAAGAGAGCATGAAAAAAGCCTAAAATGACTGTCTAAAAAGGGGAAAAAAAAAATACAGCATGTCTCTATGAATGTCAAGATCCCGATGTTCTCTGAGCCAAAGTCTGTGATACAATTGTAAGCCACTTGCTCAATGCAGCTCGTTCAACCATTTAAAGATCATTCAGATGCCTATCTGGCTACCGCGGCACTAAAGTCGGGAGCTTTTGGAGTGGTAAGCTGTAAGGAATGCTTCCCATTCCTATTCGTGCTCCGACCATTTCAAAAATAAAAGCAACTTGGCCGGATAAACTGCTCTCTAGATATCCAACCACTCTTATTAGCGAATGTCCGCCGAAGAGGCCGCAACACTCAATCCAATACATAAAAGGTGGTGGTAAAATACTGCAGAGTAGGCAACAAAGCACACAACAATTAGGTCTTCTCCCAGCTGGCTAGCCACAGGAGTCAGTGAAGGCGTGTATTACCAGAGCCTTAACTCTTACTCCATTATGTAGTGTATCCACACACCCCGACGCAGCAATGTTTATCTACAACAGACTACTGAGCAGTTTCAAATAGTGTTTTTAGCCTCTATTCTCAAGTGCCATAGTAAGAGATTCCAATTACCCGAATGGTAAGGAGCCAGTGAGGAAGGCATAAAGTACATTAGGGATCCCCTGTAACTGCAGGGACCTTTTAGAGCCTCAACTGAAGAGGGCCGAGAGACTGGAGGGACAGTGACCCTGCATGGATAGCCTCTGTCAAAATTTGACCACGTCAAGCACAAAGGCATTATGGGAATCCAGTGTCACCAAGTCCTAATTACTGTCTGTGTTCAGAGCAAATTACTGCCTTGTTCCTCTGATTAGCGAGGAGGCTAATCTTCACCTGTGTACGCCAGCACTGCTGAGGGCCCTTGAGTGTTAGCGCTTCGTCTTCTGTAATTTATTTTTAAATCAGTGCCCGCTCCCAGGAGTTTTGAGTGTTTTGTTGTGAACCGCTTACCATGATCCCCACCACCGCCCCCTCACCCCTAAATCCTTGACTAAATCCTTGTTTGGTGCCGCAGGAAGATAAGCAAGAACAACACTTGGGCATAATTGACTCGTACTCCTCTCCAAGATGTCAGAGCGGAATCATCTCTCTGCATATTGCCTCAGTATGTCACAGACTGTACACTTCTGCATGTTGCAGATATAGAATCCAATCAAGTTCGAAAAACAAACCAGCGCAACCCTCGTGCTGGAAAAACTTCCCGGTCGACAGCGAGGGAAAAAAGAAAAGAAACAAACTGCAGGAGCTGCTTTTAGCTGCTTCTCTACAGTGAAGGGGAACTCTCGCTCGGCTCCCGTCCTCACCCTGGAGGATCTGCTTTAGAAACCACAACATTTGCAGATTTTGTTTTTTTTCATCCGAGTGAATGTCAGCGTCTCGTCTGAGTGGGGCAGTTTACAGGTAGTGTGTTACACAGGTGTTGGTTTACACAGGAAATGGCACATGCAGCCTGATTGGGACGGTCCCAAGAGACCGAGGCATAAACGTAGAGCACAGATGGGTCCAAGGGCCAGTGGGAGCAGCACCTTAATGAATACGCAGCTGAGTACTGCACTTCACAACATGCAAAACAATATTCTAAGGCCGCAGTAAAAAAAAAAAAAAAAAAAAAAAAAAAAAAAAAAGAAAAAAAATGATCTGAATATCATTACAAAAAAATTTTTCATACCTTTTCTAAAGGGACTACGGCAAAAAGCCCCCCCCCCCCCTGCTTTATTGATGATTTCATTCAATATCTCAGCAGATCACTGTTTGTATGACAATGCATTTTAGTTACAAATGTAAGCAGTTTATTTAGCACACAGCCGTGTGTGTGTGTGTGTGTGTGTATATATAGCAAAATAGTCATTTTAATTGATTAAAATGAGGTGACCACATACAAGAGAGAGAGAAAAGAGAGCCGGAGAGAGAAATTATAGAGGAAAAAAAAAAAATAAGTTGTTGATACGGTTCCCGGTGTGCGAGCACATCATGTAAACAGGCCCCAAACAGGGAACACATTTACCATAAAGCTATTCAGTGTGAACCAGGACATTGATTCACAACACTACACGAGTGTGAGAAAAACGATAAATGCATCACCTCAGATATTTCACACTAGCGTTGGTAGTGTGTAAAAGCTGTTGTGACAGCTTGGGTATTAGGGCTAGATAGATGGAAAATGTCTGGCTGCTTATGAATGCCAATGTGACTGAGGTGACGGGTTTGACACAAAAACACTCTACCTCAGAACAATTAGGCTGTTCTCAGGCCCCCATCCAGTGTTGTCAGTGATAATGGAAAGCTGTGAGGATAACTGGTGATAAATAGACTTTAACACCCTCCTCCTTAAGACCAATGCAGTCATGCAGTCCTCTCATATGCTTAACTAATCATGAGCATGGCCGGCAAAAATTCATACAAAAGACTAATTACTGTTGTACTTCACTTCAGTCTCAAAGGCCTCTTATATAAGGACTTGGGGGTTCTCTTGCCTCTTTTCTCCTCTTGATGGGTATTTTTTTACAAGTAGGCCTCGTGCTAGACAAAAGCGTTTAAAAATTGGTGATTGCTTTCATCCGCTTTAATTACATTCAGAAATGGCATTTCTGCCACATAATACACTTCTATTGTTTCAGAATTATCTGGCTTGGGGAGTAAAATCTACAATATTTGATGATGCTCCCGAGCTAAATCGCCTCTTGAAATTGAAATATGCAGCCGAAATACAAAATAAAAAGGCAGCCTTTTGCTGCTGATATACTGGAAGCTCCTTGGCTTTCTGCAGAATGCTATTATTATGCATATCCAGGTAGAAAGTTAATTAACCCAAAGCTTAAGCTAATTATGGTAGCAGAATGCTATCAACCAAACGCTTTCAGTCAGACAGCTGTCCAGAATTTCATTTGCTAATCATTTGTCTTTTGCCGGAGCATATGGTGCATTTCCCCACTATCACAGCAACAACAAACAGATGAAAATCATTAACTAAAAACAATGTGCAATGTGGAGAATCAGACACATATTTATAAGGCTTTGTGTCAGAAAAAAAGGGGGGATTTATGGCCTGGGAAGTATAATGATAATTTTTGGTTTTAGCCACTTAGGATTTTAGGGAGACCACGTGACTCATGTGTGCTGGGAATTCAGATGCACAAATATATTGTTTATATCTATATGCTAATGAGACTGAGAATGAGAATGTTTATCCGTGTAAAATTAATTACAATTTTCTATAGGAGCATATGCAAAGCTTGTATCTTACACTGTTAAAAGTAGAAATCCCTCCGCTCAGAATTAAATCAATTATTTTCCAAGAAATGCTTCATGCATTATTTTTTTTTTTTCTTCTTCTTCTTCTTTTCATAAAAAACATCATACCGGCTGTTAAAAGGTGATTGATATCAGCATTGCCTTGCGACATTATCAGGCAATAAAGGCTACTCAGGTTCTAATGCAACATGTCATACACAGGCTCCTGTAGTACATTTCTATTGAGGACCTCACAAGCTAAATTGCTTTTTCCCTGCTCCCCCACATCTCAGCCAGCTTGACAGACAAATTGATCAAAGCATTGTAAAATAATATGCTCACAAAATGTCTCGGGGCAGGAGTCCAGCCCTGTTTTTTCATTTTTCACCCTAATAAAAAAAGTACTCTATGATTTCCTCTGTATTATGTGTCTGTGCTCTGTGTGAAAGAGGCAAGAAGCATCATATTTCAGATAATAGTAACCTCCTGTAAACAAAATGCATATCATTTGTCTGTGAACGCTGAGGCCATGCTAAAAACTAAAAAAAAAAAAGGGGGGGGGGGGAGCTGTTTAGCAGCGAGGCTGGTGCGTAGGGCCCCAACAGGGGTTGTTGAGATGTAATGAATTTGTTCATCTGATGGTGCCTTCAGGGCTGTCGTTAGACTGGCAGAGGAGGTTGATTTTAGGAAATGTTCCTAAGATCAGTTAGGAAGCAAAAGGGGCTTGAGACGTTTCTATTAGAAAGAGCTGACGGTCATGGTGTGTAAGCAATACTTCAAGGGCGTTTATGTAGCTATAATGGCATTTATCAATAACTATCTATCAATGCCACACGTGCTTTTGTTGCTGCACCGGCTGTTCAGCACCAACCAATATGGTGAATTCCAAAAAAAACAACATAGAAAGCAAACAGAGTTGCATAAGCCTGCAAAAGCTGTGACTCGCTCACAAATATACTACTGTAGGTTTTACTTTATGTTATGCATAGATGTTATCCATTTCCCTTATCCAAATATGCTCTTAGAGATCATTTATCACACTGACTTCCTAAGCCTGTACCACACCACATCCAAAGCTGGAGAGAGCCTTGTTTAGTATGTCATAAATAAATCAATGGAAATGGCTGATTTGAACTATTACTGCTACAGGCGGGCTTTTGTGAGATCTACATGTAAAGCCGGTTGCAAAGATAAGCCTATATTTTGTCACTTTATCTTGCCTCCCTTAATGCCTGTTTACATCGTGTTACACCATATATCTGAGGTGGCTCTAGTCCCCCAGTCCTGTGACAATAACATCGTATTCAACTGGTCGAGATAAAAATCTAAACATTTAGTTTAATGATTTCTTGCTCACACCTTTTGAGAACGTACAGACAAGCGGTGTGATCGAAAGCGTCACTTATGACCGACACAGCAAATGATATTAAACTGAGAAATGATCTAGTGATGCGAATCATTAAATTCATTTGCATATTCCTACTGAACCTGAACACACAAATTAAACCCTGTTCACAAGGAGACGGAGAAAGGTGCTTGCGCATGGTTACAGGACATCTTCCATAATCAAAATTCCATATTATTAATTTTCTCACTTCAACTCATTAACAACAAGTGGAATGTTTTTACTGCTTGATGAATTTGAGGAAATAGCAGACAGTCAGGAAGGAAACACATGTTGAGGTAGAATATACACGGTCATTAATGGGTTTCCATAAATTAGAATCTGAACATACATTTCCAAAAGGATAACTTCCTATCCGGGTGCATTTGGAAATGGTTTAATTTCCCAAACCATTCAAGTTTATCAAATGCGAATCTGCGGATACATGGATATTTAATTTCAATCTAATCAAAACTAATCTGAGATGTAGGATGTGGACCTGGAAAATTCAGGAATAAGTACTTATTAGCGCCGAGTTTAATCAGTTTCAATCGCTCCAGTAAGACTGGCAACATTCGAACAATTTTGAGGGATGGGCAGGGCATGAAATGCAATCACATATTACATTTCAGAGTGCCGGTTGACACTCGGAACGACTGCATACAACTTGGAGGGAACATAAATAAACAGGAGCGAGCAGTCCATGCTCCCAATGGCCTTTGCTGACCCTACAGACATCAGCTATAATCAACTCCCTTGTGGGTAATAAACAAGTTATTTTTCTGAAATTTCAAATATACTGCAGGAAGAATCACAACCACATGCCATCAGAAATCTAATTTCAAGCCCAACTGTATTCTAGTGCCCCTCATATTTCTACTGCCTGCTCATATTTGCCCAACTTTCTCCAGGATATTTCTTGTGGGATCTACAAAAATGCCCTGCTTCCAATGAGGAATGGGGGCACTCCATCACAGGCGTGGATTCTGTCCGCCTGTAAATTTCACACCTTTGTTTATCACGTCACCAGCCCGGCTGTTGTACAGTACCTTTCAGCAGGTGCGACATCCATTAGGATCTGGATGGTGTGCACACCATTCTCACATCCACTGACTTGGATCGTCCCCAGGGGGCTCAGCAATGAGATGGTCTTCTGAGTGCACTGGCTCTCCCTCTGCTTCTTCATCTCGCTGCCCGGCTAAGGAAGCACAAATTACACGCCGTTCATTGACATATTCATGTGGCAACTTTCACAATTTCCCACACACCATTTGCATTGAATGATCTATTGAAAACCTAGCAGGCCACCAACGGATGATGACTTACATATTTGAACACCTAGCCTCCAAACAATGTCATGATGTGACTTGATCCCAACATTACTATCCAATATTTCTTTTGTGCATGGAAAGGAATACGCCTATCTAACCAATAAATCGCCCATTTTTTCCCCCTCTTTCTGTTCTATATATCACATAAATGAGAAAAACAATGCAGTCTGTTCCCTTGTCTGGTGGGGGATTCCCAAGATAGCTCGACATTATTTTCAATCCGTCATTTTTGGTTGATGGTCGGGATGTTTTTCTAGCATTAAATTTGTTCCTCAGGGTGCAACTCCGATGGGATTCTGGTTTCCAGCCCTTAACAACAGCAAAAACGTGCAGCTTTTCTGACGACTGAGATGGATACTGGCAATAACCAGACAGCAGTTCCTTTTTTATTTTTACTTTGAGGGAAGGAGAGATGATTGACTATGTTATATGTGAGTTTTTGAGAGATGGGGGTTATAATAAATAAAGGTCACATTGATTGTAAGAGTTTCAACCAAGGAAACCTTTCCTTCCCGAAACCTTGATCTAAAAAGTGTCTAAAGGGTACAAATACAATATCGCTCTCTCTGTCTTTTTGATTTTTAATAGTGCATGTTATTCACATCCATATATTTCAACTCATACGTTTGCTGTGTGATGTGCCGCAACTGATTATTTTCATTTATCCGTCATTCTGCTGATTATTTTCGCGATAAATAAACACATTGTTTAATCCATAAGATGTCAATAGAGTGTAACAGAGAAAAATGTCCATCACAGGTTTCCAGTCCACGGTGGCAATTTTCACACGTGTTGTTTTGTCCGACCAGTAGTCCAAGACCAAAAGATATTTAGTTTACAAATTAATAAACAGTAAAAAGTAGAGAATCCTCAAATTTGAGAGGATGTACTCAGATAATAAATGCAGTTTCAGAATGTACTTTAAACTAGATGCAGTCTTGTAGACTAGGTACTTAATCAAGCAACAAAACTAGATAATAATTAACCGATTAATCACAATCTGGCAACTATCCTCATAATCAATTCATCATTTTATTTATTTATTCTAGTAAAAAAACAAAAAAAACAAAAAAAAATACTAAACATTACCTCCTTCCAGCTTCTCAAATGTGAGGAATTGTTGCTTTTCTTTGTCTCGCGTGAGAGCAAAGTGAGGGTTTGCGGCTGTTAGCGTCACCCTGAGCTTGAGGAAATTGTGAAGTAATTTTAAACTCTTCTCTGATATTTTATAGAGCAATCTATGATTCAAATAATCTTATAGTTGCAGCCCCCAAAAGCACAATGAATACAAATATAAACCCTGCACTGCTTAATGCAGCCTGCACTTTTAATTTCAGAATAGATACAGAACTATATATATTTTTAGATTAAACAAAGGTTATGTGATAAAAAAAAAAAAAAAAAGTAGTCATGCATTTACAGTATTTCATATAGACTTTGTTGCCCCCTCTTCACATACACACCCCACCACATCTGTCACGGTATGCGATCACAAATGCGTCTGCTTCAACTTTCTTGTTTCTACTCTTGCAGCTCTCACTGTATTCTTCGGGGGTTTGCCTGAACTGACAATAAAGGCGAGCATTTTCTGAGCCAAACAATGGTACAGTGCACTTTGGATAAGCGCTGAACACACTGGCTGCCATTTAGCAAGCTAGTAATAGACTCATAGATAGAATAATGGACTTCGGCAGTAATGGCCTTGGCTAATAGTCTACGCTGATTAAAAATAGCGCCATCATGTTTTGTGCCGTTTTCGGTGCAGTACACTGGTCTAAGTGACTACTTGAATGCTAGGGTGTTTACCCGGCTCTTTCACGGTGAGGAACAACAAACAATAAGCAGCTTGTGTTGTTAAAAATCACTGGCAGCGTCCTCGCGCTCGTCCATCATTTGACTCGTTTCTCATCACACTAGTTCCTGGTCAAACCTAATCGAGTAGAAAGAGCGCTGTGGCTGCGCAAATGCAACACGTGTGCTTATAGTGTGCGGGATTTTAAATGTAAGGAAATCGATGCCGAAACGTGGGCAAAGTCTGGCGCAGTGATTTGAGAGAAGTGTCATGAAACTAGTTAGAATACATCTTTTCAAATTAAGCGAGCACTTAAAATGTCGAAAAGATGAACGGAGGTTCGTACCTGAAGGTACGGATTTACTCTAAAGATAACCCTCGATAGCATAAGAGTATACGGATAACATTTGAACTGCACATTGTGTGAGGCTTTGTAAAACTGATTTAGACACTGTAAATGAACTCAGTAGCTTACAATGAAGCCGTTTGCGTCCGTGCGGAGTCCGCTTCTACTCCATGTGCAAAACAAACGTAGCAGAAAGTCTCTTCCTGTTTCTCCAGACGGCGTGGGCGAGTCGGCCAATCACAAGAGGCTAAAGTCAACCATTGCTCTGTAATTGGCCGTTATAAAGTCCCCGCCCCTCCCCTCTGCCAGGGACAGACACAGAAGGCTTGTCTTATGGGTCTCAAGTTGGGATTTGGGGTCCTTCAGGGGCCTCAGTACACAGAAGACTAGTAATGGTAGTGATTTAGATATTTGATTTGCTTGATATTTTTACAGCAGGAATAAAAAAAACTGAAGCATATTTTGAACATTAATGTCAAACACTGTTATCTCTCTACTTAAAGCTGAGACATTTATCCAATTCTGTATCTCCAGTGACACTGAGGTATTCAGGGTCCCAAGCATAACGTTTGTGGATAAGAAAACACCTATGATGCTATCAACCAATAACATTTGGCTACCGACTAATAAAGTCACCGTGTTATTATGAACAACACATGGGGCAGCATTTTTTTATTAGAGTTTTATGCGGTTTTAAGTTGCCTTATGTTGCCTGGAGCAGTCATAGATTTAACTGAAGCATACATTTCTGTGATTATGACCAAGTGTGTGGCATCAGTCATGTATTGTTTAAACGTGTCTGTTGTCCTCTGCAGCTTTGTCTTTTTTGTTTTTTTTCTGTGGTGCCTTCAGCTCTCTGCATGCCTCCGTTTGGAATGTGTAGGCCGGCGTGGGCCTGTGGCCCACACCCCATCTCGGTGGTGAGGGTGGGAGCGGGGGAGAAAACGCCACCCCTGCAGAGACCATTTTGAAATCTGTGAGGATTTCCGTGCCATCTGGACCCGCTGCCAGTCTGCCCCAGATAGTAAGGGTTGGCAACGGTACCCGACGGTGCAATATGGCTCTCTCTTTAATGAACTACTAACTGTCCCCCGTTTTAATTGATGTGACATTTGAGCCATTTATCTCTGACATTTCAATGAAGGATGATTCTCAGCCTTGCCATTTACTTTTTTGTGCTATTTTCTAAGAGTCATTTGCATTTTTCTGCTCTAAACCTGCTTTTTGTCTCTCATTAGCTAATTAGAGAGAAACATGCACAATTAATAAAAATGAACATAACCTAGTTTGATATAGGCTTGATGAGGCATAATCAGAAAATCAATGTTTTCTTAATGTTCATCAAAAATGGTGTGAAGGGCTACCTGTGGTAAAAGGTGACTTCGATAAAGCCTTGTAACCTTTACCCACATACCAACATGTAGCCTACAGTGTGGGACAACTTATGTTCGCAGCATGAGGAGAATCAAGCTCAATTAATCAGCATATGATTGCAGTAAGCAGCCCCCTCTGCTGGATCTTCTGAGCCATACTGTTTGAAATCATTTTAATGCTGCATTCAGTGGCCAGACAATTATCATATGTGGCAGTCACAGTGGAAGTTTCTGCATTTGCTTTATATCTTTTAGTGAAAATAAAAAGTTTCAAATGTGCAAATTTAAAATCATTTAAAAACAACTTTTACTTTTTTGTCATCCTATATTTATTGTCTATTAATTTTAATTACTGCTGGCACATGAAAGCTGTTTTGCACATTTTATATTTTGTTTGTACAGTCATTTATATTCATCCTGATAAGCGCAAATAATTCATTTAAAAAACAGGAAATATTTAGCCATGGTGTGTTGAAATAAACAACCCAAAGTGCGTGTGAGTGACATAACAACCTGGTATGCTAAAGGTTCCAGCCTCAATTGTTTTCCATAATGACACATATTTTTAATCTTTTTAAGATATCCTTTAAAAACACGGCTGCGCTGATGACGACTGTTCCTTTGATTGTGAGCAGCATCATTGCCAAGGTGTGGTGCCCTGTCTGTGTTGGCAGCCGGGCTGATATCTTTTGTTTGAGACTCAAAGAGCTCTTTTTCCTGTTCAGTTTCCCTCACTATTTTTGTTTGTGTGAGGTGTTGATAGACTTATACGTTGCACAGCTTCCTTTTAGTGTACAGCACCAGATGTTTGTGAGAATAACAACCCTAACCTTTTTTTGTCAAAATGACAGAAATTGTTTATTAGCAGTTTTGTCCATCCGGTAATGTATGATTGTCATAGCTCAGTCATATACTGCTTGTCTGTGTCTTGTTCTCTTTTCCTGTGTTCGCAATCTCACTCTCATGTTGGCGTGGGAGGAGTTGAAGTCATTTATGATATTAGATATTCTCTAGGAGAGCAGGAAATTCCTGACAGACTGAACAACCGCCATCCTCTCACACAGCGGCGTGTGTGAGTGTGCATTTTAATCAGGAGAAATGGCTCTGTGGGCCTCACATTGCACGTCAAGGAGGTCTGGGTGTTCTCATTGTGAATACCCAGTGTACAGTAGATGTTATGTCTGTTCCTCTAAATCAAACCGTGAAGCATGCAGGAAAAAGGCAACCTGTTATTTTGTTCTTTTTACTTTGACACTTTGTTATTTCACTCCTCTTAAAAAGAATTAGCCTGATCACCACATAAGCAATGCCGCAATCACAAAGACGTGACAAAATGTCTCTGTACCCTCTAGTGCCCACTTATTTAGTGTGCCTGTGCGCCTCTGTCCCTCCATCTCTGATATGATGTGGCTCCTCTATTTTACTGTTGACATAGTGCTATGAATGTCTGAGCACTTTGCAAATGAAGAGGCTTGAACTCCTGACAGGCAGTGTCGCCGGCACCATGACACACTGGCCCGCACATGCTGTGCGGCATAATGATGACATTAGGATCCAGTGATAATATCAGGACGCACTTCAGATAAATGACTGATAAACCAGGGGTTGTGCCTCTCGTATTACACGCTTGACAGAGCAGCTAATCAGTGTCCAAGTGACTGCTATTACATAAATCATGAGCTCGACTTTGATGCATATTCCATCAGTGTTCCCTATTCATCACGTCATCTGGGGGAGACTCTCTGGATGACTGGCTGCCGGGCCAACACACATTTTAAGAGCACATTATGTTTTCATTAGAATTTGATATGATCCATTCCAGTGTTGATTTGATTTTACGTGCTCGGGTCATTTGATAGGAAACTACCTAGGAGAGGGAGTGTATTGTTACACTGTGCAAGCTGTTTGCGGTGTCATTTTACTGTCGCTGGCCACATTTACAGTAAAGAATCTTGTTGATAAACAGGATAGTTTCTAAATATAATAATCAGATTTTATTGAAATTGTCAAAATTATCTTTGTATTTTATATTTAATTATATTTATTCCCGGTTAATTTACAGAACTGTCTTGAAATGAAGATTCCCCATTAAGAAGCTGACCAGCGCATTGTTGTTTTATTTAGCAATGAAATCAAACCTTCAGAGAGGAAGTTGGAAGGGAGATGTGGGGTGTTGAAGTGAGTCACCATGTATGTTTTATTCTCCAGTATTGGGGTCAGAGGATGTGAAGGTGGGGGTGTTAATTTAATCCCCATTCTTACCCAGAGCATGGCCACACTCTCTAAGGAGCTTTATCTCTGACAACTGTGTCAAATTAGAGAGGCCACGAGCCCCTCATAAAGAATATGTCTGTCAGACTACATTGTTCCTGGTCTCTGAAATATACGGCCGAGAGAGACAAAAATAGAAGATAACACCGTAGTCCCACAGTTGGACTTGAACATGATGAAATAATTTCCAAGTCATGTGATCCTGTCAGCAAGACACACCGCTAATAAAAGTGACGTCCACGTATCATTCTCTATCTCTGGTGCTTTGCTATTCATGGTTTCAATAAGTATTGTTGAATACACAAAGCCGACCTGCTCTGGCATTATTCCTCATATTTGTGCCGTGAAATTATTTGTTATCTTTTATGCTAATAAAATGCATGAACACACTTATTTAGAGAACTTTATTGGACATTAATTCATTGTAATTCAACCTGACTGCGTGTAATTGATGGGAGTGTTACATTCCATTAGGCATGGTACATAACTCTAGGTCAGTCCAGTCTGATAAGTGCCCATCATTTATCTCCCTGGTATCATCGCTGTCCCACAGTCAAACATGTAAAACAACTCTTAATGTTCTCCCTCGTCCCCTATGGGTGTTTCTCCCTGTTATCATCATTGCCTCTATTCTAGGGGGACTTCCTCTGGAGACAACATTTTCATAGACCTTTGACCTAAACCATATTTTCCATTTGAATGGTCTGACTAGTGAATATTTACAAGCATGTTTAATGTATAATAGATCTCATCTGTGAGTATCAGGAGTCATTTTCTGCTCAGTCAGGTTCTAGCGTTGGCCCTGGCCCCTTGCTTGAGGTTATATTGACCCCTCTTAAAAACAAAATGACCTGTGCCTCATTTAGGCCAAGTAGTATGCATACATATTGTACGAGTCCTAAGGGCATACATGTTTATAACAAGGAAAGCTAGCGGTCTCGAATGTAAACATCTTAGCACTGTAATATTATTGTATCAGTAAAGTCCCAGAAGGTGGTAGATTTAATAATGTGGGTGGATTATATAAGAGAGAGAAATAAAGCAGTAATTTGAAATTGTTTGGGGACCTTTTGTGTCAATGGTTATGGAGGCTAAGGGACAATTCCATTCCCTCAGGCCACTGTTAAAAAGGCAATGACTTTTCGTGTACATGCACAGCATTTTGGAATCTACATGCGTTACTAGCACCACAGGCTTTTATCATGTGATTAGTAATACATAATACATTTGATTCTATTATCATGCATGGAGAAAAAAAAATGAATGAAGATGGTGAAAGGAAGAACACGTTGATGATGAATAACGTCTGCAGCAAAGTGCTTGAATATACATTTAATAGTGAAACAGATCTCGGTTTGCTTCTCGGGTGCTTATACAACCACAGGGTTTTTAATCTCTTTCTTGCCGATGAAAGTCCCAGTAATTGCTATATTTCCCTTTTTGTTTCAAGGACCTTTGATGATCCCTTGGCTTGCATCAGAGGGCAAAGTCATTAGTGGAGAAATGAGCTCAAGTGAAGAGAAAGAGATTGCGGGGCTCCCAGCATGATTGGAAACTTTGCCTCACATTGCATCCTAATTTGAATTCAATTTTCAATGTATATGTGATAGATAAGGACAATTACAAAATATGTACTCAGAATAATTGGCGACTCTAACACCCCCCTATTTAGCATTTATAATGCACTATATAAACATGTAATAGATGGTTTATAACATACAATGTAGTTGAAAGCAGATATATGGAAATCTTTTGTTTATCAATACACTATATTTGTCAACAATTATAGCTTCATCTATGAAGACATATTTTATATTATTTCAAATGTGTTTTATGATGATATTCATTTTCTGTTCATACAACAGCAGCCACTTATGGATGTCCACATATATAAATATATATATATACATCAATATATACATATGTATATCTGTTTACAACAACATAATAGTGTGTTATAAACAATGTATTAAAAGTTTACACACAGCCTACACATGCAGTATAAAACAACAACACCTATAACTCTCTCTTGTGCTCATGCTGTCGTATAAACAGCTAATGAAGGACAATGTAGTTAAACACTTGCAAGATGTCTTCATAGAGAAAGTTATCATTGTTGATAAATACTGTATAATAATAAACGCTTAAAGATTTCCCTATATGTGCTTTTTTTCTTCTTACGTTTTTGATTCAAATGAACACTAACTGTTAATTATTTATGTGACATTTTACATTTGCCACATTGTAACAGACAACAATTGCCATCCATGTGACATGCCAGATATATATATAGAGGAGTCACATTTTACACAGTAGCTAAGCCGGCAATATGCTCTATGTTATAATTCTGCAATCATCATCAAGTTGTTCAGGGAGGGAGTGAGGGGTGCAGGGACATGTGAAATATGAAATGCTGTCAATCAAACTGCGGTATACAACACACTGTTGCGGTTGGGTGACAGTGGTTCTTTCATGTAAATCACAGACATTAGAAATAAAAGACAGGCCTGTTGACTTGTTTCATGCTGGGAATCGGTGGCCCAGCATGTGTTGCTCTGTCTGTGCTTCACTCTCCTGTGGAACCGCTGTCCCCTGGGTCCTAGCACTGCTCCCTGGGGTGCACTGCATATAATTACCCACAATCCACCCTGAAACAGCTCTCATTTACAGTAATCAACAGTCTGCACTTCAAAGGATTCATGTGGCATCAGAAACCAAGAGCCAGTGTGTGTTATTACAAATTGTTATTATTGGCTCACAGTCACCTTTATATACTGAAGCTGATGACTGTGGTAACTAAGGCGACTATGAGATCCCTGCATGTTTTTAATATTATTATAATCGTTTGTTTGGCCCATTAAGGGCTGATGAGGGCAAAGATGATATCTTATATGTTGTTATCAACTTCAAAAGCAGCCTTAGTTCAATATAAGGTCTGAACAACAGCAGCAAAAGCATCAGATGTCTAATATTATACAGGAGGGTGTGAGGAGAAACGGGGGGTTAGCTTCATCAAGGGCTTAAATTTACATGACTAACGAATTCAGACTGCAAGTAAGAAATGCAAGATCATTTGATCATTTGGCAGACATGATGGTGGTCTGTGTGATAATGGTCATTATCATAAACCGGAGCCATCATTAGGCTTGATTTCAGATAATGGTCAGTGTGGAAACCATTTTATACAAAGAAAAGCCGCTCCCCATTAAAGACATATTAAGTGAATTAACTCACATCATGAGTAGGGAACCACTGTGTGGTATTGCCTCCAACATAATGTGCTTATAATGTGAAGTGATTTCTCCTGACTGGAGACAAGTCAGCCAGTTTACATTCATAATGATTTGCTTTAACCCTGCAGCATTCAGCGAGTCACAGCAGAGAAAAACATTTTTCGATACATTTTTGCATCCATATAAATCATATATATATATAATATAATTTAGAATATGTGTTTCTGAACTATGTTTTGTGATATACACTGTTTGATTTCTAGGATTTGTGAAACATGAAAATTGTGCATGAATTTACAATGTTTTTGTTTTGTTACAAATGTTTATGTAATTTTCATATGATATTGTATTTTTTGGAGTAATTCAGTCCTCCGCATTATAGTTACATTACAGGAATGTCATATATAGTACAACATATATATATTTGGTACTAAACCAGCATAAAAACAAATTTGGTAAATTATCAATAGTACATATTTATGTTTATTAAATTGGCCATAGGCATACAACACTAAATATGTAAACATTGCATGTTCATAAATACAGTTTGTAAATTGCACATTTTACAATATATGATTCTTTAAGATTTTGTTGTTAACATGGACGTATTTGTGCATGTAACATATACATACCTCAGTAATTTAGTAATTCAAAGATGCTTCTCCCATTTACCTCTTGGCAAAATGGCTGCATTGCATCCAGAGAGACCACCTTCAGACATGACATCCTCAGCTCTCTAGTGGGAAGAGCAGCGTCCTCCACAGAAGCTGCCTCTGACCCGCTGGCACTGCTGGGCCTCATCATTGCCGGTCCATTAGGAATGCTGGAGCAGGTCTCCAAACGGGCACGGCTGCACCACATTACTCCTACCCCTCACTGCTGGCAGGTCCCCTAGGGGCCAGGTCATGTCATGGCATGGGTGCCCTGTGAGTGAGCTTGTACCAGGTCTGCCCTTGACATGCCCCCCCACACTCCCCCTTACTCCTCCTCCTCCTCCTTCTCCTCCATGGAGAAGGGAGAGCAGACCGTCCGGATGGGGCACTGGGGGTGCCAGCTGGTGCCAGCTGCGAGGGGAGATATCCAAGGTGGCGGACACCTGTCCTAACTCGCGCCCCCCAGCTCCCACAATGCATCTGGTGCGGCCCCGCAGACCGATCGTGGGGAAATGAGGCGCTAACCTTGAGGAGAAATGCTCTCAGCGTCGCATTAAGAGAGGCCCTAATTGCCGAGCGCTAGCACTGCCAAATGACATTAGGATGTGCTGTCGTTTACTTTAACATAATGGCTCAGCGTGTTTTTTGGCTAAACTTCCTTTGCTTCTCTGAGGTGTTTCACCACAGTGGCCATTTTGGCCCTGTCATGACCAATCAACGGAGGACTTGACGATTCTTCGGGACAATAATTCTAAAGATATTTGAGAATTGGGTATTCAAATATGAACTTGTACTCCGTGGTGGGAAAAAAAAAAACACATGACTACTCCATACTATGAACTCACTATACCATGTAAATGGGTGCCATTTGTGAAATAGCAAGTGCATTAGCTGTACAAGCCGGGTGAGTGATTGTATTATTTATTCCCTTTTTTATCAAACCACATGCTTGTATGGCTTTGTCGTTTCAAAGATATACTAACATAGTCCACTCAGTGTGATTAAATTACACAAGCATGCTCATTACATTATGCATACTGTAATAAGAATAGCCCTGACCGGTCTGTAGCAGTATAGCAGGCTCCACAGAGAATGATCACATGTTTCGCTGCTGCACTAGATTTTTGGGGCACCCATTAGCAGAACAAAAATCACCTTTGATTTAATGAAAGGTCCTCATTTGCTTACCGGCTCCCCTCACTTATGGGCACATGGTTAAATTAAGCACCCACACCACCACCACCACCGCTACCACCCCACCCCCATCTTTGCCTCCATTCGAAGGAGACACCGTCCCCTCTCCTACAGAATAATGCCGTGATGATTCTATGATCTGGTGTTTCAAGTCTGCGGGAGTGTCAGAAATCCACTGCAAGGTGCTTCTAATTGCAGATACACCTCAGCACTTGAAAGTAATGAATGTGAGCATGGTGAAACCTCCAAGGATCAAACGCTAGTAATATATCATCAGTTCTGAAAAGGGTAATTCGTTTCCCTTCGCCAAGCAAAATATTAGAAGTTCAGATAGGGGGTTTTATTATTAATTTATTCTTCCCCCAATACATGATTTTGTAATTGAAGTGCTATGAATAAAGCAACTCATATATCTTAGCGAGCCACTATGCATCCGTTGACTAGATGTGGGATTTGAGTGTGTAAATATTGTCTGTAGCGAGTCGCAACAAGGATGATTCTTCCTCAAACACACTTTGGTGATATGTTTGATTGGATTTTGAGCCATGTATTTCCCAAGATCATAACAAATCATACTTTATTGTGTCTCATCTTAGATCTATAGCGTTATTTACTGTACTTCTAGCAAGCTTAACTCCATGATTTTGTTTGAAGTTTTGTTCAGATGAAGGCTCCTACTGTTGGCAAGTCCTTTTTAAGTCTCAAGGTCTTAAATTGAACAGATTTTGTTTTCAATTCAAGAAGGTATCTGTAGCATTTTTTTTTTATCCCCATACACTCTGCAATGTGCATGCGTAGGCCTACAATGCAAATGTTATTTCTAAACTTTGCTTCACCTAACCCCTCCGAAGAGTATCACCTCCAGTCGCCATGGGGTAATCGTGCCACAGGGACCCAGTCAAAACAAGTCCGCCAGTTCACTAGAAGACGGCCTCTTACTGCTGGTTGACCCTTGCGGCCACCAAGCTGTTGACCCCAGGAACGCAGGGGTAAGAAGTTCAAAGCCCAGCTGTCCGTGCATGATCTCTTCGTCTAGGCCACAGTCGTGCGCCGCGGGGCCACTTCCCCCGCTGCCTGAAACCGGTCTTCACTCAAACAAAATCAGGATACGCTATGCTCCTTCAATGGTGCTCTAAACTGCCGAAACTCAGTTGAGCGCAGAGTGTTTGTGTGTTCGCGGGATGTAATTTACGGCCTTGTGTTGAATGCGAGCTACCAACCTTGTGCAGGGACCAGTGTTGCGGCTGCTCGTGGCATCTGCTCACGCGGCCACTGAGGAACAAGCATAACAATGTGCCATTCACGGGCCAGATGATGTCCAACTGCGAAGAAGAGCTTGGACAGGAAGGGTAGGAGAAGGGCAAAAGAGACAGGAGAGGTTGATGGACTTTACAAGAAAACTAAAAAAATACTAAAATCACAAAAAGGAAGACTGACATATATCTATGAAAAACCCAGTAACTTGAGCACAATTCATTTCATGGCATATTTATCGCATACTTACTGCTGAACAGCCTGTCACAAGATTACCTACATAATCAATTCCTTGTTATTTCAATAGAGAGACAAATCAGAGTTGTGGTCTGCAGTTAAAGTCAGGTCTCAGCGACCTGTCATCTGTGGTGCACAGTTAGGAGGTGGCTAACCCCGAGGGGGAGGAGAGAAAGTGCTGGGGGGTCTGAGGTGTAAAAACCCAGGAATTTCAGTGGCTGATAAATGAGGCTCTTCCTAACTGCATATGGTATGTGTTTTAAACTGACTCCCCCTCGGCCCTCCTCATAGCCAGCCATCCTTCATGAGGAGTTCAGGGGCCCTCCGCTGTACATTGGGGCCCTGTTTTGTTGCCAAGACAGGCCCCCTGCATAGGCTGCATATGGGACTGTGTGACGTCTGGCTTGGCCGGCTTTCATGGATTGTTATGGTGGTGTTATGAAGGCTTCACATTGGGTCATAGTTAATTTACACTGACTTTGTAAGCTATTAGTTTTACAAAGAAAACGGTTTGCCACTCAGGATATACACCTGCTACCTGAGAATAACAGAAGTAAAATTACAATATTTCTAAAAGGAAAACAGCCAAAAGGCGAAGAATGAAATGACATCTGTCTGACAGTTTGTTAATGTGATCTTGAAGTACGAAGAAAACAGCTTTAACACCATCTTCCTTTAAATAGAGTAATATCCAAGTACGGAACCACTCTCTATACAAAGGGCAGTGTGTGAACATGACACTATGATGTTTCATAACATCAACAGTAGCACTTGTAAATTGTAACTAGCGACAATATGGTGACCTTTGTGGTGCAATGAGCACTTAGTATAGGTGATTTCTGCACGTTTTAGCACGGTGGTTGCTCACCGTCCTGTTCAGTAGTCTTTTAAGCAGCCAGCCGGACACATATACCCCCCGGTTATTCCACTGGACCTTTACCTCCTCTCTTATAATAGCACCCCACTCTCTCAGTCTTTCCAAATGTATTCTACTCATTGTTTACTGTACATGCGGGTCCAGAGTAATAATAAATAAGGAGCGTGTGTGCCGTGCCAACATGATTGATTACGACAGGGAGGCAAGGTCAGGATGGAGGAACAGGCTAGGGCTGTCCGACTCATTGAGTTAACACTGTATCCGTATTGTATGAATGTCACCAGCGATCCTGTGATTTATTACTACAGCCACTGCTCAATTCTCCTTTTCTACCTCCCCCCTTCTTATGGTACCTGACCGAGATACAGGATATGAACAGAAGTGTAGACAAAATTCAGCACGTCAGTGAGCAGCTTACATCCGTATTGGAATATTTTAGTTATTTTCTATTTAAATAATTTGTTTGAATAATTAAAGCATGTATGGAAAATGAAGCAGAAAAAGCAACAACTTTGCATTTTTTTAACTTATGTTAATATATATTTTTCACCCATTTATTTCAGGATTTAAATTTTGGTAATTTAAACAGGGTATTCTGTCAGTAAACTTAATGTGCCGTCCATATGAAGCCATGTGACAAACAGAGACACACACACTCTCACACAAACACATACATTATAACTGCACACAGCGCCTCGGCACAACAACAACAACAGTAAAAAAAAATCTGAAAGGAGTGACTGAATTGTTTATTTGCTTGAATAACACACCAAAAAAAAAAAGTCATTGTCACTTTCAACAATATATACTGAACTACTCTTTCCTTTCAGAGGATCTAACCTTTCGTCTTGGACTGAATACACAATGCCCCTCTGGACCTCTGGACTGCTCACTCTTTAGTGCATGTCAAGAAGACACCAGTCTGGACTATTTCCTCTGGGAGGTGGGTAAGCAAGCGCCACGCTCTGTCAGTTAGCGTAAAATGTTTCAGACTGAAGATGGATGGAGACGACGTGTCACTATGGCTCAACCGGGCTTTCACTGCTGCCATGGCCATGTCCTGGTCACATCAACCCAAGCGACCGGATCGCTAGGACCTGTCCTTCCTTTTGAGTTAGCATATACACTACATGACAGAGCTTGTGGCCTTCACTCACTCGGGGCAGCAAAAAAATAAAAAGAAGGTTCTTTTGGTACGACAGGTCGTCTGGATGAAACAGAATACTTTCATTGATTTGTTTGTTTCAGCACACTTTGGGAAAAATAAATACTGTAGCATGTCAACAAGAAGTTATTTAAATTGCAAAAGTTCAGATGTAAAGAGAGGTTCAGTCCGCAATGATGTCACTGATATTTTTGCACGGCTTGATTTACAATCACAGAACATTACAATTAAAACAAACCAGGAGAACTAGAAAAACTTGAAGGGTCTGACGAGAGAGGACCTTGACATGGAAACTCTTGGAGAGTGCTGACCTCTGCGTTTGACCTCTCCAAATATGTTTCCACAGGCAATTCCATAACTCTCCAGCCAACATTTAAATGCTTCCTGTTTGACAGGAAGTTCCACATCACTCTGTGGGAGCAGTTCTAGTGCTCAACTGTGCGAAACGGCAGCGCGCAGAACCCAGAGTTAATTTATATCATGTCTCATCACCTTTTTGTGGAAGACTGCACCCACACATGTACACAATCAGGCAGAGACAAACATTTGAGCGCGGGGCTTTTTGGTCATGCATGCCTGTGTGCACACACACACACACACATACACACACACTCACTCTCTCTGGACTGGTAATGTACCCTCCATTTCAGTTAAAGGTACAGTATGTAGTGGCCATACATACTTCCTGAAGTAAAAGTCTCTGTATGACAAGATATTTTTCTCACACTTTTACTCTCTCTCCGTCCATCTCTCTCTCTCTCTCTCTCTCTCTCTCTCTCTCTCTCTCTCTCTCTGTGTCTCTTTCTCACTCACTCACTATTTCACAGTGTTGTTATTGGAATGTGTGTGTGTGCTGGTGCGGACTGTGAAACTGATGAATGACCAGCCATGGCAGATTCATAGTCCGGATCCTGGTGCAGCTGGAGAGGAAACTAATGGCAAGCTGGGACTATGGAGGTCTCAGAGCTAATACCTGTCTCTTCCATCAGGAGACCTGGGGGCATTTTTTTACACCCAGCCAAATAAGAGTCACCCCCCCACCACCACCAGCACTCCTTCTTTTAACACCTTCCAACTCCTCGCCGCCACCCCCTCAAGATAAACCCCCTCTCTCATGCACATACATACACATGTATGCAGGCTGCACGCTTGCACACACATGCAAGCAGTCAAGCACACAAGCATGCAGCCACACACAGATGTACACACACCCCTGCCGAGCCCCCAAACTGTCCAAACTGTGGGGTGCTGGGGGAAGAGTTTAATAGTGAATGGGTGGCCTTACAGGTACTGGGCATCAGCTGTCTGAGAGTAAATGTGCGGCAAAAAGACAAGGATGGGCACTTTACTGGACATTGGCTTTCGCTCCCTGATGATCAGCCACACTATGAAACGTTGTCTCTTCCTTTGTGCGGGAGGTTCAGTCGTGCACCTGGAAGTTGCACCCCTGCAAATGTTGTGCTTGTACCCATTTCCCCAGCAACCAGGTTTAATATTGAACCCGTGTCTCAATACATATATTAATGTTTGCAGTCGTACGCCTCCCAATGTTGTCCTCATTAGTGTTCTATACTATGTTCGTCCTGAGAGCAGGCTGTGAAATAGAATCAGAGCGCTAGTGGAAGTCATTAGTCAGTTTTGAGTGTGCATATGTTCAATTGACCTGCAGTATGTAAATTCCTGCAATGCTGGCCTTGCATATGGGCTGAGTGCCTCACTGGAGGCCCGTCCAGCATGGTGCCTCATTACAGAGCGGCTTTCTAGAGTCCTCTCTGTTAATTAGAGAGCCTTTGTCCGTCACGTGACTCCGCTGGTCTGACACTCTGAGGTCACAGTGAGGACTTATGGATCTTCCTCCTGCTACGTCCGTTTGTCTATCTGTCTACTTGCTTTGCTCTGCGAGTCAGTTCGCTTTCACATTTTTCATTGTTTGGGTGTGTGTGTTGGACAGTTCTTCGATTCATTGTTGAACTCATCCGTCAACTTTTTTAGTCAAAAGGCTTGAAATAATTCAACAACTTCCAAAGTCTTGGTTAATTAAGTCTGTATTTCTTTAATCCATTGTGAAAAAGAGCCAGGCCAGTTTTATTTACTTGTTATACCCGTATCTGTGAAAATGTCACAATTTTTCTAATTTCTACCTTTTCACCTGGTTGTCAGACTTGCAAGGCACTCAGTGAAATTATCTCCAGGGCAACAACAAAGCACTGTCAAGATACCCAGCATCCTGCGGCTTAATTGTTATTAATTTACTGCAATTAAAATGTGTCTCTCTGTCTGGTTTTTTTCATGCCTTGACAAGCATGGATATTGTTTACACGCAAAGAGAAACTGTTGAAGAACATTTGCAAGCAATGTCACTGTCTATGCATAGCTCCAAGCAATTCCGGCACACATCGCGATAAAGCCCATATTTGAATAGGAGCGGATATCAAACACATTCATTAGGTTACATGCTTCACTTGATTAATTATATCTGAAGAAAATTGCGGGCACTTCGGATCTTAGTCTGGTAGTATCACCATGTGCCACGGATCCCTAATTTCCAAAAGAAAAGGGAGGGGGGCTGAAGGGGATTTTTTTTTTCTCCCAGTCTATCCCGGACAGCCTGCCTCTCTCCCCAAGGAAATGAACGTATTCAAATGTATCTCCATCAATGAGCACAGTAATTATGAATTCAGCACTAATTAGTAGATACACTACTTTCCTTGCATATTTGATTTCCACTGTGAGATGTTAATAAGGGAAGTGCCCATTTTTGTCCTATCTCATAAAAATTCCAGAGTGTTGGAGAGGGGGGAGGGAGGGTGAGGGTAGGGGGGGCTGGGAGGGTGAGGAGGGAGGGAGGGAGGGAGGCTGGATGTGGGGGGAGATGGAAGGGGGGGCAGATGGCGAGAGGGAAACAGGGGATGCATTAAGTATGCATGGAAGTCGAAAAAAATAAGTTTACAGATAATTGGCGTGGTTACTGAGGGGCTAAAACAACACTGCTTACCTTAGTTAACATTCTGCTGGCTAAACATGCCTTTTAAAAGACATACATGCATTGTATTACTCTTCTCTCGTTTACAGGACAAATAAAGGCTTTCCACCAGTAAAAAAAGGACCCCAAATACAATAATAGTGTGTTGAATTACTAATGTCACACCCTTTTCAGGGAGTACACATTAGCATATCAATAATAGACAACCAATGTTTTATTTTTCTTCAAATTTTATATCTTTGTTCAAATGTCATGAAAAAGTAAAACCCGAAACAGTTTTGCTCTCTTACAACGCCAAGGGGTAATTACAATATTTTCCCTAAGAGAGAGAAATAAGAGAAACCCTCCCCTTCTTTGATAATGTTGCTGAAACATATTTACAGTGCACCACTGCTTGTGATTTATTAATATTAGAAGACAGCTTTTGTTGCAATGTTTTCATAGCCAGTGATTAGCACAGCCAGCTACACTGAATAAATTCATAAGTGGATTAAATTATCAAAGTGGAAAAAAAATCTAATAACACAAATGTTCATTGGAAGTGAAGGACTTCATATTTCCAGCGCTGTCAGATTAGGGAGCAGATGGTCACCCTTATGCCAGTGTTACTGTGTGAACGCTCATGTCAGAGGCCATACCTTTACCAATAACATGAACATATTTCTGGACAACACACAATTGCATTGGATACAGTGGATTTATCTAATTAATCCAATCATCTCTTTTGAATAGGGATTTCTGTGCCCATTGGTCTCCTCCTTTTTGACTGAGATTGGCGTCTTTGTGCCAGGCTGCCAGCCTGCCAGCCTAAGAGGCTGGTCCCCTTCTCAAGGAGACTGTTATGACCATGTGGTGTTCGTGCCAACCTCTGGCTGCAGCGGGGAGATAGGGAGGGAACAGAAAAAGAAAAAAACACACACACACACACACACACACACACACAGAGGCAGAACACATTAAACACACATAACAAAACAACAGTATACACATTAACTCTAAAATGCACTTGTAACTGTGATGTATACACAGATACAAATACTATTTCAGACACACACATACACACACACACACACACACACATACGGACTCATGGGTAGACAGGCCTGCCACTCCAAAATCTACTTAATCTGTGATCAGATGAACTACAATAAAGCCAAGCCTGGCAATAGAGGGCACGGGCTATTATGAATGATCTGTACGTTGCTCAACACACATGCATAAACACACACACGGTAACAAACATGAGGACAGCCATGCAAACACACACACATACACACAAAGGCAGCCCCCTCACACTCTTATTTGACTTTGTGTGTGCTTCGCTGGGTTTATTATGACAGGCTGAGCGGCGGGGAGGGAATTAAACTGTTAAGCAGACATCAGAGGCAGTCTAATGTTTAATGCAGGAGCCGGGGCATGTGCTGACTGATAATGAATACAAACAGGCCAACGTCTTATTTGTTGTGCTTTTCATTGGGAATGACTGGGGTGCTTGACATCCACAGCTAATGTACTGTACGGGGCTATTGTTCTAACCCCCCTCTCATCCTGCCTCCATATCTCTCCCTCTCTCTCTCTCTGTCTCACTCTCCTTTTTTTCATTTCACTTGTCTTCCTTTATTGCGCTGATTCTTCAAAGCTGTGCTGTCACTGCCATCACACAACAAGCCCGTCTTGGGCTGGATGTGACAGGATAATGTTGTAATTCTCGCAGAATCACAATCTCCATCATGATAATGTGTTGATGGGATGTGGTAATAGTTGTTAAAAGGTCACCCAGTGTGCTGTAATTGGCTCTTTCATACTTCACTACGTTTACTACGACAGAAGGCATGACCTCGCTGGCAGAGACGGTAAATATGCCATCTTGAGAGTGTAATTATACAAGCCAAGCCTTCTTGGATCTCTTTCTCCCGCCTCCTTTGCCCTCTCTTGCCACTCGTTTCCTTACAGTCTCACTTTAGATGTCCAAATGTAACTGTAAGTTGGCATGATGAATGCAGCAAAGCTGCAGTACAATACCATGATTGGCAACTGTACAGTATTGTTAGAGATGGGCAATTGTAAATAAGATCTCATTTAAAGAGGCATCCATTAAAACAAATGAAGAAAATACGATTCATCATCTTTCTGAAAGGCTTTGTTCACTTTATATAAATGTAAACAAAGGATACTCTGACATGTTGCCATAATTGATATCTTCATAGTAAAAAGAATGTGTGTGTGTATATACAGTATATCTAAAGGTATACTTCAGCATGTACAAACAGTTTAATCACATTAGGATTCCATTGTGACAGCCCAGGGAATAAATAATAAACAACAATCCTACACATTTATTGTTCTAAGACAGCAGCTTCAGCCCTGCTCCTAATTAGTTCAAACACACAATTAAGTGGGGAAATATGATTTATGTTTTTTGGGCATTAGGTGTTGAATTTAATCAATACTGTAATTAAAACAGTGATACAACGAGAGGCTATACATAAAACGGTATAATTGCTTTAATCACCCAGAGATAGTAAACACATGCATAAGGGAAAATAAATATTCTATGTTAGAGGTATATCTGGAAGCTTTGTTGAGGATCAGTATCTCTATGTCAACACTTTATGGTCACATACATTTTTATATGTATGTTCATATTTGATATACATTTTCTGTTTGAATAATTTATTCATTTAAACCTTGTATAAATGTATCTTATTTTCTCCACAGCCGTTTATAACTAATCCTTCACCATTATTGTTAAACTGAGGACTGAGCTGAGGGCTGGATGTTCACATTTCCTAAATTCACCATTTCCTGTGAACATTTATCTTCTCCCACAACTAATGTGTATCTGAGGTAACATCAAACATTAAATTACATATTTACTAACACTATCTATCTATCTATTTAAAATACTGCACATTTATTTAAAAATACACACAGAAAAATGCAATCTTATCAAAAGGGAATGTGGAAATGGCTTGATTAGTATTATATTCCGCTACAATTTATTAATCTGTTATTATGTTTCAATAATTCCCCATTTTTTGGCTTATCGTCTTTTTACCAGGTTGACAGCTTTACCTTTTAATCCTGCTTCTAAATAATATCCTGCTTAATATCATATAAGTGTTATTGTTAAATGGATGCACCAAAATGTGTAAAACCTGATTTTGCAGATATTGAAAGTGTTACACATTTAGTAATTCATGCATTAAAGTGCATGTGCAGCGTGTGATCGGGGAAACAGATCCATAGCACCTCCCTGTGGTGCTGACCGTCTCATTGTGTGTGGTGTGAATTGGTTCCTCTCTCACTATCTTATCCTACATCTCCTCGACTTATAGTCACTGTTATCTACCCAGTGAGAATTTTCTTTCCATTTTAAGATTACCCTGTTAAATTACAACATAATGAAACATTAAAAAAGAGCGCCTCTCGTAGAAGACTTATCATCCGGTCTGACAATATGCTTCATTCAGTTTAGGCGGCTGTTGAAAACTGCTGCAATCATTGTAACATTGTTATGGTAACTGCTTGAGTGAAGTCACCAAATCTTATTGTAAGATCTGCTACAATATCATAATAACACTTGGAAGCGGGGGCAGCAGAGTTTGACAATAATATATCTGTGGAAATCTTTCCCCCACTCTCCAGATCCTCAGTGAGAGGCACATCAGAGGAGACATTTGCGCTTTATGAAGTGCATTCATTTGGCCATTTGCCATGTTTCCTCACTAGAGGACTGCTATGATGAATGAGAGAAGAGAAGAAGCAGATTTTCTCTCCCACCTCTCGGCTCTCCCCTGTGATTACTAATACAGAGCCCTGCAACCTCCCACACCATATGAAAACTGTAGGCTTGCTCTCATATCCTGGGTAATCCTCAATTTCCCAGAATCATTAAACTGAGACTAGCATCTCTGATGGCTGGAAATACTTGACATATTATGATTATTACCATATGAATAACTTGTTGTTACCTAGGAAGTGGCGAGGTTCCCTTGAAATCAATGTGGAAGACTGCATGGCATTAAAGCCGTTCAAGGTTGCTGCATTTGAGAATAAAAGTCCATTTTTTATTTGTATTAGATAAATCAGTGCAGTCCTCAGTTGTTGCCATGATGGACAAAACAAATATTCAGGAAAAGTTTGATGCCAAAAACTAAAAAAAAAAAAATTCTTCAGAGAAAAACTTTTTTTGACTTTATCGTGGTTCAATTTGTCAAATGCCAAAAGGCTCGTCCATGCAACCACCAGGAATTTAAGCCCATGTCTCTGACCAAGACTATCTGGAGGTGGATACTCCCAAACAAGCAGAGCCACGACGGCCTTGTGGTATGGAAACACTAAAACTTTCAAAAAGCATCATTTACTGTACATATAAACTCACATTTCTGATTATAAATGCTACCCTCAGGTGAAAGGGATGAAGTTTATAAAGTCGAAATGCTGAACGCGGAGAATTTAAGTCGGCTGCTACTGTGTTGAGGGGGGGGGGGGGGACTCTGCTGTGGGGGGCGGACCAGGGAAATTTATGTGGGAGAAAAATGTATGTTCAGCGGATCGGCTCCAAACCAAACATATTATCTTTTTGGTATGCCCTCCTCTTCATAGCCTCAATCAGTTGTTCACAGTGTGTAATTCGCTGACATGTTCACCATGCAGAGACTTAGGAGAACATGCTCTCTCTCTACCTCTGAGGGGAAGGATACAGAGCCGATACTGTAGCTAACCTGGCACCTCTTCAAAGATTTAACACAGTTTGCTCATGGAAGAGGAGGTTTTTTTTTTAAAGGTAACAAAAAATGCTAGAATCAAAACGAGTTGTGTTTTGTGTTTCAGTTGTGTGTTTCACACAATCTACAGAGTGGAAGGCTGTTAAAACTTAAGGCACTGTCCTGTGCTAGTTAATGACTAGAAATGTCCAGGAGCATTCAAAAAGTGGAAGTGAGCGAGAAAAACAGTGCAGCCCCTGAGGGTTAGATTAGCAGATCTCTGCTCTGTCTTCTGCATGAGTTCTAGTGACAATTTTGGAGGATGGGTCAGATGAAAGACAACAGAAGGAAAGCAGGATCAAAAGCCACATGCTTTCCTGTATCCCTGCTTGTTCTAAGGGGCATACATAGTGCATTGGATTCATATCAAGGTCTTTGTACAGGGAGAGTCGGCCAACATGCAGTGGCCTTATTATTCTTTACTTCAATAACAAACCCACGTCTTCCCCTCTCGCCATCAAAGGCACAGCTCTCCAGAAGTGAAAATACACATCATATATGAGTCATTCATCTTCCTTGCAATTTAAATAACTCCTTTGAACATTGTCTTTTGGTAAGTTGTGGCCAAATATGTAATTCTGCGTTCACTGCAAAGTATAACATTCGTCGAAGACAATGTGGTGGCTGCCAGACTCCCCCGTCATGGTGAACACAGTGTAAGAAATGTGGCTTACTTTTCCTCACACTGTGAAAACTACAGCACATAACTTTTCATACCTTTCAATCGACTCCTATTCGCAACCCAGTAACGACATTCACTCCTTCGCCCTGAGTGACAATAACTAAGTTGTCCACATCCATTCCACGCAGTTATCCACCCGTAGCCTATAAAACAGAAATAACGTGGAGGTTTACTCACAGTGAGGGGTTACTCTCAGACCGGACCTGGGCAGCCATTTGAAGTGACAGGGCCGCCCATCATGCGCCTCTAACGGGGTCAGGGGGCCTTATGGGGACTTGATCCAGAGCGAGGCCACGGGGACCGGGCCTTTAGAGAGGATGGATGGAGCCCCGGTAAGAAGGAAGGACGGGCTGATTACATCATTTTTCAGACCCACCAAAAGGCCCTGTAAGGACCTTTGGGCAGCTGGATTGACAGTCGGCCTCTCTGCTAATACATTTTGGAGTGATTTGTCAAAATGAAGAAATTGTTCTTGCTGACCTATCTCGCTCAGCTGTGAGTGACTCAGTTGGTGAGACTTGACAAGACGAGCAACATATTTCTCATGCTAACAGTCGCTTGAGTTGAATATATGAGAGCCAAAGTCACAACAAAGCATTCATCATCATGAAAAACTCTAACTTACTTCGAAAAAAAAAAAATCTTTCAAGTCTGAGGAAATGACATTAGGGGAAACATGTCATGAGCGGAGTTAATCACTTCCTTATTCTGTGTTGTGCTGTAGGTGGCGTCTGCTTCTGTCGGAGGGAAATGTTTTGTTTTCGTGCATTTCCTGAATATCTACAAATATTCCCTGAAGGCACGCTGCAGTGCGATGTTGCGCCACCTGTTTTCAAGGCGCAGCCGTTCCCCGGGGCCCCTCAACAAATCATCTTCCTTGTTTCTCCTGCGGGGAAAGAGACACCGTCACTCCTGGGTTTTGGGTGTCATATTCTGCTGAAAGATGCTAGAGTAAATTCGACATTTCCGTCTGTCCCAACAGGTAGAGTGAGAATCGAAAAAGCAAAGGATTGTGAAATTAGAGGAGGTTGGAAATTCTAAGCGGGAGTTTTCCTCTCTGTTTTATGTTTGGGATGACTAGATTTCAGTTTATTTTTACATGGTCTTAGTCTAACAAAGGGGGATGCTTTTTTCACTTCCCCTCGTTTTCCTTAATGGATGAAACGGCATCACTACACCCGCAGTCCTGCATCTTTGTCTCAGCAGTGTAGACATAATGACTGACCTGGATTCATACTACTGTTTTCAATCACCATCTCCCTCCAAGGTTATTGGCCAAAATCCAAAGGTTGTTCTGGGATTCCACTTTATCAGAGGCAGAGGCAGAGCAGCATGCGGAGTTAATAATAATTTGGTCTGGGTTTTACAGCTGTTACACAATGGACACTGTGTAAACCTCTTACGACAACGGGGCCTTGGAGCTTCCCGTTTTAGAACTAGATCTGTCTCTGTAAGGCAGTCAATGACAGACAAAATAACAGAAAGATATTAGTGCAAAGAAAAGAACAAGACAAAGTAATTGGTGGTTATCTATAATGCAAACAGTGTGTTACATTGTGCTCTTTTTGATGCTGTATTCAGGAGGCAGCGGCTGTGAAGAAATGTTCCCTTAATGGCACTAGTGTGAAACTTTCTATAGATTTTCATTACACTCTCCTCACGTGGCATGAAAAAGCCTAGTTAGGACGGCAGCAAGGAGGCATGCTGCCACACCGAACATCTGCTTTCTCCATTACAAGCCGAGCCAGAGAGCACATTAAAAGCTACAGGTAAGCCTTAATGCACTGCTCCTCGGCAAAGCCAGTGCTGTTGTAAGCTTGCGCATTCAATATAGATTAAGCCAACATTACGATAACTAGGTTCATCCAGCCAGCAAACATTGTTAAAAATTGAAATTCTGAAGTTTTGTGCATTTTCCTGCAGAAAATAAAAGGAGTTTACTTATTTACCGACTGACTCGGAACACTTCTAATGATGAAACTGACGTCTGTCAACAATGCCTTTTTTTGAGGAATAATGAATATATTTACAATGTAATTCAGAACTCCAGTTGCCTCTAGACAGTTGAGCTTCCCCTTTATGCACCTCTGTATTTTATTCAAAGCAGAACCTCACCAAAGGAAAATCTTCTATTATCCAGTCTAACACTGCAGCCTGAGGAGAAACACTGGGTAAAACAGTGACTTAATATTTCATATTGGTTAGATTATTCATCCACACAAAGACATTTCCCTTTTTTCCTCTCTCACATTGCAGCGTCCTCATTAAAAATGGGACACTGCACATTGAAACTTTTTAAAAATTCAAATATTTTCTTTCAATCTTTGAAGAGCTTATATCTAATGAACTAAGATTTAATTTGGCATGGCTTAACATCCATTTGCACTGCTCATAATTAGGAATGCAGACCTCAGTATTAAAATGAAGGGGCAAAGCCCTGGGTAAGTTCCCAAGTGAAACAAGAATTGGTTCCACTTTAAGTATTAATTGATTGGCTTTGCAGTATCCCTTACAGGAGAAGAGTACACACACATCCTCTCCACCCACCCACCCACCCACCCACACACACACACACACACACACACACACACACACACACACACAATTTACAGAGCACTCATTTCTCATCAATCTGGTGCTGCTTCATTTGCCTGTCTCTCAGTCCCCCAGAGAGAGACAACCTATCTGCTAGCGGAGCTTAGCATTTGATCATGAGTGTCAATATCAAACTGCAAAGCAGGATTACACACTGCTGTCGTCAATAGGCGTAATGGTTTTACATGTGTTAAGGTTAACTCAGCCATTTAATGTGCATAGTACCTTAGAGATAATCACTCAAAAAGGACTTAAAAATGTCACACAAACCTCAACAGACCTGGGCTTCTGCAATGATCACACACTATACTCAGAGGGTCTTGTTGCATTTTTCTCTTTTCTAAGATTTGACAGCTTATGACTATGGAGTAGACAATTTCTACTGTATGAAACTAGTCTTCAAGGTATTTGATTCAAATATTTTTTACAAGGAATATCCTCTATGATGTATGATCATACTGTCTGCCGAGTCACCAGAGATACTATTATTGATCATAGGCCGACCTAATATAAATTCTGTTAACTGTTTATTAAGGAACATCTTTGGTCCTGCACAAAGAGTATTCATTGTTGATCGTTTTATTTCACAGTGGACCATCCTTCTTATGACTTCAGAAACATGAAATCGTTTCTGTTCTTACTTTTGTTCAAAATTTAACAAAATGTCTGCCTTCACTTTTATAATTCTTTATATATATGTGTGTGTGTGTGTGTGTGTGTGTGTGTGTGTGTGTGTGTGTGTGTGTGTGAGCGAGAGTGTTTGAGCATATGTGTGTCCACGTGTAGCCATGCGCAGCAGACTCTCATATCTATTTTCACAAAACACAACACTCTCCCAGTGTAAACCTCTGCCGGCGCAAGTGACAGCTAAAAAAATCCCCCACAATGCTGTGAATTAGGAACCGGTCTATTAGACACATGATCACATGATGTGGGATTAGTGGACTGGAGTCTTCAAAGCTGCTATTACAACTCCTGAGATGTGATACAGGCTCCCCCACTGCTCTCTGCAGGGGCGTGTGGCTCTTCCTCAGAGAATTACCTGACACCGTCGTGTCTGCGCTCTGGGAGACAAGTGCTGTGGCTCGGAGTGGAACAGCCAACATCAGTCGGAAATGCTCCCTCCATGCTGCGCTGAGCCAACAAACCCTGCATTTAATCCCATGTGTGAGCTGCCGTGATGGCTACATGAGTTGACATCAGAGAAAAGGAGTTAGGGTGCTAAGGCTGGAATGATGGGTGATAAAGTGGATTACAGATGGGGAAATGCCATCATGCTTGAATAGTAAGTCAGACTCAAAATGTTAATGATGGCGATTCGCTATTTGGTGATCGCCCTGCTGTAATCTTGAGATAGTGTCATGTTGTTAGAATTAGGGGAGGAGATATTTCACATTTCATTAGGTGGAAAGTTTAATTGCACAATAATGTATAAACTGTGAAATAGCCTTTGCTTTAGAGAGGTACATTCCTTATATGGTCAAAAAATCATTTTAATTGAGCTTTAGTAATAACAAAATACAGAATAGACACCTGGCTAAAGAATTTGCTGGAGGATGGGTTTTATGGTTGCTTTGTATGCAAGAATTGTATCTTGAACAAGTTTATGGTGTTGTTTTCACTGTATATACTATATCACAACAAAGAACAAAAATGGAAGAAATAAAAGTGAAAAAAAAACATAATTTGCTGAAGAAAAAAAAAAAGTGGTTGCATTCTGAACTTCAAGTTACCTTTTCTAAAGCTGAACACTGGGAATTTGGACCTCCCAGCGCAAACATTAACGGGCTGAAATGCAGCTCTGGATGTAACAAAGGAAACAATACCAGGGAAGAGAGCCAAGAAGGCAGAGCTGGCACGCCTGTTCCTGGGACCATGGGAATTTGGCTCCCAGAAATAATGGGGTTGAACAGGGCCCAGCACCACTGCTACTGTAGCTGGGAAAATGGTGCACCGCAAGCCAGGCTCCATCCAGGGAGACTTAAAACAAGGGAGGGAGGGGAAAAAAAGAAATGAAATATACAGTATGGGTTGCACCTCACAGTGTGAAGTGAGATGAGTAAAATAATGGAGGAAGGGGAAGCCTGTCTTATGTTGGTCCCGAGAAAAGTGATTGTAAATCAAAAACACTGCCCAGCTTAGTGGCTGGATGTGAGCTAACATAATACACTCTATGGACAAACTGCTACCTGGGCAGAAAAGGGAAAGAAAATAAAATAATAATAAACCCCAGGACATAAAGGGTCTTTCATGTGAGCGTTACACTATGTGGCCAAAAGTTGAGGTAAACTCTATTGCTATATACTGTATGTACCATGTTGTATGTTTAATATTGGTAATGTTAATGCTAGCAGCCCCTCTCCAGCCTAATTAGGACAATAAAGGGTTATGGGCTAATGTATGACTGCCATGCCAAAGCTAATGAATGCCTGGTATACCTTGTTTCCTCCCAAGCGTCCTTGGACTGTCATCTCCAACCTTTTGATGTTGTATCTGATTATCCAGGCAGCGATTAATCATGATTAAGTAAGCACCAAGTCTCTGAGAGAGAAAGCAAAAGCAGAGAGGGTGGGTGGACAGCAGGAAAGTTGCCCAGGTTCAAGCCTTAATTCTGGGCAGAACAGTCTCCTGCTTCTGCCAAGTGGACACTGGTAATGAGACAGCAAAGTAAAAATCATGGTGCTTTTTTAAGTGTTGTTAAAGGAAAGATTCATTATCCAAGCCAGGCTTTGTCCAAGCCATAGTTGAGGCTTCCAAAGAAACGCCTCTTGCCTTCTGTGGTAACCATCAAGTTGGACACGACTGCAGGTTTTCACATGCCCGGTTCTATTTGACAGCCATTTTTGCATGTTTTGTTGATACACAGACATTTCAATATACCTCTCTCCGCTCAACGCTTTTCCCCCTCTCCAAAAACATTTTCCTGCTTTGATATCAGTTGATGGAATATAAAATGGGTTGGAGCAGACCTAAGGTAACCACCTATTGGCCTTCATGCATTTCTAATGTAACCTGTTCTGCCCATGCTCACAGAGTAGGTCTGGCTTCATTACTCCAAGGTGCTGAGTCTTTTGCCAGAACCCTGCCTTTTCAGCGAATAGATCACCCTTGTGACCAGGGTCTCTGATACTGTATGCACCACCTGAAAGCTGGAGCTGTTTGCCCAGGTGCCAAAATAATCAACTTCAGCTCGCATGGCAGGTTATGAAAGAATATTAACTGTGGGAATAACCCAGCTTGACATGCGTCGCCCGCATGCATGATCAAACGAGAGCCCTCTCAGAAAAGGAGTTTTCCAGGTAAGCCTACTGGCAGGGCAGTCTGGGCCTGTGATGACACCAACTCAATCATTGTTACTTTGAAGTCAGAGGGGTCAGTGTTGTAATGGATTTGGACAAAGGTACAATGATTCTCTCTTTCTGCTTTCCGACCTTTTTCTGTTAATCCATTCAGAATTCTGCGTCTGTAATGGATTTCCCAGCGAAGAGGTAGAGTGGAAGCTGTTGTTGAAACACGTTTAATGACGTACCGAAGGATGTAGAGCAGAGGTCCACATTATTGCCACTATCAATAATACAACTGTTTAAGTGGTCCACTTGGAATATAGGCAAATAATACTTCCCTTTCTACCACTCTGCTGCCTCTCACTGTGAAAAGTATTTTCTCCAATGAGCTCCGATGTGAAGGGATTAGTTTTGAGTGCTCGTTCTGCAAACCGCACCACTGTGTCATGGTTTTCCTGTCAGAGTTTGTTTCTGTTAAACAGACCTAACATTTGATTTTACTTAGAGGATTTAAGGTTTCCGGCTTCATATTTTTTTTTCTTTGCTTTCCATCAATATTTCTTTTTTCCTCCTTCAAACCATGTATTTCTCAAACTCAAATTATGGCAATTGATGTGTGTTTGGGGTGCTGTGAAGGAAAACAAAATAAACCCTGATGACTGTACTGTAACTTAACGTCTCCCTCGCGGCCTAATGTTTAAGTGGAAAATGTCCTGACCATGAAGGCATAAATCAGCCTCACTCTCCTGTATGTTTCATTACAGAACCCATATGGAAACATGGAAAAAAATAAGGAGGCATGAAGTTGCGTGTCTTGTGCCCATTCGAACACAGAGAGAATTTGAGGAGATCACCATATAATTGGTTAGACTGTGTGTACACATGTCTCCCTCCAGTTCCAGCACAGTCCTCCAGTTCAACACAGGCTTTGAAATGTGGATTCAAAGCTAGCGGACTTCCCTGAATCACTGAAAACCCTCAGGACATGGTTTGGCCTTTGCGGAGGTGGAAGCCAAATATGAGTCTGAGAAGATGAAGCACCCTGGCCTATCGTCTGTTCCTGGTAGGTGTTCACTCCCGATAAATATTTCATTCTGGTACAAAACAAATAACTTGACATAATTCCTCCCCCTCTCTTCCGAGTAGAATGACAGAGTGGCTGATTTACGCATGGCGAGAGGTGTAAAAAGCATGGAGGCATGCCGCTTTTCTCTATCCACCATCTAATGGATGCAACCCGACGGGCTAACAACTGTTTGCCTTTTTTTTTTAGACAACTGTGAAGTGAGGAGACACTTGGATGCATATGAATTGCTGACTGTGATTTGTGAAGAGATTTCTGACACCATAACAGTTGGCTAACTGCAGTATGTTGCCCTGAATTCATCTGAGCAAAAGGCCACCATCAAAATAGTACAAAAATACTTTTACATTTCAACCACAGAAATGATTAAAGTGTTAATTACCCCTGCTGAGGCCGTTTAGTGTGTTCCTTCAAGAGGATGAAGGGGCTAAATGGTCTGACCCGAGCCAAAGTTACATTTGAGACATAAAAGGACAAGCGATTTAAACTTAAAATCCACTGTGAAAGTGCATTAACCACTTAACTATTTTCCCATTTCTTTCTTCTTGAATGCTCGAGGCTGTCTCTGCTTTGTTGCATTTGTCAATCACTGTAATTTGGGCTCCATTTCCAAAAATAATTATCAGGTGAGTGGCAGCCCTTTGCCTGGAGTGCCAACTTGGAAGCGACGTGCCCAAGAGTATTAATTATGCCGCTCAAAATATGAAGTCTTTTAATAGAGAGGCTGACGTGACATCATTGTTTAGAGTCTTTCTTCCCCTACAAACATGACAATCACGGCTGTCCCTCTGGTCATCAGCAGAGATGAGGAGGAATTGTCAGAGGAAGTTATTAACAAGCTGTGTACCATGTGATAAAGTCAGTCAGACTCTCACTGGTACCATGTCTGTTGATTCGCATAGAGGAGACGAGGAGAGCGCATGAGGAGTAAGTCAACAACTTCAGTACAGCTATGAGAGATGCAGAGCGAGGTGGAAATATGAAGAGCAACGACTGAGGGGGAGGCATTATGTGCAAAAAGCCTCAAATCTTTCAAATCCATGTACTAGAATTATTGCTGAATGTAACGACGCTGTACTCGGAGGACCAACCAGTTTCATACAGTCGCTCTCTCTCTCTCTCTCTCTTTCTCTCTCCCTCTTTCTCATATTCTGCCAATCAAATGCTCACAAACAGTGCTGCACTGTAGTTGTGGTTCACATTCAGCAGTTGCTTCTGTGAAACCCTAAGAGGGAGAGACAGCTTCCAGGTCTCATTAGCATCCAGTAGCGGCTAATGCTGCCTCCCTATTACTGTCTGAGGAGCTGAAATTCAGTTGGAGATGAGCACAGCCCAGGGGGCTTAGGGTTGCCAGTTTAATTAGTGCCTGATAATTTCAATAATGAGTGACAATTCATTGGGGCTTTTTAGGTTGGCCCACTGTTTGAGTGCAAATCGATAATCCTCTGTTTCTTCCCCCACTCTCACGAGCAGATAAAGGGCGAGCATGGGGGTGGGGGGCCGGGGTGTGCTCTATCCCTTTGCAGGAATTAAATGAAAAGAATCAACTTAAAGAATGTCCCTTTGAAACCGAGAAAAGGAAGCCTATGTGATTTGATTTGCTGTTATTGGATGAGCAGGTGGGTCTTTAGTTGCTGTCGTGGGGTCCAGAGTAAAAACAATTTGCCTGGAGTGATATGGGGTAAGTGAGTGGAGGGTGAGAGGTTTACACTTGTTGTTTTCCGTTCATTCAAATGATGTTCTCATGTTAAAAATCAAAGCAGAAAATAAATGGTTATCTTTGTTGAGGTGGACAGGATAAATTCATTGAGGTAAACTGGAGATATCACCGTCAAGAGCGAAAGATCTGTTAGAGAAAGGAACCTATAGATTCTACATAATTTTGTTCACTATGCACAGCTGCTTAACATACAGTATGCCAGTATAATGAAATCATGAGGAATGCTAATTCATTCAATTGCCCCCAGGCTTAAAAAACATGTTTACCTTGGTTACTTGAGAAAGGTGTTTGAACCCTCTGTAATGCAGTGACAGGCAACACAATACTGTTGAATTCCTCTGTTTTCTTCTGGAAGCTGTTTCACAGCTCTGCATGCAGAAGAATAGCTGACGGTGAATAAAGTTTAAACAGACACTTTTAATATTCACAGAAATAATTATGCAAGGTAGCACGCTGTTTTACAGTGTTATTGAAAATGAAGAATCAATTGTAGGTGTTGCAGGTAGTGCATTAAAATACCAATTAAGCAAATAACACCCAACCTCTGCCTGACACTTGAAACATAATGATTGCGGAAACAGGAAGTGGGAGCATAATACACATATTCTGTCTTTAAAAGAAAATGCCTGATGTATGCAAAACAAATTATCACAAAAAAGTCTGTGAAAAAAAAAAAGGAAGTTGACAAAACACACGAAGGCAGCAGATTGGCACCGTGCCTGGCAATATGGAGTGCAGCGCTCTCAACCTGTGCAGCAATGATAATGGTATAGCTTCAATGTCCTTTGCAACGTGTCTGCATTCGACACGGTATATGTTCCACAATATCCTGATACAATACTGAGTCAGCACACTAGCTGCCTCTATATTCAGACCTCGCCATACAGCGACAGAGTGGAAGTGCAGTGAGAGCACGCAGCATTTCCTCAGTCAGTTAGCCTGACATATTGTGAAGGACAGTAGCCTAATTATTCCTTGGCAGTGGCACGGACCTGCCAGTCCCTTCAGATTGAGTTGAACCACAGAGGCTGGAGTTTGATTCCTGACTGCCTACTATGTTTTGAGTCGGATAGGATCTTGTCCACCGGAGATTTAATTTGGACATTCAGTGGTGTAAACCTGACCCTTATTACTCTATCCCCCTCATCACATGACCTGTAGTCTTCCTCTATTACAGGCCCAAGAAAAACAGCAATCATCACGCTAATATGGAGAACATCAAGAGCCTATTGATTGTGGTTACTTGCCGAATATTCCCTCCATGACATGCGGTTCAGTGCCCCCTTCGTGCTCGTCTGCGGCAGTCTTTTTAAATATTCATGACGAGGTTGCCTTATGGTTCTGCAGCTGAATTTCTAATTGGGCCGTCAAAAGAGATACAACATGCCCTTAAGCAGGACCGTAACAGCGGTCAGCTCAAACAGAAATTGTGTGATTCAGCCGAAGGGCTAATTAGCAATTAGCATTCACTGTTTACAAGGGTTTTTACCTGTGGGCCAGGGGATGGCAGGATTGAGCTTAAATCACTCCATCCTGCCTTTGAAGCTTCAAGAGCTGCCTGTCCATATCATAATGGCTGGGAGGAGAGAGGGAAGTGCTTCTACTGTGTAACAACATAATCATCAATTAAGGCGGGGAAAATGGCAAGAAGTAGGGATTTTAGCTCGTTAAAAAAGCCCAGAAGAAAAGGTATCTTTATATACATTTTCACTCTGTCTCTCCTCTGTCAATGTCTGCCATCTTTAGAATTCAAATGATTTGTCTTCCAAGATGAGTGGAATTCCTGAAAATGTAATTCAGAGACTCGGAAGCAGACATTCCTAATAAGGGTTAAAATATGAATGACATATGCTCCAAGATGAGGCTGGATGGAAATTGGATTGCCACTGATTTAGTCCCTCTTATTAGTATCCCCCTTTTTCTGATTTATGCTTAATATACTGTATATGTATTTTTTTGTACCCATTATAACCAAAATTAATGTCAATGAATAGGAACCAGATTCCATTTCTTCAAAACTTCTTGAAATGATTGTGGTTATTGTCGACTTATAACTAAATTATTGCCATTACTACAACTCATTCAAACTGCATAGCTTCAAGTCATAATTGCATTTAGAATATAGCATTCATACAGCACTATGTATCTCTACTATGGCCTGCATATTATAGGTGTAGCCAGTTTATATTACTTCAGTGTACCGCACAGTAGGAGTCAAGGCTACCTTGTCGTTTAAAAAAAATGAAAATATAAAATACCTTTGACAAATCTCACCATGCTGCGGTGTAGTTGCTAACAAGCTGTTAATTCTATATGTTACAGTATCTATTGCCCCCTTAAACAATGACGATGAGCTTATATTTAGTCCAATATGTCACTGTTATGTGATGTGCGGGGGATACCCGGTGGCTAACTTGGACCCATGTAATGTATCATCACGGTGGAGCCACTACAAGGACATACAGTAGCTCATGTCTTCAACAGCTTTCCAGACATTAAAAAGAATATCAGATTCCCCCAACTTCTTTGAGGATGCACTGCCTTTGAGAGAGGACTTCTTTTGAGCATATCCAAACGTTTTCATCTCTCTCATTTTTTTTAAATCTATTTTTGCCATAAAGCAGGGACTCAACACAAACTAATTCAGGGTGATAAAAACTGCTAGTGTGAATTTCCTGCCTAACAAAGTACAAAGATGGCTGATAAAGGGCTTATTAGAGAACCATCATTATGCTCACTTTGGGTTCAAAACGTTGACTGAGAAGCACCATCATGTCCTGAATTTTTCGCTGATGTGGCTACAAGCTGAGGTGATGCCGAGGTTTCCCCTTATTGTCTGAGGGTTAGTTGAGCAGACCTGTCAATGATGATATCCAGACAGCAGGAACAGTGCAAACTCAGGGATAAGAGTCAACAGTAATTAGAATCTATCTGGGGAGGTGAGAACACACACACACACACACACACACACACACACACACACACACACACACTCGCGCACACCCTGCATATCATGATGGACCCATGTGTACAAACATCGTCTGCTCAGGAAGCTAAATATGTGTTTATATTAAAAAACTGTAAATATTTCACATATGCACAAAAATGAGTGGATACACACACACACACACACACTCACACACTCACACAGCCATGAAGACTCATCAAAGACATGTCCTTTAGTATGGAGATTCTGACTGTGTACTCCCCTTTTTCCTTAATTGCTCATTAATGAGATGGAAATATATTTCTGCCACAAAGTTTGAGAAAGAGGCACTCATTGAGGAAGCCATGAATCTAAACATTTGAAAAGGATATAGTAACGGGAGCCCCCCCATTCTTGTTCTCTGAAAAATTAATGCAGCGCATGTTATATTTATTACAAGGCCGACTGTCATTCATTTTACCCGAACTAACAGAAATTAAAAGTGACAGCAACCTCATCAAGAATGAATGCCATTGTATTCTACACGGAGCGGAAAAGACAGGGAAAAATCAGATAATAAAACGCAGGCATCCACAGTGCATCTGTAACAGGGAAAAGCAAAGCTCAGAGAAATGCTGTGAATGAAGGAATGAGGGCAATAGAAATCGGAAAATACAGAGCAAAATACATAACTTTTATTTCACTTTTTATTTCTGCTGCAATTTTGAAGTTAGACCATGATTAAGAATCTGAGAAAAATCAGCCATAAAGAAAATCATAATACTTGACATGCACAAAACAACAATAAACAACAAACTAAATACTAATAGTGACTCGTACACTGAAAATATTTTTTGCTACTTCAGATCTATTTTCAAATATTTTCCAAGATGTTTGTAATTGCCGGCTTCACTCATTAAAGGAGAGGGGCTCTGATATGAGTATGCTGCAGCTAAATGGTCAGGTTCCCATGTGAGGGAAATAAATGAAATATTAGTTTATTACATATTTAAATCTCTCTCCCCAGGCTGTCTTCCACTCTTTTTTTTTCTGGGTTGGTTTGCATTATAATGTTCACTAAACAGTTTCCCCAACTAATGGCTTGCAACAACGTGGTCCTGCTTTTCCCCTCTGCTTTTGGTCTAGATTTTCATAACAAATTACTGTGGTAAGGGAGGGAAGGGAGACGGCTCCAACTTCCTGAAGAGGCAAAGGGGAAAAATTCATCTTTAAGCGGTACAAAGTTGAGCATTGCCTGTGGAAGGTTTTCACAGTGTGTGTCCGTTAAACATTGAGTAGACAGCCAACTGCAGATAATAAGTCAACGTTGTCAGGAAGAAGGCATCAACATTTGGAAATAGGAAATCCATATTGCATGCTGCTTCTAGAGAAAAGCCTTTTTTCACCAAAGTGTGCAGGATTTGGATGCACTTTTCTCTGACGAACAATGGTTTAGGTCCAAGGTCACGTTTAAAATTCCCGACTGCTTTGTAAGTTCATAATCCAAGTCCTATCCATCAAAATGCTGATGTATCAAAACAAACAGAGGGCTGAGAGCAGAGATACAGCATGGGATGGGCCCTCTGAATAATCGTTAAGGGCAGCCCCCTCGCACTCCCTATCTCAGGTGTGTGATTAAAATCAATTAAATCACTCCTCTAGTGTCAACCGCCCCAAATCTCCTGACAAATGAAACACTGCTTTAGGAAGACGAGGATGTTCCTGGTCCTGTCGTGGCTCGGCTCATATTCACAAATGAGATTAAGATTGGGCTGCTGAGGGATTTCAAAGGCCTGTTTTCCATAAGAGCATGAAACAGCCTGTGAAGCCCGTGTAGGCTACATTAAGTAGACTTGAAAGTGTCTGGAGCAGAGATCAGCTCCCAACCCACAGTGAGAGTAACTAGCTGGAAAAAAGGGGAGATTATTTACCTGCATCTACGGTCTAAGAATTTTGTGGAGGGAAGTTGTTTGCTGGATCACAGTACTATTCAGGAAAATAATCCAATATTCCATAAATTCTTAAAAGCCCTCAATCTATTTACGACAAAGTATTATGATTTGTCTGATGCATCCATTAATGAGTTATTCATCTAATATTAATATGTATTAAATCATGTGTTTTGAGTCAATACAGTTTTCACCACAGCACTGCCTTTCCTGTTTGTCTTCAGACAAATTAAGCCATTTACAGAGCATCAATATGGAATCATTAAATGCCCTTTGTGTATTGTTCTCTATGGTCTACGGACCACCCCTCTTTCCCTCTCTCTCTTTTTCTCACTCACACACACACACACACACACACACACATGCACACTAGCTTGGCTCGTGCATCAGATGTGAGCCGAGGTTTGAGCCCTCCGCAGGCTTCTTTATGACGACAGTCGGGGAGATCTGCTGATCCCATCTCCAGTGGGCCTCTGTAACCCCCCTTTGTAACATTAGGCAAAAGCGCTAAATCAAAGTGTGGAGTCAGCCCAGTGTGTGTGTTTAACGTCCCCCTGCTCTTGTCACCAATGACCAGGGGCGGGCCGCCACGTGTCCTTGCCCTATCCCCCGGTGTCCTATCACTCCTTTATCTGTCCACAAGGCATGGCCGCTCTCCCAAAGACAACCACACATGCATGCTCAAGAAGGGCCTTTTTTATTCATCTCAACACCCACTGAGAAAATCAGACGTCCCAAATTGTTCCCCTACAGCAGTTGTTTTATTCATGGTGGCATTTGAGATCTCCCCCCCCCCCCCCCACACACACACCTTCATACTTAAATGTATATCTATAACAATCATTATTATTTACATCAAGCAGGGAGGTCTTTTTTTTTTAACAGGTTCTCTATAAAGAAAACACCTGAAACACTTTATGTTGAATTTTCAAAATTTTACAAAAACTCACACTACTCAAGAAATGTTTTCGAAACTGCAGCAAACTTATGTAGGACACTGACCTGTATTTCATTTGGAAGAGCCAAAGAAAAAAATATACTTTTTTAACTCTAAGGTTCTTGTGGGAAAACAATAACAGACAGTATGTTTATTTGCGATGAAGCTACACAGCACAAAGAAAGAGCAACCACACCAGGGGATTTTCCTGACTCTTGAGAAGGGTACAACCAATATTCCCAAACCCATGCCAGGACTTGTGATTCTGCTGTATGCTTTTTTTTTTTCTTCTTTATGAAGGATGATCAAATCAAGCATGGAAGTGTGTTTCATCAGTCTGTTGGAGGGTAAAGAGAGACTTTCAAAATAATCCCTTAAGTAGATGAGGCTTCTTTATGTATTGCTTTTTATTGTAAGATGCTGTTTCAAGATAGCAGAGGAAATGACAATTATGTTGAGATACTATCTTCATGAATGGTAGGACCCTTTTTTTCCGGAACCGTGCACAAAAGTGATCGCATGTCCACACATCTGATCTAGCTGTTGTTATTATTCAGTCTCTTGACAGGTCATATTTTGTCAAATGAAATGCTGAATTGCCTCATACTCGGTGCGGAAGCTGAAGTGATACATGTAAGTAGAATTAAATTACTCTATAGCATATTACAGCCTCGGTGGGATTGTGGCTGTTCCTCCATTTTTAATAAGTGCTTATTTCCCAGGGGGCCTTGTTGGGCACTGTGGGTCAACAGTGTCCAAGAGGGCAAAGCTTGTTCACCACATTCTAGAGCCCTTTAATTGCTTGAGGTTATGTGTGCTATTATCTTCCTTTTTCTCTTTCATTATGGAGGTGCAGAGGTTCGGATTGACCCATCCTCTCAATTTTGAAAGCACTCGCCACGTTTAGCGCACTTCAATTAAGTGTGCAGAGGAGTGCTGTGATGAGATTTATATAATTAATTATTCCAGGTCTGTTTTGGCCCATGCATATATTCTTTTTAAATCCTTCCTTGGGTGTCCCGGGTCCGCTCTTATTTATTCTGTTGTGATAATGTTACAACTGTAACAGCAATATTTTCGGTGCTCCCAGGAGTGCTTGGTCTGACTCAAACATAATAACCCACGGCAGTGTCTGTCTGACTCTCAGCCATTCTCATTCCTGCTTGCAGCTGATGCCGTAACCCCGGCCCCTTCCCTGCAGGCTGTGCTGACGGCTGGCTCAGAGCAGCCACAGACACACACACTCACACACACACACACACACACACACTCACGCACTCACACACACACACACACAGATAGACACACATAGAAAAAGACCTGTAGACCCGCATTTGCATGGACGCACAAATGTTCACATGCATATATGCAAATACACACATGTACACATACAAATGTAAGCACTAAAGCACAAACAAGCTTCTGTTGTTACTTTTATTGGACTATTCTCTCATTTTACATGATTTCCCCCACTGTTTTTAGGTTGTTTGAAATTAAAGAGCTGCACAATGGCACACTGTTGGAGCTTTAAATGCGGATTAGTGGAAACAACAAAAGTTGTCGCAGAATTTTCACCAAAGTTCAATTGTGAAAATTGTTTTGGTGCCCATTTAACTCCAGAGTGTAGGACTTGCGGGCAAACATTGTTCCAAAGTAAAGGATTTCACACTACAGAGCCGTGGCTTCATGAGGGGATTTGATCACTTTTACCTGTGCTGACAAGTCTTCCCTTCAGTTCAAAAGGAGGGAAAGTGGATGACTGATCAATATAAACGCAGGTGTTTGGAGAGAAGCCGTGGATTGATCAGTAATAGTCCCTCAACCCGGAAAAAAAAAAGAACAAATCACAGGAAAGAAAGTGAAAAGTTAAGTAGGACACTGTCAGGGATTCCCTGGGTACGAGTCTTGGAAAAACTGCACAGCACAAATGAAAAAGAACAGAGGAGAGCTGGTTGGGGAATTCAAAAAAGAATAATTAAAAACTCAAATCGGGTTCTTAACTGTGAGAAAGAGAGAGAGAGAGAGAGAGGGAGTGAGAGTGGGTTTTTTAAATTCACCAACAAGAATATACTTGGATGATAACTGCCTCAGCCGTAGGCTATTAAAATATTAACCACCGCTGTCCGAGCTGGGATTTTCCAAGCGGTACTGAGCAGTATCCTCCCCGGATACTGGGCCTGAGAGAAAGGCTCTGCTCCCGTTCGCTGCCCTGTGGGAGGCTCGGGCTTGCATGAGGAAGTGTTTTAATGTTTCTCAGATGCCTGGCTCACTGAGAGAGCTTTGACAAGGCAACTATCCTGGGTGTGATTTAAAGGTGTGCACAGAGGGAACCAGGTACTGGAGCTGAGGGCCTGTTAAGCTACCGGGTGCCTTTCTAGAGGAAAAAGGAGCAAACTTTTTTTTTTTATTCCCCTGTTGCTGAGCAGAACTCGGTCCCTTAAGTTTGACTCGTTATTATAATATGAAACAAAAGCTTTAATGTTGCTGCTACCTGACATTGCTCACTTAACACTTGCAAATATACAGTGAATACATTTACAGAGCATGATCTTGTTGAAAAAGATAGGTATATAAAAGACTGCAAAATGTTTAGGAATTGAAAAGCGACCACAGTGTTGATACGAGAATTATTTTGGCACATTAACCAGATTTGCATGTCTGCAGAGTTTGTTTCCTTGTTATTTAGTTCAATGACTGATGCTTCCAATAGCCTGCAATTGCCTGGAGCTTATTACACTCATAATGTATAAGCAGATACTTAGTGAGTGTATATCTAAATCATTTAGTGGGACTTTGTTTTGGGGAACACATGGCAAGGAGTGCACTCTTATCTCAAATTGTGCAATTGTAGAGGTTTTATTGACTCTAACAGATAACAGCAATTATTTCTCTGAGTGGGCTTTCTGCTCTCTGCCAAATGTGAGCTGGCAGATTATTAAAAAGACAAGTGGTCTCTTTGATAGCGAGACAAAATACAAGGGTTTATTTTTAGCATCTATAAAGGGATGCCAGCTTTGTTCAGGTGGAATTTCTGCACAGAAAATAATGTACGTTCAAGTGCTGCCTGTAGCGAGAAAGTCACAGATTAAGATACAGTGGTACATTGGAAAGTTGTTGAATATTCAGAGTGGCAGGTTCTTTGAATGTTTCATGAGATTACAGAATCACGGCATGTATCATGGCATTGACTGAAATTGTTAGAGTAGCCTGAAGTTCATCGAAAGGGTGAGGTTTCTAATCTTTAATTCCCCATACTATACAGTGGTGTGTCTCTGTCTATCCCAGTCAAGTCCTGCTGTCCTGTCTTTGCCTTTATGTTTTTTTACACCAACCCCTTCTTCCCCTCGGCCCCACTCCCTCTCCAGCTTCATCCTCTGTAGCTTTCCTCGTCCCAGTTCTTCCCGCTTCCCGAGTCAGTCCTGCTTTGTCTCTGTTGTCTCACGTTCCCTTCTCCCCCTTTCCCCAGCAATGTCCCATCTCTCCGTGGAATCAGGAGCCTGGCTGGCTGGCAGGCAGATGGGACAGACGAGGATGGGAGGGATTGGCTAATCCCTAATCTGCTGTCTCCTTGCCACTCTGGACCACAGAGGAGTGATGGAAGCAAGAGAGAGAGAGAAAGAGAGGGAGAGGGTGATGGAGCCAGCTAGATGGAGCCAGCTGTCAGATGGAGAGTCTTTCATGGTCCTGCGCACACAACAGCTGCACAGGGCCCGCCTGCACGGCTCTGCATTATTAAGCATCTTTTTAGTTGGTTCCAGATGCAGACCTAGCTGTGTTTACCCAGGCTTTGTGCTTTCTTGCTCCCCCACCCTGCTCTCCACCTCCACTTCCTACTTCGCCATCCCGTCATTTCCTTGTTGCTCCGCAGCTTGATGTGGTCAAAACCGTTTGACTTCTCTCATGTGTCTTTGCTTAAGTATAATGCTGTTCATGCACATGACCCATGCACCCGGAGGTGGCATTAGCACCTTAATAGTTTAGCCTCTTTAACGTATTTGAATCATTTAAACATGTGGGGACTTTTTAAGGGTTGATGCCTTTTCCGTCTTTTTGAGAAGAAATGAAAGTGAAGCTTTACAATACTCTGCCAAATGGTTCAACTGATATCTGACATCCGATGAAAAGAAATGGCAGAGAACTAGAATGTAATTACAACATCATTAAATGGTTTCATCACTGTAATTACATACCATTTAATGTGCCGCTGTCATTATACGACTGTAAGTGTATGCATATAGAATGTGCAAACAGACAAACTTGTTTAAACACAAATGCACAGGCGCATACAAACACAAACATATGTGCACTGCACACACACACACACACACACACACACACACACACACACACGCACGCACCACTTCACACCTACATTCATATACTCACACAGCAACCTTTTGCAAAAGCCAGCTTTGAGAGGGCTAATCTGTGCCTCAGTCCCGTCTCTTGTCAAGTTCAAGAGGGTTAACAAATCTTTACCTCCAGAACAGCCCTCCTCTTCCCCCTTTCATGTCCACATTTGTTCGCTGTATGTCCAAAAATCTACAGAGGCCCGTCCCGACTCAGTTGGGATTGGTTTAGCTGAAGAGCTGGAGGCTTTTCAGTTGCTGGCATCTGTTGTTCCTCTTCCCAGAGCTGCTGGCAGTCAGTTAATGGCCATGCTTGGGACCCAGAGAGAGAGAACAGTGGCTGATTTCCCTATAGCCATCGCACCAATCCCGGCACACCACCAACTGCAGATGAGCCACCAGCAGCTAGAAACATTCAGGCTAATGCTCCGCTTCTCTGAGAGTTCGGGGCAGATGTTCCTCACTTTCCATGTTTCGTCACATAACTCAACACAGTTTGTCTTTTCATTCAGGGTATACTCCTGTGTTTAGAAGTGTTGTATTCTGGGTCACCTAATGGAAACAGCGACACGATTAAAAGCACATTTGAATACTTTGAACTGAAGGCACACACAATTAAACAAGACACCCGTCTTCTGACAGTGACAGTTTTAGTTTACAATCAACAAGTTATTTTTTCTGCTTTTCTTCCCTATGACCAATACATAGTTCATCTTAACTTGGTGCGGATCATGCATCTTATTATTATTGCAGCCACTCCAGGGCTCACTCCTCGGCATCTGCATAATACTGAAGGAGGTTGCTACAGTTTAATCAGTATCTTGTTACTCTAGAGAGTAAGGCTGGATATGTTATCACTAAGGAGGAAGTTCAAATGAAGCTCGATAAATAAATTAATGCCTTGATGATTAGCCGTCACATAAGCAATTAAAATGACTTCAAATTATTCATTTTCAAACAGGTGCAGTGAAAGAAGGGTGTGATTGTTGTAGTAATTGTCAAAATCGAACAATTTGTTTTGATGAACCTTCCATATGCACCTCTTATGAAAAATTCAAGCTGGCGTGCATAAAATAATACAAAGTCATTTAATAATAGAATCCCATATAGCATTTGTATCAGGGGTATTTTTGTCTCTTGTTTCAGTCTCGCCTGGGCTTTTCTTTTTCTCTCTCGCTCACACTGCTCAATGTTCTGGGCTTTGGAAATAGCCATGACAAAACTATGTAGAAAATTCAATCACATTCTTTTAGCAAATTATTAATTGTGACTGTCATAGTCACAGCATCCTCCTGACAATCTCACAACTGCCTCAGAAAAATACACTTGACAGCTCAGGACCCCAAATCCCACAATGAATTCGTCCTTGACACATCCTTAATGACGATCATCTTGATGATTGTAAATACATTATCATATCAGATCACGTCTGTGTTGCAATCATCACCTCCATTTCCTTTTAATTAAACAGTAAAGCTGACACCACATCTGTCAAAAAGGAAGTGAGACTTTTTGAAATCGGTGTGAACTTCTTTCTTTTTTCCTCATTCCTGTTCCACAGCAAACAATAGAGAGAAGGAAAATGGCTTTGAAAATAACAAGCTCTATCAGTGCCTATCTCCTCCCTGGCCTCTCTGTCTCTCTTCCTTTACCCCTCTCTCTCCCCCCCTCGTTCTCTCCCTCTCACACTCTCACCCCTTCTCCATCTCTTTTCTATCCGTCTCTCCCTTTCTGCCACCACTTGAAAGGCAGGGTAATGAGACAGCTAGAGAGCAAAGGAAGGTGTCCGCGGAGCATCAGTTGTGCATGGAAGAAGTGAAAATGTACTGCAAATGAGACGATGCCAGTAAATTCATTTTTATTCAGATTACTGTCATCATACATTACAGCTTCCCTTGTAAACATTTGGCCTCGGTCTTTGTGATGAGGTGTCATTATTTGCCAGATTACGTTATTAAGCTATTAACACGTCAAGCACGGCGGGCAACAATACAGGGCCACGCTTAAACAAGCTGAAGAGAATGGAGGAGGTGTCACTGGCTTGACATATGAAGGCACTTAATAGCTACTGCTCTGAGGACAGAAGAGAGAAATTAAATAGACAGCTTTCAGTGGAGAATGGAGAGAGCTATTCACAAGTACTCAGAGCTGACTGAACTGTCTTTACAGGGTGATTATTTACCAGGCCAGTAAATAAAATGCCGCAATTTAAGTCTATGGAAAACATATTTCCGCTCACATGTATGTTTATAGCACCTATTTACATGTTATTGGTGTCATTATTAGAAAGAGGCCTGTGTTTGTTATGAATTAGAAGGCCCAGTAAACTGGTTGTTGGCTTTTATAACACTGTAAATGGTACAGAAACTTTATAGCCTAAATAGTTTTTAATTTAATTCATGAAAGAGAAAAAAAAAGTTCCAGGAGCACAAAGACATTGATTTAAAGTCTGCAGTTTTAAAACTGTGCAACTGACTAAAAAGTTTCCCTTTGTGTGTTGTTGTGTTGAACTTTAATTTTTTTTTTTTCGTTATCAAATCTCCTCAAAAAATGTCAGCATTATGAAATAAACAGGAGTCCCACTGGTGACATGAAGAGGCTGTACACGGACAGCCAAGTCAGCGGTTTTGAGTGGATAAATCCATGGTAACCTATTGAAATGGTTCAACCACAGCCAAAATCAGCCACGACAGCCAATGGAGCCAGAGCACCCCGTTCAGCCAGCACAGCAGCTTAGCAGTCTTAACAGAGAATCCACCACTTATCATCATCGGCATCCAGCACCACAACACTCCACCATGAAGAGGCTTGAGTTAAGCCGGTTAAAATAACACGAGACAATACATCAACAACAGCTTCCTCTTCCCTTTTGATGCCTGCTTAATTTGAATGGTACAATAGACTGAATCCTGTTCTGGTGCTCGACCAGAGGACCACAGAGCTCTGTCCATCTCTCCTTCACATCAGAGGCTGCTGGAGGAGCGGGGGGCCCCCTGATACTGTGTGGGGTTGGCTGATAAAGGCCTTATTTCAGGGTCTTCCAGTGAGGGGCTGGATTCTACTCCCCAGCAGGGACGGCATGGACCGCGCCGGTTAAGGCAGATGCTAGAAACTGCAGTTAGAGCTGAAACACGGAGAGAGAGAGTGGGAGGGTGGGATGGAGAAAGTATATGGAGAAAGTGGGAGAAGAGATTGAGGGAAGAGGGTGAGTGAAAGAGAGAGGTGTTGACTGATAATGGATGCTACCTCGGAGAGTTTGCCATGCATATGACACCTTTAAGCTATAAATTGGAGTTTAAAAGTTCAATCTTTTCCCTTTCCCTTTTGTTTTGGGAGGCTATAAATGTGGCCTCATGGTATTTAACTTTTCTTCCAGGCACTGACATATGACTGAGGTCCCATTACTGCCAACCCTGTTTGCTATTGAGGCAAACGATACCCATTGACCGGTACGGGCCCTGTGAAGCATTTTACCTTGAGCTCATCCAGGACTTGACATGACCTCTGAACCCGAGGAGCACAGCTGTCAAATGTCTCCCCTTGTCATTCCCTTTGGAGACGCACTGGTTCTTCACGAGACACCACACACACTCAGTGACATACACACTTTCAGCACGTTGCATTGAACTAAGACACTCACACACCTCAAGTAACAAATTCAAGGTTACATATTGTGGTTTCCATGGAGCATAATATGGAGAAATATTTATAACTTTTAATGCCACACTGAAATTCCAGAATTAAAATAACTGAACACGCATATGAATATGGATTCACTTTTTCCTAATTCTTCAGACTATGGTTTAGTAGGGCCTCATGAATATCCTCCATCATCTTATAAACATGTACATGTTGTGGGAGGAGAAGATGGGGATCGGATTATGAAAAGTGGGAGTGAAAGAGTCTAAAATCAGTAACAGCAAATACAAGTTTCTGTTGCAAAATAGGAGAAAAAATAAACAATTTTTCAAGCATGTCTTGATATGAAATCTAAATTTGCATCATTGTCTTGTGTTTCTCCTGCCCAGTTTGGAAAAAGCCAGCCGTGTATTTATCTGAAACACAGAGAGAGCCCAGCTTGTGAATTCACTGTGACAGGAGCACCACCAACTGGTCAAAACATGCCTCCTCAACACTAAATACCTGCCTACTCTCTCTTCTGATGTGCATTGAAAGATTAGTCACATGCATCCAGTTGCAACCTCTACATTTAAACAGTCTTGATTTATTCTTAGTGTGATCTGAAAAACAAGCAATGTTTTTTTTTTCACCTTAAAAACCCCCTCGGAGAGGTTGACTTCATGGTATCCATCATCATGCATCTTTAATGACGTCAGGCCAGGAGCATGGGGTAAAATCACAGTAGTGGCCCGAGGCTAAAACCAGCTAAAATGAGGCTCCTCTTACCCCTTCCCACGCAGAGAGAGCTGCACACAGGCCGAGAAGGGAGGGTACATCGCACCCATCGATCGCTGAGGCGGCGTGGCGGCTGGCGGCCACTCGGTGGGGTTGATGGATACATTTGTGCCGTAAAAACTCAGAGTCGGAACGCGGTGGGCCTGAGCCACGAGCTGGGAGACAGAGGTGTGACAAACGATGGATGGCTTGATTTATGGGTCCTTCTGCGAGACTGGGGAAAGGACAATCTCCTCTCACCTAATTTGATTCAACTGTAAAGGGCCTTTGGAGACCCACCACACAAAGCCTAAAAAGAAGTGGAGAAACTTCACTCTATTCAAAACACATGTCAGAAATTGGAACAGCAGAGCAACACTGTGCTTTTGTCCCAGTCTAAACTCTGTCGCGCAAATCTCCACATTTCCCATCGTCTATAATTCTATTAGTCACAGCACATCCACAGACTGAACAAATACTGTTTTTCACATTTTAGAGATGAGAAATGGACTTGAGCCCAACTCAATTACATACAGTAACCCTCAAACAAATAAGTCAAATATAGCCCAGGGCCAAAATGCATTTTATGTCACAGAGAGCACAACAAAAGAGCAAGCAATAAAAAGATCTCCCACATTTCACAGCATACAGTGTTTCTAAGCTATTTCCTGTAAAACTCTATGATGGTCTGAGTGTGGCTTGGAAACATCTTTCAGTTGCCGAGCCCCCAGCCTTGACCTCGGGGGTCAAAGTCAGTCAGGCTCTTCCTGTCTGTGGCTTTTCCCAGGATCCCCTGCCTGTCGGCATGTCAGCACCTCTCCTGTCTCCTCACCAACTCAGGATGTTGCTTTTGCCTTCCAAGAGTTTCCTGAAACCGGAGGAAAAAAAAAAAACGGATCAGTTTCCATGCAGGGGTCACTTGGTGTGAAAAAAGAAACGCCATTAAATATTGCTGTTTTGTATATTTGACTCAATTTTACAAACTCGCTGGCCTTTGACTTGTGCCTATTTGTGGATGTGAGGATGCGTTAGCCTGTGGGGAGCGAAAAAGAGGAATCGTTTTTACGAAGGGTAAATACAAGACCCACCTTCCCCATTTTCCAACCATTTTTTTTTCACACAGTAGCAACTCATTCAGTTATGTTTCAACTTGTAATATGCATTGCAAATGATTTCCTTTTTATCCTTGTGTCTAGGACAAGATGCTTTTGACATTCAAACATTATTCTGATGAAGGCCATGCAGAAAGCCTCAGCCTTTTTATTGGTAGTTGCTAAGATAATTAAAGCTAGCAGTAAAACGGGGTCAAGTTCTTTATGGTCTGATTAGAGGGCATGATGGACGATTAAGGGTGACGCTGCTAAAAAAGTGGACTGCTTTTGAGCAGAGGTGACTGTAAATGGGGCACATCATTAAATGACATGTAGGTGCCTCTTTCGCTCTTTCTTTCTCCAGGTACTGAAGGGAAGAATGAGAGCTAAATGACAAGGTTGCACCCCCGGCAACAGACGTCCTGATTACTTTTTGTCTCGAGCCTCACAGCAGCCCCAAATAAAGCAAAGGATTCGCAGCTATACACTCAATTAACATCCGTGTTTATGATGCAGAAGTTAGCTATACACACACCTTTGTCTAAACTTTGATATTAAGTCTGTCATGGATGCTTACAAATTCTTCCCGGCCCCTGCAGTATACCCGTAACTCTTATTCCCTTGTTGAGCAGCCCAAAGAGTATGTGTGTATAAATGGAAGGCCTGTCTTTTCACATTCATTAAAAGTGAAGTTCCAAAATTAATAATGTAAAAATATGGGTTTTAATTAGTCTTCTATTCTGCCCAATGTACTTAAATTGGATCATCTGGTCCCCGATGCCCTTTCACTTAATAAAGAATTAGCCTGTGATGTTCTGAGCTTGACAGGTAGGATAAAGTGGAGAAAATCACTGCTGTTATATAAAGGATATATCCGTTTGTACGTAATTTGCAGCTTAGTCAATTTGACAGGGGGGAGGTTCCCAGCCATGGATCCCGTGCATGTTTTCATTTAATGCATTTCTATCATGTTATGGCGTGACCACACCACTGCCTTTCACCGCTCATTTCTGTCATATAATTAGTGACATTAATCCAATTTGATTGGATATCTGCCTCACTTTGGTTAGAGCATTACTTTTGAGTAGAATCTGCACCTACATAGAGAGTGTGATTAAGTCCATTGAAGTTGAAGTGCTATTTCAATTTTAGATTTCCTTTTTATTTTTGCATGAATTTATTACACCTGATAATTTTGACTTTTAAACATGAAATTAAAGTAAATTTCAGTTTGTAATGCATGTATGAGAGTGCACATGCACACTATAGCCTACACTGGGCAATTTTGCTTTGAACTTGTACTGATAAAAACAGCTTTCACTCATGATCGTCCAAAGCTCTAAGCTCGTTGTATCTTAGAGGTTAAATAGGGGGGTTTTAAAAGGAGGCTTTAGTTGAAAGCATATGGCATCCATGAGTGATCCTTTACATTCAGTGGCCATATACTGGTGTTTGTGTGCGGTTGAGTGGGTGTTGTCGCGCTATTCTCAGGCAACGAGCCCAGACAGCCCTCACCCTCTCCTCTCTCTCTCTCTCTCTCACTCCCTCGCGCGGGACAGGCACAGCTGTCAGATCAAAATCAATCGCATTTTAAAGGACGTGCGAGCTAAATATTTCATTCTTGCCTTGGGAACCAATTAAGTGCTACATATGAAGTCAGAAGGACTGGTTGAGCCGGAGTCGTACTGGTGCGTACCAGCTGCTCCATTGCTTACACCAACCCCCCTTTACACCATGCAAATGTGTCAGTGTGAACGTTCGAGTTCAATTACCTAGTGATGTTTTAAAAATGCACCAAAGCCAGACTGGCAGTCCGGAATTGGAGGGGATCCACCCCAGGTATGTTGTTTATTTAGTTGTTGTCTGTTATGCTGGCTGTAACCCATTTGCCCTGATTGCAGATGTAAAGGATCGCAGCGATAGGAGGGACTGGGGCCTTCAAAGCGCCATGTGTCAGAGAACACCTCACACCGGATGGCAGGGACAACTGGCGTCTATTCCTCAAACTATGACCCCTGACTCCATCTCCCATTACACTGCACCTCTATTCACATGAATACATTTAAAACAACTTATTTTCAAACTTAATCTTTGTGAATGTTTCCACTGGTTGTCCTCTCTATTTCCTTTTTTTTTCTTTTGCTGATTTTGTTCCCTTTCATATTTGCTCTTTTGCCCATTTCTCCATTTCCTGTGCACTTGAATCAGATTCCCTGGGTATGATAAATCACGGTCTATCTATTCCTTTTGGAGTTGGACCGGGGTACCGAGTCCTTCTAGTGCATCTGCTTTGTCAATCTAAAGGACAGGTAAAAAACATTTTTTAGAGTAAAAGTGTGCGCTACGACCGAAGAAAGGCAAGGGTGAAACAGATTAGAGAGTGAAAGAAAGAAAAACAGTCACACTAGGAAGGTTAAAGTGTGTATATAAGCTGAAGTACAGTATGTGACTGAAAATGAAAAGAGCTGGTAGCCTAAGTGGAACAGACGATATCTGAGAGAGAGAGAGAGAGAAAAGAAAATGTGAGAGAAAAACAAAAGCAGGCAGAGGAAGAGGACACGACAGAAAGTGATGCAAAGTGAGAGACAGCGTAAAAAGGAAATAGTGTGAAAGAGAGAGTGAGAGAAAGAAAAAGTAGGAAAGAAAGACTAAGAGAGAGAGACAGGGAGGGAGTATGATTGATAACGGTGCTGACAGAACCCCTCTGGCCATGCTCTCTGTGGCAGTTTGGGGAGACAGGGCCTCCCCGCGTGAGACCGAGCTGCCCCTCGCCACTGTCCCAGCACACACTCCACATCTGGTGGGATCGCCCACGCTAGGTCAGGGGTCACGGCACCATGGGGCTACTTTCGGACTCACATCCCCAGAATGCTCAGAGAAAAACACAAGGCCTGTCGGGGTCCGCCGCAATAATCAGCATTTTGAAAGTACAAGCATGAGCCTAATCACTCCTCAGGAATATTTCTGCTTTGCTCTGACCTGGGGACAAGGTAGAAAGAAAAACATTGTTTTTAGCTAAACTGTGATGACACGGATTATCACAAAAACAAAAGCTCTGTAGAAGGTAAGCAGAGATTAATGTGCTGATGTGCAATGTGTGTCCTGTGTGTTCACAATCAGGATATGTGTGTGCATTACTGCCCGTGTGCGAGGAGACAACACTGATGAATTAGAGATAAATAATGAAGTAGCTCGGGGACTGATTTGTGATAGCAAGAGGGCCCATCAACAGAGAACACTAATACTTTTGAATGCAATGCCGTTTGATGTTGATCAAGTTCAACTCGGTTGACAGGGCTGAGAAGACTGTGGGGAGCACAGGGACCGTACCAGAGAACCTACTCAGACAGGTGAAAGAGGAGAGGGACAATACCACTCAGACACACTCACGTACGCAGCCAGTCACACATAAAACACACACCAAACCCCACACACACACACATGTCGAGGAACCCCGATCCAGTTCACAGAGTTATTTAAACATTTTAGTTTTAAATAAAAGAAGGTTAACACGTTGCCTTTATACTCTAAGGTATTTTATTCAATTTTAGAACCCGCTTTTTACTAATTAACTTGGTGAAATTCTTAAAAATCACATGTTCAATTATATACTGCCCTACCAATTTGAGTCTATAGACATTCATGACATGCCACTGTTCCTCTATTGCTCGGGGCATGGGTCATTTTGAAAGTGTCACCATTTAACCGGGGGGAGGGTTGGGTCTCCATACCTCCAGCATTAGCCCATGTGGGCAGAGTTCGGGTGTGTGGAGAGCGTGGCCTCATTATGAAGGAGATAAAGACCGTTAAGGCTGTTTGGTCTTGGGCCGGCTCCAGCCCCTATGGTGAAACACACCTGCTCCCCTCTTTAAAAAGCCCTGCTCCAGTTTAGCTCTTGGCCACGGACGAGTAATGACCTATCCAGGGGGCCGTAACGCCCGCTTCGTTTAGCCTGTCGTTAAGACCCAGAGTCAGCAGCATACTGCGGCACAGTACTCTGCCAAAACTCAGTACAGGGTGTCCTTGCCAAAGATCTAACATCAAGCCTACTCCGTTAGAATATGGATAACTAACTAGCTAACCACATTAATGAAATGGCAGAATACATTTGGCAGCATTACTCTCCACTTGAAGAATTTCTTTAGGACATATTGTCAGTTGGGTTGGACACTTTGATAATTCAACTGAATCATCAACATGAATATAAATCAAAAAATAAGCCCTTGTATCTTAGCCAATAGGAGCACACTCAAGAATACAGTATCCACTTAGTAATTAGAGAACATAAAGTTGCAGCTTGACACTGCTTGGTTTCCCATTGTTGTCCCGTCTTTGTTGTTACACACACACAAGCATTCACAGACATGCACAGACACACTCAGCAAAGACACACACATACGCATGCATGCATGGACACGCCTGCACGCAACATGCATGTGCGCGCGCACACACACACACACACACACAAACGCACACACAAACGCACACACAAACGCACTCACACACATATAAAGATTTCCCAGTTTCCCAGTTATGTTTTCATCAAAGCTTTTCTTTGGCACTACAGAGCAGCGTCAGTATGGTAATGTGTTGTGCTGCCTGGAAAGCTGTCAAAAAGCTCCCACCTTGGATGAGAGACCACGGTAATTCAACTGGGCTCCTGTCTTCTGTGTGTTCAGGTCTCCTCATTATTCCGCTTTGCAGGGTAATGGCGTCTTGCGCTGTTTTATCTGTCAGCTCACAGCAAACTATAGTTTTTTAGCCCTGTATATTAGATGCTAACATCAAAGGCAGCTGTCTTGACACAGGAGAGAAAGGAAAAAAAATGTTGCGTAAAAAAATGGAAACACTCCCGGTAGGCGAAAATTGAATCTCTTTACGTCTGGGGTGATGTGTGTATTGAGAATAGATTTGCTGGTTGGCGTCTATGTGTTTGTTCTCGAGTAAACAGCAAGGCTTGTTTGGGTGTAACTGTCAGGTATATGCGTGTGCCCCGTGTGAAAATGGGTTTGTTCGCAAAGTGGGAGTTAGAAAAAAAACAGCAACACAAATTCACTCTAGCTGTCTGATCAATGGGGATTTAAGTTACCAGTGACAACTGCACAGCAGATGTCAAGAGACATAGACCACTCACATAACGTAGCAATGCTAGCCGCGTATTCTATCTGCAGATTTTGTGACTTGTCTCTTTTTACCCAGTTGAACGCCTCTGAGAAGTGATTTGTACACGCACCAGTTAGATCATTTGAGCACACATTTTTGTTTGGAGTTTTATTCAAGTTTTAAGAAAAGTGTGCTTCCACAACTAAAGTCTGGCACCATCCTGTTTCCCCGCCTGCACTCACCTCTATTTGGGCATGTGGGGCTTTTGCCCCCATGGATGGTGGCAGATTTGTATACAGTATGTGTGTGTGTGTGTGTGTTTACTGCAAGTGTGTGTATGTTGAGGTAAGATCTGTGTTTATAGGAGTAGATGAATGTGTATTTGTGTGTGTGTGTTGGGGGGGGGGTAGGGTTCTTCAGAAGACGCGGGTAGAGCAAATTAAAACTCACCGCAGGAAATGAGCGCCCTTGGCACTCCTCTTCCCAAGCAGCTGCACACACCCCAACCATCATCTGCCATTTTGACACATCCACGGGGCGTAGCAGGCAGCGACAAGGGGGGAGCGAGGGGTGCCAACGCGACACCCACGGCTGCGAGCATTGCCGGGCCGCAGCCTCCAGCCAAACAGGTGTGTGACATCATGCCGCTGGTTCCTCTTCAGGGGCCCAGGGAGCAGGCTGGGGGACCAGAGCAGGGAGGGGGTGGAGGAGGAAACAAAGGGAGGTAAGGTCTCTACCTGACAAGCTCATTGATAACGTTTGGGACACGAGCCCTGAAGTCGATGGCAAATTGCCTCTAATGTCTCCCGGAGATCACGGGCCAAAGTCAGGTGCTGGGCGCTAAATGGGCTCATTAGTTATGATTTTTTTTCTTTCCTTTTTTGGACTTTACAAGGAGTTTTACACATGCACAAACACACACATGCACACACACACCATGTCAGAGATAGTTGAAGCCAGAGGGCTTTTGCAAACTTGGGACGTCATCATAACTCAAGACAGGGTTATAGTCGAGCCCAAGTGTTGAGACCTTTTTCCTCTCAGCTCTTGTTGCACATACAAAACAGGAGATCTTTGGTTTTGGAGTTTGACTATTTCAACAACTGAGACATGCTGAGTTATCTGGGGAATACACAAGTCAAATCGAAATGATCTGAAATCAGTCCCACGCAGACAATGAACCCTGTACAGTTTTTTTGTTTCATCAATTCTGCACCCAGAACACAACTTAACAGACAGACAACAAATGAAATCAGCACGCACATTTTTTGAATTCTCGGCACGTCTCCCACATACACCCCTCTTCACACTTCAGTCGAATCCCCCAGCGACAGATCCAGTAACAGAGGAGAGGGAGGCTGTGAGTAGCCTGGGGGGTTCCTGAAGGCACCCGTCTGGGACCTGCTTCATAATCAGTGGACAGAGAGGATAGTGGTGGTACGGCTTCCCAGAGCCACTCTCTCCCCCTGGCTGCCCGAACTCTGGTAAGCACCCCAGGGCTACCTGTTAAGGTGCTCCCCCTGGTCCAGTCTCTCTTCCGGGGCAAAAAAAACTCACATGCAGTCTGCTGTCTCCAGACTGCAGTGAACAAGATCTGGGTCCTGATTGGATGAAGGGGACAAGGAGTATGTTTGCAGATTTTTTTTAATGTAGATTTGTACACAAACTGATGTTCATGTACACATGTGTTGGCGCATTATGCATGTGTGAGCAGAACCACATCTGTTAATGCATGCACATGTTGGTATGCATGTACAAATCATGCACAAATTCTGCGCATGATTTCTTGTGTTACCAAGAGGAGGTAGTATTATTTTTAGTTGTCAAGGAGACATTGCAAGGGAGCTGGAATTACTCACCCACATGGACATAACTGTATGCCAAGTAACAGCCTGGACAATATGAGTCTCTCTGCAGACCTCTTTGGCCCTTATCAACAATAATGCTTGTTAATAATGTGCAATGCCTCTAATTAGTCTGTAGTGAAATGAACTGCTGTAGCCTAATAAGAAATCATCTTCTTGATAATAAAACATTTGAAAAGACAGCAGCTCAGGAATAACGGACACTTAGTTGAAATATGGCTGCTGATGTGTGTTGTTGGATTTTCCAGCTTTCTTAGAAAAATACTTTATGACATGTTGTCTAGGATCTGTTTTATCTGAGTTTTTATTGTAGTTACTGTAGATATATGTAACATCGGCTGTGTTTCTGTTTCCATAGTCAGGAACAATATTCCCTTGACTGTGCCTCGGGGTATATCTCCTCCTCTCCGCTGTTCTACAGCAGACCTCGACATCACCACTGCTGTTGTAGATGCTGAAAACATTGTAGTGGTAAGCAACCAAGGAGGCAGGTCTGGGGCTGCAGCCGTGGACTTTCTAATTCAGGCCTTGGCCAAGGGATCTGGGAGACATAGTAGTTTTAACAAACACACTGGCCATTTCCAAATCTGCCGTGTGTGCTCAGCCGTCCACGGTTCTCCAAGATATCTGGAGGAGAGGGAGGGTGGGTGGGCATTGGGGAGGTGGGGTGTACAAGGCGGAGAGAGCCAGGACTGTGCCGTCTCTCCAGTTTGGTTTGGTCCGAGCACAGAGCCAGCTGGCCTCATTAGGACTTGATGGGAGGCGGGCTGGCATGAGACGTGCACATGCATGCACACATCAACAAATGTAGTGTGAAGCGTGGCCTGATGCCCGTGAAAGACCCACACGAAAGTTTTTTTTTTGTTTTTTTTTCGTTTTTTATTGAGTGCACTGTGGCTTATGGGCAGAGGGAGTGTATGATGTGGGAAAACATGATCATTAGTTTATGTCTCTCTTTAAGGTGCTGTCTTTACCTGGCTCACCTGAGCTACTTCAATGCGCTTGAGTGCTTGTGTGAGAGAAGAGCGAACCATGAACAGGGGCAATGAGGGTTGGGGTTGGATGGAGTGGAGTGGGTATAAAGGGACAAGAGAATATGATTCATGGTAGGGTGGGTTCATCACGAGAGACGGCCGCTGACCTACAGTCTGAGGGCCATTGGACCGGAACCAAGGCCTTGTTCCGACAGAGCGAGTGTAGCGTGAGCTGTGACGGATGGCGCCGGTCTGTTTGAGAGCCCCTGAGCAGGTGTGTGTCTCGCTCACATCTGCAGGCAAGCACAGTGAACCGAGACCAAATGGCAGACGCACGGGGCCCATCGGGTACCTGTGCACTGAGACACACTAATGATTATGGATGCAGGCCTATTAACGGTCACATCTGTAAGGGAGAACAACAACCAGCGCACTGGGAGTGAGTCAGCAGTTTTAACTCCCCTCTGGAACATAGACATGCTGGTGTCAATGTTGGGATAAAAACTCAAGTCAAAATGCTGCCTTTCCCTCAGTTCATGTCCAGCTATGGACCTCCGCTCTGCTCAAGCTCCATTGGAAATGATGAGGCGCTCCGGCCTCCTTGAGGGAAGACTTGAGGAAGTTTACTTGTTGAACTTGAAAACTGACACATACTTGTTCTGGATTTCCGCACAGAAACCGAAGGACATTCTGAGGAGAATAAAAAAAAAAACTGCTGTTGCAGCTCAACGCTAAATTATCGAATGAATTCATCAACTTAACAACAGCGTTAAATATTCATTCTAAGAGTATATGTAATAAATTAAATATTACTCATTGACTTATTATTTAAAAATGCATAATATGATTTACATAGTTTTATCCTGATAGGAAATAATAATGGGTAGTTGTCTTGTAGCGTCTTTCATGACGGATGAAGCTTGCGTCTTTTTGTTCCCTCATCATCCCTCTCTCCTACTTGCTTCTCATTAAAGTTTTAACAGAGGCTGTTTTAATTGTCAATCCTTTGACAGGTTGATAAAAGCAACTTGACAATTAAGTTCATTGGCTCTGCTATGCATATTAATTAGGTCTTATTTGGGTTTCTATTGTTATTGGAAGGAGCACTCGTGGTGTAGCAAAATGTCATCCATTAACTTCCCTCTTCTCAGAACTTAATGTAATTAAGCTTGCTATTGTATGACTACGAGAGGAGACTCGAGAGAGGGGAACTTTTAGTATTCATTGTATAAATGAGTAATGCCATTCCTGTGACACTGCAACAACGCTATTTTTCCAAAATCAGCCATTCACAAGTTTATTATCTGTAACAAGTGCTGCCTTCTCTTGTTTGGTTAACAGACAAAGGAAGGTTGCTTTCATGTAATTGTGTGTATACACACGTGCGTGTGCTAGCATGTGTGTGTGTGTGTGTGTGCATCCGTTTGTGGGTTTGTTTATGTATGTGAGAAGCAGAGATGAAGCGAGAGAGGGAGTGCGTGTCAGAGGGGAAAATGAAGCAGGACATAAAAGGTGCAGAGAGGCTCAGCATTGGGAGGGAGGGGAAAGAAAAACGAAGGAGTGGTGGTGGGGTGGGGGTGTTCTCGCAGATTACCCAGTGCACCTTGCTCAACTCTGCAGGCCCACACACTCACATCAAAGTGGTACCCCCTATCTGCCCGAGGCTTAGTCGGCCCCTGTCCACCCCCCATGTCACTCCATACATCCTCCCGTTCATGTTGAATAATTGACAGTTCTGTTTTACATGCTCAGCATTTGCCAGGACATGGAAGTGTGACTCCAAACAGGGCATGACTCTGAGAGGTGCTGTGCGTTGGGTTGACTTCATTATACTGCCCTGCTAATGCTCTGTGCACACCCTGAGCTGAATACCATCAAGCGTAATCCATGGAGGAATTGTGCGGTTGCGGTACTAAAGATGCATTTTTTGCTGCGGTTTTATCGAAACTTAATTGTCCACATAGCTTAAAGAGTTTCCCTTCCCACATGTGAGTTGACAGCAGGTTTCATTTCCAAGCCAGGTTTATGAAGGGAGCAACAACTCCCTTCATTGCAATGAGTCTGTTTCAGTTGCTTCTTTGAAGACACTATGTGCTGTCTGGTGTGCACTTACATTCTGAATCTGCTGAACTTGTTGGATGTCACTCAAGACCAACAGAACGGCCGCGCATAGCAAAGGACAATGACTGTCATGGGTATGCGGAGGGGCTAGAGTGTTTGTGCCAGGGCGATCTCTGAAGTCAAATAAGCCATTATCAGTCTGTCAAGCCAGGTCTCATTTGAGGTCTCTTAATAACAGTTAGGCAGTTTGGTGAAGTCTCTATCAATGCCCCGGTAATAGCTTTTTACAACTACTGGAGAGAAATTAGACAAAGAACTGAAGTGATAAAGTAAGGTTGCAACAGGGTGCTGAGTTCCTCTTGTTATCATACCCTCTGGTATATGCGCTGCATAAAACAAATATGTAAAATATGTCTGGTGTTGTGTGTTGGCATCACATGGGTTTGTATGTAGATTGAGTCTTTACTGTAGCAGTGTAATATGGTATCGTCCTTAGAGCAAGGGAAGAAAAGGCCTTGCTGTTCATTTGATAGTTTACCTTGACCCCTGAAGTGTGTCGCTCGCACCCTGAGGGCTTGGGCTGGCAAAACCTTTCTCAGTCCCCCCCTGGGAATGATAATCTCAACGTGGGCGTTTACTATGGACACCAGACACAACACCATTAGCCACAGCTCCGCTGCTGCTCATTAGGACCCCCGATCGATATAGGCGGCCACAGAAATCGCCAGTGCTGCGGAACCAGCTATCACTCTTCAGAGTTATTATCGTAAACAGTACTGGCCAAGATTTAGGGCAGTACCCCACTTTTGCTGTTTCTATCAGAAACAGAGGGTTGGGAGGGCAATAACTGAATGACTGACTTCTGAGGACATTATATTGTATCACTTGTTTTGAAACTTTGTGCTGTGTGGAGGCATTGCCTTGCAATAAAATTAGAAGCAGTCAGGAAGCATTACCGTGTACGCTGCTCTGTTCTCTTGGGTTTGGTATTATGACATAGTCGCAGCAGAAAAACACTGACACAGAGGAAGTTCACTCATTACTGCAGAGATATTTGAGTGCTGATGTCTCCCTTATTGAGTGTCAAAAACAAACGAGTAGGTCAAAGCACAGCTACATCATTTGCTGAGTTTGCAAAGCAACCCTGTACACGACATAAAATGTTTTATAGAAAAACAACAAAAAAGTAGAACTATATGGGGTTAAAATGGGAGCAACTAAATGCAGAACGACCACACTGTTTTCAAATGGTTTCAGCACACAGTGGGACAAGATCATTTAATTATTTTCCAATTCCTTCCCTCCAAAACATGAGGTGTGGAGACATAAGTCACAGGAAATTGTAGATGAAAAGACAAAAAAAAAGGATAGTCCATTGGTTTGTGGCAGAGGAGAGAATAATATTGAGGCAAAATTGTGAAAATAAGAAAAAGGGGAGATGTATTGATTTTTGGTGGAGCCAGGGAAAGAAAAGAGAGGGAATAAAGAAGTGCTCTTTGGCCGATGTGTCCAAATGATGTCTCAGGGGAGGTTCTTAATGGTAGGGGGAGGGGTGGAGGGGGGTTAAGGGGGTGAGGTGGGGGTGATGGGGGCAGGTGCCTACCCTGACTAAGGCATGGAACTGCCCTTAGGCTAGGGCTAATGGTATTGGCTGAGCTTACTTTAAGCAGCTCTTTCCTAATGGCCAACTATGAGTGTGCCACAGGATAGACAGGTATTGATTGGTTCAAATGCTCTTGAGTTGACAAGAACTGAAAGTCCCTCAAGCATATACAATCTTGCAGCAAATTATGTCACATGGAAAGGTGATTAAAAACAGAAGCTTCGGGCAGGCACACTCATTAAAAGTGTATATGATATTTCTCTTGTTGTCCTTGTATCGCACGCTCTTCTTTGTGTTTACTCCTTTTTCTGCCAAAGCCTTTATCTCTCTGGTGTTTGTTTTTTTCACTTTCCCTGATTGAGAAACATCTGTTTATACATTGTGAAATTCTTCAATCTTCAATCCTTGTTTTCCATAATAGAGATCCAGTGTATTCACTGTTGGACCTCCATTGCATCAGTCAAAGTAGTGCATATGCTGTAGTTATGCACTCCATCAGTGGTGTAAAATTGTCATTTGAATAGAGTCAAATGGTCTGACACTTACAAAAAATTAATACAGGTTTGATGGTTATATTCACCTTAAAAAAGGTGCAGCATACGGCTATAGTATACAGAGAACAATGCCATATATTTGCTTTGTTGTCATGCCCCCCTTTCTCATACACACATACAAAAAATGCTGTGTACAAGCTTTTCTCTTATTCACATGGGGCGCTTTCTAGACTGCTTGAGGCATCTGCTTTGATTGCATAATTCCCAAGAGACGAACAATACAAAACAAAAATACTGACTGAATTCAGACTTATAATATACCGAACAAATAACATACCAGCTCCACTCTTCAAAACCATAGTTCTCTAAAGAAAAGGAATTGGAGAGTAAATTCAAAGTTGAAAGCTTAGCTGTTTCGCAGTGAATGCAGGAATGAGGGTGAAAGATGAAACAAACTTTTTTCCTGGCTGAAAATGTGCAGCATTACCAAAACAAATAGGCAATAGCGTGCGCATTTACGTACACTTTAACTTAAGTGGAACATATGAGAGATACTATAAACCATTTTTAAGCCGTAAATGCTGCAGATATTTCAGGAATGACTGGTGAGGAAACGTTTTATTATGCAGGGGTAATACAACAGGTCCCCCACGTCATCTGCTGCTTTGCCAAGTGTAGCATGACAGTTTCAAGCAAAGTTAACAGTGTTGAACAAATGAAAGTTAAATGAAATGACGGGTCCTTTTTCCTCCGGAAAAGGAAAAAAAAAAGGAGAGAAAGATTTTCTGCATCCAAATGATACGGCTGCACTCAAAGCTCGCAGTTTTCTTCTCTTTCGATTAAATGCTCTTTCTCTGGCTGTTTGTGCTTTACAGTGGAGTGTGCTACATCGCTACTTTCTTCTCTACAGGGGCCCCTGGGCTCCCCAAGCAATAGGAGTAAATTAGAGTGCACCTGTTCCAGCTCCAAGATAAGCCATCTCCAGAGGATTTCCTCTGAGTAAAATGAAGTGAGTGAAGAATAAACAGAATATCACAGCATTACTCCGCCAAGGTGAAGTTGCTGCTGCTCTGGGGACACGGTTCGTTTTGCACAACACCCAGCAAAATATCCTCTATAAACCTCTGTATGTAAGACTGTAGGAATGGTCTCTGCTCACAGCGGAGAGAATACGAGCTGCATTTTTGTGTTCCAACCAAAGCAGTGAGTCTGCTTCCAGATCTACTCACAACCTTGACTTGAAATGCTCTTATTTGTGGTTTGGGTTTTTGTGGTTTGTTTCCAGCATGTTTTGACTCTGTGTCAACACATCTGCGATAGTCAAACATCAAAACACATACTTCCCCTTTTTCCATTCCTGTACCACTGCCAAAATATTTCTGAAAGTATCTAATTAAGTCAAGAAAATTGTCAGTACATTTCTCCCCTCTTCCCATCAGCATAGCCACATGAGTAACTCCTTGGGTGTTTCTTAGCAGAAATAAAAGATGTAACCCCAGTGTGATGCCCAAAGACCACTGACCGGAGATGTCTAGAATGCAAAATTCACTAAGTTGGTTGACACATAAAAGGCATGGATAATTAGAGGAAAAATGTAATTCATCATACGTTTGATAATCAGTCTGATTTGGTCTCCTATCTGCACCAGAGCATTCAAATAACCCCCCTACTATTAGCACCCGCACTCTCCCTCACACCAGTTGTCTGTTTTACTCTCTCTTTGTTCCCCTACAACACATTATCATTATTGTAGCTAATTGCATGGTTTGCCTTGAAGTTGTGCTGGAGACTCGTGATCTGGGGTTGAAACGTGGACAGGGATCCAGTCTTCTCCACAGCTTGCTTTACACTACTAATTGCCGTTACCACAGGATAAGGCATGCTCCTCGCTGTGGCCAGCCGGACGAGGCTGGAACAGGCATGGGGCGGGTTGGGTGGGGGGATACTATCACACAAGGGTGGTAAGACGTGGGAGGGAGAGCCAAGGGTGGCATAACTGAAGTGGGATGGGTAGACCAGATTGGGGAGGGAAAGGATAGCGGTTGGGGGTAAGCGGGGGGGATGGAACCAGCGATAGATGTAGGTCAGCGGGAGTGGAGTACCCTAAAGATTACAGTTGGTTAGTGCGACCCCTCTCTGACAGGATCTGAGCCCTTACTCCCAGCAGAGGTGGACCGTGGCATTTGGGAAACCCAGCTATTAGTGAGGCTAATAAAGCCCGGGCAGAAAGTTTTGAACCTCCGGTAGTCCAGAGACATTGTCCTGCCACAGGTCCAAAGGCTGTATCCTAGTTAATATCGTCCTTAATGACATCAGAGAGTCTTTAAATTATTGTTAATAAGACAGTGGAGCTGCGGTGTGTGTGGTGTAAAGACATCTATAGGCACCAATTTTCATTTTACAATCACTCAAAAATAATTGTGTTTTTACGAGCACATCTTTTTATTGTCTTTGTTTATTAAAGAAGCGTAATGTGAGCGATGAGTTCATCTAACTCCGAAAATCTGAGATTTGTGCGCGCTCTGATAGTTTCTTAATTCAGATGGGAACGTTAGTTTTACACCACAGTATCAACTTCCAACTTCAAAATGAGTCAGAGCTCCCCGATGGGGTTTTAGAAAAGGAAATGGAATCACAGACATAACTAGTGACAAAGCCTCCATCACCTCATAGAAGATCTCACTCCATCTGTGAGAACTTTGGGTCTACCCTAGAAAAATAATAAATATCCTCCTCTCATGGCTGGCGCTCGTTTTGTTCAAAAGGTGGTTTCAAGACCAAACAAAGGAAATTGTGTCATTAATGATATATATATTATGAACTAGGGCCTCTTAGAACAGTTTCCTACAAATGCATGGATAAGGGTCTGATCTCTTTCCTAACAAAGGATCTCTAAAATATGAAGTGAAAAGCTACCCAAGATGAAGCTGGTAAAGAAACAAGCGAGGAAGAGCCTATTTCCACAACACAAACAGATTTCCTGGCCTTTAGCAGTCTCTTACTGGGATACTTTGAGACATATCCATCAAAACACAGCTGTATTCATTCATATTTCATACCTCCTCCTTCTCCCAGTGCTTTAACACTGTTCTTTGATCAAAGGAGAGAAGTCGGATCACAACCGGAAGGTTCCCTGTCAGCCAAGAAGGAGAAGGAAGGCCAATCCACTATACTGTACATGCTATCATACAGTTTTCTGCACTTCAACTTCAGTCACAAAATAAAATGGAAAAAAAAGAAAATGAATCCCTTGCAAACGCAAAACTAAGAACACGAGAGAAATCTATGACTTTCCACCGATGAAATGCTTTTATATGAATTTCCACATTTTATAATGAGCTTGGTTTTCAGGCTCCACTTGTACAGCTCCACTGCAACATTGTACAAAATACTTTTTGGTATAAACACAAACTCCATCAGTCAGCGTGCAGGAAAATTAACAATTTTCCTGCAAAGCTAGAGATGATTGATTGAAGTCTTTGTTCGATTTAGGGGGAATAACAGTTTCTGCAAACTTAAGTGATGGAATTGCTGAGCGACCCGACAGCCAGGAGCAGATTCAAAACACGCAGCTCAAGAGTGTCACCATGTGGAGACGTGTGGATATGAAATAAACAGTGGGAGAGCAGACGCTTTACCTCAGAACGCAGCTCAATAAGAGCAGTCGCAGCTTCATTTCTTCTGTGACCAATTCCTTCGTTGTTTTTACATATTTTCTTCCAATAAAATTTCACGTCAACTGCTTTACATTAGGCCTTCTGTGTCCATCTTTACCTCACCTCCAACATATCAATTCCAAGATATAGCACTTCCAAAGAGCCTTTTCAGTAAGGCTCTGGGAGAAAAAGTGTTTGAAGACCTCCCTGACATTTAGACTCTCTCTGAAGATGACTTTGCCTTCTACTATAGCCTGCGGGAACATAGTAAGACCCACACTAAACTTCAATTGATATGCAGGGCCAGATTCCTCCAGGGGAAATTATCATTCTGTTCATAATAAGAGCCACAACAAGCACCTGGAAAATGACTTTATTATACACTCCGCTTCAATAAAAGTTTCCTATGACCCATCGGAAACACACACATGGTGCACGAAGCATAATCGCAATGAAATGAAAACTATATTATGCATATGATAGAATGCTTATTTGATGGTGGGCTGTGCGAGGATGCACATCTGCTCGGGCGTGCTTGATTGGCAGGTGTGTTAATGCAGTGCTGTAGCCTTGGATGGAGGTGCTCTGAGACCTCTTTTTCCTGAAGCCATTATCCAAATACAGTATGTTCTGTTTTTTAAAAACAAATGAATGGCACCAAAATCAAAGTATCAAAAATGTATTGCCCTTCATAATGGAATTCCCTCTGAGCAAGGACATGTAACAATGGGCCATTCTCAGCTTCCTGTGCTTTCCCTCTCTATATGCCAATGGATGTGACCTCCACAGCTCTAACAATGGGGCATCCAGCAGCACAAGCACTTGGCTTCTCGCCACAGTCACTACGTGCAGTAAGGTTGCTTTCATCTTTGTTGTTATATTTAAAGATGACATCCTAGCCTGTCGGCCTCTGCTATTGTCTTCACCGTGATTATTTTCTACCGTTGTTTAGCCCCAGTTGTGGCTCTTTGATGAAAAGGTCGCCACTCAATTGGAAAACAGTCATTAAAATGCGGTGGGTACTATTCACCAGTGTTCATGGGGGAACGAACTCAACTGAGCTGGTTAATCAAAAGTTAATTATATAATTTTCATGCAGATGAGGGGAACATTCAAATGAATCCCAACACTACAATCATTACAAAAAATAAATAAATAAATAATTCTAAAATGCTATAAAATGTTCAGGGACCAGGAGGCTGTAAACAATATGAAGTTTAATTTGAGGTAAACAAAGTGAATATCCACAAGGGGGTCCGGGAAGGAGAAAGTGAGGTTAAATCAAATTTGGAAACATAGATACCAGCAGGTTTTGTTGTCCTGATATACGTGCAATTAGGCAGGTCCTTGATGAGGACACTGGGACGGAGGAAGTTGGCTTTCACAGCAAATGCTTTGGGATTATTTAAAGGGAATTTATGGGATTTTATGCTTTGTCTGTAAACATTAATTATTCTCACACAAGTATACCAAATTGAATTAAAACCATATTTTAGGAAATGTTGTAAAAGCATAATTATCCTTTATGGGGATGCTGCAACATTATTGAATACTCCATAAAGATAAGGATAAATCAATTCAAGCAAGTCTCATAGTGACTCTCAGAAGAAAATGCCCGGGACAACATTTTATTCTGTAACTTTTCTGTAAGGTAAAAGGGAATGTAACGCTTAAAAAATGAAATCTTAGACTTCCTCATCAAAGGAAATGATTGTGTTATGCAAATTACAACCATGACTATTAAACCAACGATGTGAAGTATCACAAATGAACAAGCATTGTTCTGGAAGTGCAATGGAATGTGGTTTAATTTCTTTTTAATTCTATGTGCTTTTATAGTGTTCACCTTTTCCCAGTTGTGCCAGCGGGTTTGGGTTCATTGGCGTGCATTACAACCACGCTCTAACAATGCAGGGCCTCCACGGTGTCAGCACAGTTCATGAATCCTAGCCCCTTATGCACCAGGCGATTAGTATGGTGCTCTGTCTGTGGGGCTTTGCCAGAAAATGAGTTCTCTTTAAAACATATGCCCCCTGCTGATTCTTTTCCTTTCCTGATATGAAATTCCAATTTTTATAATGAACACCAATTTCCTGTTCGGATAGGAGGGGGTAGAAAAGTTTTACGCTCTCTCTGTTTTGGATGGCTGCAGTTATCCTAAATTTGCAGAAAAGCTGTTAAGGACATCACAAGCAGAACATATTTTGTCTCCTTCAGTTCGCGGAGGCTAATCAACATTCAGGTACGAACACAAAAATCAGCTGGTGTAATTTTCCACATCACATATGCACACGACTGGTGTGGCAGAAAATAGAATTACCAAAACTGTAGCAAATTCAATTAAGTCATTGATTTCTAATAAATTGGCCTAATCACCAGCTGTTGTCATGCTAAGATTGTTGTGTCACAAGTTTGTCATGCTTGTCGGTCGTGGCTGCTCTACAAAGGCAATTTTATCTATTTAACGGCTTTAAGATGGCGTTTTATATTTAATTAGCATACTAATAACCACGTCTACAAAGTGAGATCACAATATGATAATCTGATTGAACAAAACATTTCATCATTCCATCAGATTTCAAAAACTTTATTACAATTTCAGACATACATGTAATTGATCTGTGCAATAAATGTGATGATTAGTTGAAGCCGGTATCCTGCACTCGGGCGATCCATAACAGGTGTTGATGGAGATGCAAATACAGTCCTTTTCTTTTCCTTCTGTTTTTTTGTGTGGCTCTTCAATTATTTGGGAACTTTCTCTTTCGCTCAAAATGACTGTAATCATCATTATTCTGAAGAGATTGAAATTAAATCTCAGTAAACAGTTTGATCTGCTGCTTGAATATTTTATATAACAAAATGTATCAATCTTCATTCATATGTACAGCACTAAACCAAAACAATTTTGAGCAAATTAGCATCATCTGCCAACATTCAAAAAGATTAAATTAAGCATTCACACATTCACTCATGCAGAAAGGGAAAAATAAAAACAGTCATTGAGCAGTTTGTATATTGTCATTGCTGCTTTGGAACACAATGGTACCCAGTGGTGTAGCATACATTAATATTGTACAATTGAAGTAGACATTCGTGATAAATTATGTATAATAAGCACTTACTGCATTGTATGGTCTAAGTCTCTCTTGGGTCTGGGCACTCGCCTCTTCGGGAAGAGACACCACTCCTCCTGTACCCATCATCTAAGTACAATAAAATAGAGTTTTTAGTGGATGAAACCAAGATTGGTATGAAATCTAAACCCAACAGCATATTGTTGAAACACTGTGGAAAAGAAACAATTTTAGAGAAGTATTTCATTTTAGATTTTGCTTTATATTTCATAAAGACACCACGTATCCTCAAACCTTGGACTCCACGTATGAATAAAAATAAAATCACTCACCCTGATGGTTGCCTCCAGCTCTCCCACACTTCTCTTTCCACCTGGTAGCCACCCATAGGACCAGTGCTGGGACAGGGTGACCTGGACCACCAACACCAACAACAACACCTGCACCATCACTCTGCTGCTCGCTTCCATTAGAGCTGCAGAGGAAGCCAAATTTGTAATAAAAACAATAATGTCACAGCCTTCTCTCTCGCAGCTCCGCAGCTCGCAGGCCAGGGGTTATAAAGCATTGCAAACAGCATCTTAGACAGTAATTAATAAGGAGCAATTCTAACCAAATGAACATTGAACAAACTTCATTGAGGACTCACTCACCTCTGTATTTGCCTTGTTTGCATGTGGTGCATTAGCCAGAGGGGGATTTTTATAGGTGTTAGAAGACTGCTGTCAGGATTATAATCCCCTCTCTGCATGTGTGACACATTTACTGACTAATGGAACACAAAATACTACTAATGGAGCTGGCTAAGTGCTCGGATATGCTGGCATCACCATGAGGGTTCAAACGGCATGAAATATATATCATCATATATATCAACATTATTGTGTTTGTATCAAACGCATCCGAGCAGGGGCAGACAAAAAGACAACATTAAATTGAAACCTGTCATTTCTTTCCATCTATAATTTATTTGAATCAGCTTTTAGCAAACAAACAGTTCAAATCCATACAGATTCAAAAGGCAGAAACATCATTGAAACAAGATGTTTGTGCATTTATGTTACATCAGCTGGAAGGCCTCACTGCCATTGCCCTTATTTCTTCTTCTGTCAGCATGGCAAGACATTGAACTGAAATCAACAATGCAGTTCACATTGGAGATGATTAATGACCACAACATGAATTTATGTACAGTAAATAAACAAAGTGATTGTGTCATGTATAAACCCATTTTACGATTTAATGGAAGTGCAAACACAGTAGAAAGTTTTTTTCCACAAACTTAAGACTTCCAAGCTTACTGTTCTACAAAGAATTAAGCGGAAGCCTTGCAAAAATAGATGCTTTTGATTTTTTAGCAATGTGGGGTTTCCTTGTTTAAATATGAATATCAAAATGCCTGTGCATGCATATTTCATATTTTGGCTGAGCACTGGTTCTTGATATCAGTGCTTTTTACACTCCCAGAAAAGGTTCAACTGCATCTCTTATCAAGTCTTTTATTCAAACACACATTTCTGCAGGGTTTTTCTTCTCATTTTCTCATACATTTATTTGCAACAACTAATATTAATGTACATTTTGTTAGCCTAATATACCTTATAATATTCTAAGAAGAACAATGAATTGATGATCCATACAGGACACCACCATTCAAAAACAATGCACTTTTTTGTAAATGTGTATTATATTAAATTAAACACAAACATCTGGCTTATCTGTATTAAAATTGTGTCACTTGGTGACAAGTTTTTCATGATTAGAATTGTCTTTCTAATCAATATGGCACTGCTTTATGCAAACATGCAAGTGTGTAAAGTCTGCTTGCTAATGTGAATACAAATGGATGGAGGTGGTGCTTGGCTGTAAAACGCTTAAAAGAATGATACGTTCAGATGTAGTAATACATTTTTTTCTGCCTTCTCCAATGTGGGCTAATGTCATTTTGCAGCGTCAGGCGCCAATCCACTAAGTAATATTGCCACAGGCAACACAAGAAAGTTGATGAAGTTAAATACGATTGCAACAGGCAGCAGCTGTTAAGTTATTCACAGACAGAAGTGAGGACATTTGCAGCATCCAACAGAATGAAATGTATCTTGAGTTTTGTTGTTTTTGTTTCAGCTCAAAGTAGATCATAAATATGATTCAGATGTCACATGTCAGACAGGACCTACTGTTTCAGCAAAAGCAGTAATTATTTTAGCCTACTTATCAAACACACAATTTATTCTCCTCATATCGCTCAAAACATGTTCAGAGGGCAGCATAAAATATACGATTAATGTAAACCACAGTCATTGTGGCCAGTAAGAAAATAAAGCAGAAATAAGAAAGGAATGCATGGACTCTACAACACATTAGTGATGCTTTTCAGGTAGTGAGCAATACATAATATATATTTCTATACGCATTATTTATATTTGAACAATTCCTTTATTGACCTTAATAATGTTGCAACATATGCAAGTTGCTAAAACTTCCCCAACCCACCCATTAATAAACCACTATCATTTCTATTTCTCTGACATTGGGATACTTGAAGATCAAGCAATCCTAAAAGAGACAGACTCTCCTGGAGCACAGATGTTTTCAATTATATTACAGTATGTTACAATTATTTTTTTTGATCTGTAATCAAGTGCAAAATGTAAAAAGAGCTTGCTTTAGAAAACAACATTCAGAGGAAAAAAAAAAGAATAAATTTGACGCAACAGTATCTGACGTGTATTATTTAAAATTGGCGTAGTCCGAGAAAATGTCAACAAAATCCTGAACCACTCTGTAGCAGAAGTCGTATTGCTCCTGAAAGGGAAAGCAGAAGGGAAAGTGTTACTGTGCAGAAATGATTCCAAACACAAATGTGAATAAGCTGCACAGACGGTTTGATATTATCTTGTTTTCCACCTACCACAGTCTGAACCATGTGTGGTCTCTGCATGCGTAAACTCTTGACTGTCTGAAAAACGTCCAGGAGGCCTTCAGCTTTCACCCTCTCCAGAATGTTACTGAGGGCAATGAAGGTACCGGTCCGACCCGCACCAGCGCTGAAACATGAAGGACAACACTATCAGCAGCCACATAATGCCGACACTGGACAGCCTTGGAAAATGGTAGTAGGACAAAAACATTAAGAATTCAAACCGCTTCTCAGTTTCTTAACAATAATGCTGCAATGAAACTCTTTGCAGCACATCATTTTTCCAATTTGAATGAGAAAGTTTGCAAGAGAAAAGGTGACCTTTGTGTAATAGTCCTAATAATTATCCTCACTTAAAGAGAGGCTAATCCAAATGCTAACACTAATCAGTTTGGAAGCTCAGTGTTTGACTGAGTCAATGTTTACAATGACGGTGGGATGGAGAAAGAAAGACGGGGAGCGAGTGCGAGAGTGATGTGCGATTCGGAAGAGAAGTGTAGAGAGACGTTGGGGATTGCAGCGGGTTAGCCCCATTTCCCAGGGGCAGAGAAAAAGCTTTAAAAAGCCCTTCTTAGACAAGTGGTGATGAAGGAATAGAAGAGAGTGATGACACCATTTCCTGTCGTTAGCTCATCTTATCAGATTAATCATAGTGGGAGTCAGAGGAGATTTCACTTTGAGAGGTTTTAATTGACTGTGAATCAGTGGATTGGATCAATCCCACAGGGGCATGCTGCTTTAGAATCACTTCACCTGAAGCTAGGTTCTGATCAAAGCTTTCACAGCTAAGTCTTTATAAGGGATCACATAAGTGGTTTAGGCATAGAACACCAGGTCTACTGAGGCAAAATGTAGAATTTACTGAAACAGACAATTGTAGGAAAGAAAAAAAATGTATCTGTAAAAATGTAGTTCCGTCCAATATCGCAATGAGAGATTCAGGTTATCGGGTGATAAACGCATGGTGAAAATGAAAGGAGTTGAATTAACAGCATGAGTGGACAGGCAGATAATTTTCATCTGAGGATGCACATTACGTTGCAGAATTGTCAAACTGAAGTTCCTCACCTGCAGTGCACAATTATGGGACGGTTTCCAGACTGCTGCTGCTGCCTCTGCACAGCGGCAATAATGTCAATCATCCCTCTTCCCTCGGCTGGTATTCCGATCTCAGGCCATCCGTGGAAGTGGAAGTGTCGGACATGTTGTGACTGCTTTTCCTGGTGAGATGGAGAGCTCACTCGGTTATTTTAATGCAGCTAAAAATGGTGGATATAATGACATTTCATGAACTTTAAACTGACAGCACAACGAAAACAGGGAGGCAAAATATGTCAATTTAAAATTTCTATTTTACCGCTTTTAAATGTTATAATAAAACGTTACGCACTGGTCTGTATGTGAGCACCATGTCTTTGAGAGTGAAGGTTTCACACTGTGTGTCTCCAGTCAGCTCCACAGTATAATCTCCAAATGTTACACTGCCCTCTGATGGCCAATACTGGAAACACTTTTCCTGTTTGGAAAGGTCAGATGGAAATACAATTAGGCTTCATTTGACTGATTTATGTCCTATTCTTGTTTTTATATTTTCAGAGTGCACCACAAAAACAATACAAAACGATTAAATACACACACAGACTGTCAGGAATAAGAAATAAGTAAAATATGATTGTGAAATAACAGAAAAAAAAAAGATGGTTTAAATGTGCAACTCAAGCACCGTACTGTACCTGCTCCCTCTCTTTGAGTTCGGTGAGCATAACGATTGAATGACACCTCCACTCCCACACCATCCTCCAGAAGTCCTCCACTGTGTGAGACAGTGGGCCCTGGGTTGCGATAAAATAGTCCTTCTGCCTGTAGCCCTGCAGGGCAGATCATCCGGTAAACAACACATGCGAGTGCAGCAAACATAATATTTTGCCTTGTTTGTAAAGGAAACAATGAGCTTTATATATATTTCTATGGGAAATCTATACAGAAGGTCGTGAGGGATTGCTTACATCAATAAAGGAGGCATTGATGTAGTCGGTGAACTCCTGTCCTCTTCTCACTGAGAGTATTACTCGGTTGAAATCATCTGCAAAAGAAAAAAGGAAAATCAAACTTTCCACAAGTGATTCCTAATAAAATAAAAGTTTGAAGAGGCTGATGGAAATAAAAAAAACAGTGAAGTAAAACTTTAGCTGTGCTATTAAGGCCAAATACGCCAGAACCTATATCAGTTTTCACTGTAAAAACGTTGTAGCGAGGCTTTCCATTCCCTCTCTACTCCCTACTTTAAGCCATGATACAAGCCCTATTTAAATGCCATTGATCACACAGACATGATCTGAGTAGCCAGATATCTGTGTACGGCATCTATAAAATCACCAGCAGTGTGATGCTTTGATGTTACTTGGATGTGATGTATTATGAAAGTGTTCGGAGTAGTCCTTACACGGAATGATCTGAAGCACACGGTTCTTCTTCATGTTGGCAGGAAGGTTCCCAGTTCTCATGTTCTCCTTCATTATGCGGACGTTGGTCAGCTTCTGACGGGAGAGAAACACATTACATTACAGTCATTTAGCAGACGCTTTTATCCAAAGCGACTTACAATTCAGATTCTATCACTTTTATCCAAAGCGACTTAGAATTCAGATTCTATCACATTTCTACACCGTAGGCACAACTACGGGAGCAATTTTGGGGTTAAGTGTCTTGCTCAAGCCGAGCCGGGGATTGAACCGCCGACGCTCTGATTGAAAGACGGCCTGCTATCCACTTAACCACAGTCGCTCCAACACGAGTGGATTGACATGATCCAAAGGTTTGTTTTCATCAGTGCAGGGCGCCGTACAAGGCTAGTACATATGGTGAGACGGACAATATTTAATAAAACTAAAAAGACAGAGGATGGAAAAAACATTTTGCATTCGTGAAAAAGAAAAGGAAGAAGAATAACAAGAAGAAGAGGCAGAAGATGAAGAAGAATAACAAGAAGAGGCAAAAGAAAGGCAATAGGTAATAATCCCATTTAGTGTGTAGGGAACTGTGAGTAGCAAAAATGAGAATGGTACATCCTATCAAGTTTTGCTTGATTCAAAGCTTTGTGTTTTATGTTACTACTGGCAAGAGTAGCACCCTGGGCAGGTTTTTCATGAAAATATACCTATGCAGAGGACAGGGTGATGGGGACTATTAATTACTGACTGAAATGTTCCAAGAGTGAGCGTCTGTCTTCCTACCCTGAACTCCTCTTCCAGGCCCAGCCTGTCGTGGGGAGCTCTGGTGTTGTGAAGCCTCTGCAGATGGCCCTCCAGAGAGCACACATCTAGCTCTGTGTCTCCATACAGATAGTACTCCAACAGAGCCTGGTAGATGAAGGAGTACTGCATCTGAGGGGGAAGACGGGAGGAAGTCAAGGAGACGAGGAGGTAGAAGTAGTAGTTTTAGTTTGCCAAACTATTTCCTTCTATTTTTGTATATCACAGACGTGGTTGTTTTTCCACTTCCTCGCCTGTTTCTGCCACGACTTGAGCAGCGAGTTGAGCTGTCAGTCCAAGGTACAACAGGTCGGAGAGGGTCAACACTTACATCTGTCTGTGTGAGCTGACAGCGCTGTTCCCGTATTCTGCTCACAGAGCCGAAGACATCCACCCTCTGTTCCATGTGCATCATGTCGATCATGCTGTCAATGACAATGAATGTCCCCGTCCTGCCCACCCCGGCACTGTGGAAACACAGACAAGAAGAAGGCACAAGGTGTTCTCTGTAACAAAGTGTAGCTACAGAATAAAAACTCAATAGCACGTTGTATCCTTATTGTACAAATAGAACCACAGCAATAATATAACACAATACAGAATAATGGACAATGATGTATTAATACAAAAACTCTTTTGCATTCTTGTTTGTACATTGCCATGCTATCCCTTTCTTCTTAACATAGATGTCAATTGTGGACAGCCTCAAGCATGTGTAAAAGTGCTTCACCTCTGAAGCCCAAAAAACACTCCTAATAGATTTACAAGGGTAATTTCAGCAAACGGCACCACTGGGAGCAGAGCTGGGATTCCACAGCGGGGTGTTGAAGCCTCCTCAATGGGCCCCATTCAAGAACAACAGTCCCTGAGCACCTGTTGCAGCAGTTGCTTCAATCGGCTGCTGATTTCTTTGGTGAGGCTTCACACTGATTGGCCTGACAAACATATGCCAGACCATATTTATTGATGCTCCACAATTGACCGACACGAAAGTTCATCTCCAACATAACAGAACTTTATGAAATAATAAAAAAGGTCACTATTAACATAACACGATGATATTATAAAGAAGTTAACCTTTACCTCTTATTCCACAAAAAACAAAAAGAAGCGCTGTTAAGAACTGTTGATTTTTTCACATACCATATTTTAGTTTTGCTCATAGACTTATTGCAAAACAGGATATTCATCATTCAAAACGTGTTTTCTTCTCCTTAATAATGACTTGAATCAACTCTCATGCTATTATAGCTCGTCTTTTCGGCTGGCTTCTGTTATAGTACACATTTTACCTGCAGTGCACAACAATGGGTCCAGCATAGGATGGATTGACAGCCTTGACCTTCTTGAGGAATTTCAGCATGCCGATGGGTGAGAATGGCACCCCGAAGTCCGGCCAGCTAGTGAAGTGGAGCTGGGTGACCAGCCGCGGAGCTCGGGGACCATCGCTGCCCTGCTGTGAAGCACAGACACACACAAAGTTAAAACCTGTTCATGAATAATGTTCCTTGTGCAGACCAGATCAGTCTACAAAATACTTTTACCTCCTGGAAAAGAAACTTCACATTAACTGAAACATTTGAAAAAATAAAATTGTCATTTTTCTACTTGTGACAGAATAGGATTGTTAAACATGTGTACTGGTTTGCCTCGCTCTCGTGTCTCGTGAATGCTCCCACAAGAGAACGTTATTCTCCTGAAAATGTGGTTGTTCTGTGTTCAGAGAGCTGAATGTAAAGGCACCCCGTCTGTTCAGCTTGTACTGCAGCGCTACGGCACAGTTTTCACAGTCAGAGAGGATGTCTGCACTTCTCTGGCTTCAAATGGAAAGGGGAACAAAGTGAATTTTGCAATCTGAAGGCTTCTTGGTACACCGAGATGGCACTCGGCAGTCAAAAAACACAGGATGAGAAATACAGATACTGTGAGTGTATGAAGCTCTAAAGATGAGACATTTGTACAGTGTTTACGCCAAGTTAAATACACCTCTATATTGATAATTTCCTGCAGTCTATTGCATATATCCTTTAATATTCCTTAATGTGTTTCCATACTGGTTTTCATTTCTGTATTCTATTTTGCATCCTATTATATCTTTCCAAAATGTCTCCGCAGGGAACATACTTTTTTACACCATCTCAATGCTACTTTGTTTCATGTTTAATTTTTAATAAGAATCTAGCTATTATGATTATAGAGTTTTATAGCAATTAACAAGTATATTAAGAGCAATATTGAAAAAGCACACTATTATTTTCAGTGGGCGATAAAAGCATTATTTCTCAGCTCGTCTTTGTGATAAATGTTTCCTAATTCCTGCCGTACAGTATAATTACATTTCTTCTGATGTGCTGTGAGATAAATGATGCATTCTCATTAACATTCTGATATGTAGATCCACATATTTTACTTACATATTGAACACAAAATTTTCTGATGGTGTAGTCCACCAGTACAGTGAAGTCCTCCATCGCCACCCTGATGTTCCCGTACATCCAGCAGCCTTTTTCTGGCCAATACTGGTAACATTTGTCCTTGTAAGAGAATCAAAACAATAAAGAAATTGATGTCTATATAAAGAACACACGTTGGTATTGTCATTGTAACTCACAAATCAAATGGTTGTAAATCACCTTCTATTGTGTATATCGTATAAGTGCCCGTATAGAAGTATTTCACAATCCAATCCAAAGGCAATCACAGAGACTTTGTGCGACTCTGTCAGTCAATAAGATCTTCACGGTGACGTTTCAACTCATTAACTCGATTCTCAAACTAATTATCATGAAGCCTCTTAGGATCTTATCAACAATTATTCCGCCATTGATCCCCAATGCCTCTATTCTGCCCTATCAAACCTGCAGTTGAGCTCTCAATTGATCATCCCTTTGAGGCTGTATTTGATCCGATGCTAAATAATCTGCTGGGTGACACTTTGTATAGATTATCAGTTGGGAGTAGGGTCAAACAAATTATGCCCGTGACTTTGGGTCATGAGAATACAAAGGGGTTTTAGTAATGGTGCACTGGAGCCATATAGATTGTATAGGTTCATTCTATAACACCCAGCCCTACTTTGTAACATTAGTGTGGAGTCAGAACACTCTTAGACAAACCTCTTTCCTTTCCTTCAGATTTGTCAGCATTACTATAGTTGCTGTTTTCTGTTCCCAAATCATCCGCCAGAAGTCGGCCACTGTTTCAAGCTTTGGGCCTGAAGCAGAATAAAGAAAATAGTCATAAGCTCGACTACTTGCATGTCCAAAATTGCTTTAGTACTAAACCAAGCTGAAATGTACATTTACCTTGAGCTGCAATGAATTTGTTCTTCTCTTTAAAACCCTGTGTAAAAAAAACACAGAGTATTAATAACAATGTATTAAGAAACCAATCATCTGCAATAAAAGCTTAATTTCAACTAAGACTCACATCAATGTAAGATGCGTTTATGTAGTCTGAACACAGATGTCCATCAAGATGACTTAACAACACTCTTGAATGATCATCTGTGGAAGAGAGAAGGAAAAAAAAAAAAAGTAAATGAAGTTGGTTTTCATTCAGCCCACATCACCTTTCCTTACGATTTAGAGATCAATACAACGGCAAGTCTAAAGGTTACATTAATATTGTCTGCTGCAGAATATAGATCCTCACTCACATGGTAAAATGTTTGGGTATCTGTTTTTCTCTCTGTTGTGCTCTCTGCTCGCCTCCTCAAAGGACCCGTGGTGGTAGTAACACGGCAGCGACTATAAAGAAAGAACCCCCAATCCTCATGAGATAAAAAATAAAGCCCCGGGTACACAGCCTTCTAACATAACATTTTATTACTCTTTTCTGTACTTGTTCTATGCTTGCAGGACAAAGATCTTAGTCAGACTGTAGAGCAAAGTCAACACCGCACAAACCCGTGCTTACATTGAACTCCTCTCTGAAGAGCTTGCCATCGTCAGCGGAGCGTATCCGGTACTCCTCCTCCAGCGAGTCCAGAGGGATGGGGAAGTACCTCTTGGATGGCGAGGGAGATCTGGGAAGGAGGACCACTGTCTGCTCTCCTGTGTTTAAAGGAATATATGGCGGTCAGAGAGCTAATGTTTCCCAATAGAGAACATTACAAGCTCTCATAGCACCTGCAAAAACAAGCCTGATGGCCATTAAGATTTCCTACTTTTGTGGGTACATGACAGAAATGATTTCTTGAGTCATAAACATGCCGCTGCTGCTGCTGCACATAACTGTCTAAACTCAGAATGTGGCCTTTCCGTTAATTTATTTATTTTCTACTTGAAGTGAAAGAATATACGGCTCCCTACGTGCTAGGAAAACGAAGGGCCTTCAAAACCTTTCCAGCTACCTTGGACTTCGGATCGTGAAACTTTCCTAGTCTATAAAGAATGTAAACCTACACTTAAACTAAAAAGAAATAAAAAGTTAAAGGCTGTATTATGTTTTCATGCACTGGTGGTTATATTGAGCACAGCACAACAGTACCTTGTTCCTCCAAGAAGCCATTTGGAATCTTTTTATCCACCGAGGTAACTAGAGCTTTCCCGTGGTTTTTGAACCTGCAGTAATGACCGAGTGAGAAGCAGAGAAAGCAAAACCATCAAGAGAACATAAAGGGCAGATATCTGTATTGAAGAGGCAAAAAAAAAGGCCATCCCCTATGTCTAGAACAGAGCTTTTAAGTGCATAAGGTGAGTAAACAACAAATACCAAAACCAATTGCGGGAGGCAAAGCTGTTCCTCCTCACGTCGTCGACAGGAAAAGGAGGTCTGAGCTGGCTGGTCAGGGAATGAGTCTCTGTGACCTGACCTGACCTAGCTGTGTTTGTTTGCTGTCTTACTTGAGGTGCAGCTGTTTACCCATAAGCCACTGCTCACCGCTTGTTTCCAAACCACCCCCACCCGATACCCTGACCTGACGCACTCACTCTCATGCGCACACACGCTGAAAGGGAGAGGGCAAGAGAGAAAAGAGGAAGCAGAGACTCACTCTAAGACAAATAAGTCAATGTGTGTGTGTGTGTGTGTGCAGGTTTATTCACCTCAGACAGTAGATTGTCAGCAAGACAATGATGATAAGAAGCAGGGAAATGACCAGTGTTGACGGCAGCACATGAGCACCCTGATGGGTGGGGTTTCCTGGATAGAACACAGAGATCATAATAGTAAAAATATCACAATAGAGTCAGACAAATGGATAATATAAGGTATATAGTTTGATGTTTTGGGAAATACATATTTGTTTTTCTCTTGACATCTGTCCATTTAATATGATGCATGTTAATTATTGAGCTGTAGAGGTGCTGATAGATTTTCTACCTTTGGACGTTTCCACTCTTTGACTGAAGCTAACAGCTGCTCGCTGTAGCTTCAACAATCTTTTCATCTCTTTCATATTTTACATAACATGAAGTATTCCTTTAAAGCAAGACTATGTAAAAACAATGTAATGCTGACCACTGTAGCCACAATTGATCAAGAGTCAAAGTCGGTGAACTGCAATATATGTCTGAAATTTGCCTTAGCTACTGTATAAGGTAAAGCAGCAAAATATCAGAATGTATCAAAGTGTGCAACGATGTGATTTAATGCTAATAAATTCAACTTTTCCTGTGTTAATGGTATTCATTAATATTAATATTATCAAGTCATTTCAACAATTACCTGCAGTTTGGTTTTCATGAGATGAATTATTCACAGCAATAGAGATCCCAATCAGAAACAACACCATTGTCACTGTGGATACAAAAAGAAAGAAAACACAATAGTTACTGAAAACATGAAACCCTGTATTTCTCCACAAAGTCCACTAGAAGGCGCCTAACAACAGGAAATGCATCTGCAGCGTGATGAAGCATGCAGAGGGCATGAAAAGGAGAGCTCCGCTTTGATGAGGCTTGAGAGTGATGTCTGTCTCTCTGCTGAGCAGTTAAAGTCCTTGTGGGAAATCTGCTTGCAGTCTTGTCCTGCCAGGCTGACTTGAAAGAGCAGCAGCATATCAAATAACCCAATATTCAGACATCAAACCAGAGAGGAGGCTTTAACCCTCAGGTGACAGTAACCATATCCCCCGTGGACCCTGTGGATTTGACACTTGAGTTGAGCTCAACGTAGTATTTGTTGGAAGTCATCTCATTTTGCTGCGTTGTCTTTGATGTGCAGCACTGTGAAGACCGGCAAAGCATCCTGCACAGTGACAATAAGACATGCACGCTGCTCCTCAATGTAGTAGCTGTTTTTAAATACAGTGGACATACTGTTAATATGTTTTTTCCCCCCCAAGAGTAACAGTGATATTGATAAACAGGCTGAAACAGAGTGTAAAGATTAGCATATGTATACTGGTTATACAGTGTTGTTTCCTCTTTTACTGCAGCTTTTCTCCCTCCATCACACCGCCTCTCTTTCCCTCCCTCTGCAGTGAACTCTCATTTTATTCTAAACCACATTCTCCCTTTTCAGTTTTACTTTATTGCTGGAAGCTATTCGGGATTTATTTGGGGCAGAGCTCCGCGAGTGTGTTTCCAAAAGGAAAAAGATATGTCAAGTTACTCACAACTACACCAGAATTAAAACGATTCTGACACATTATCCTTGTGTCTTATTATCTCCAAAATGGAGCTGCCAATTTCTCCAAACTCGCATCCATTTCCCCCGTCCTCCAAATGAGAGGGTAAGAAATCAAAGAATAAATTGGGCAAAAGGGGCAAATCTGCCTAAATGGCTTTGATGGAATAAATGAGCGGCGCAAGAAGTGAGTGTCCTAATTTATCCTCTGTTCCGAGTCCCCTCCTCGTTATAGAGGCCACAAGACTGGATGGAATAATTCATTGTGTCAATTTAGTTCATCCAGAAATGGGTCATCTAGGGGCCTAATTTGTGATGTTTGAGAGAATTTCTTGCACATAACCCCAGGGGGCTTCATATAAGTATATCTCCAAAAGCTTCTGGAGAAAACGGAGCCGAATAATGCTCTAACAATGTGCTTAAAACAAAATTAATGTTGAAACTTATAAAGTATTATTGGGCATCAAATTAGGGGCTCTGTGTTTTGAACGTTATACAGTCTCTATCTCTGCAGTAATAGACAGTACAACACCGAGGACGCTGACATGCCTGCACACATACATTTACACAATGTTCAATCAGGGTGGCACCAGCTGGACAAAACTCAGTTTATTTAATGTATTTAATGTGCCCAGTCACATCTCTATTTTTACACTAATAATCATTGGACAAACAAATGTACACCCATGTAACATAGCTGTGTGCAACACACACACACACACACACATTGCCTTTTGTCTCTTCACATGTATGCATGCCGGCACATACGTCCCACAGCCAAAGGCTATGTGTTGCATATGCGCCGCACTCTGTTGGAGGAGCCAATTCTCTCCCCTGTGTTAACAAGCTGACAGTGTCGGCACCTGTTCCCCCCCTCTATCCCACTGGGCAAGTCACATTCACTCACGCAGACCCATCCTACAGCTCGATGCTGCAAGGCATGCTGTGCGTATGGGTCACTGCTCAGGTCGCTGCATATCCGTCATCTCCTGGCAGCTACAGTATGTACGGCGTTCAGCCAGGATACGAATGAACAGAAGGGAAATATAAAAAAAGTATCAAATGCACTGTCATTTCAAATGACTCTATTAACTGAAAAAAAGACAACTCGGATATAGACTGAATATTTTCCTGTATAAAGTAAAATATGACAGATACATTATGTATTGCAGTGTGGCCCTCTGACCAACAGAGGGAATTGATAACACAACTTGGAAAGGATGTTAAGCAGAGCATGGGAATGCACCAGTGTAGGTACTTATTCATGTATTTATGGAATGCACTTATTGGCACTTTATTTAAAAAAGCATTGGCCATAATAAACAACATTTAGCTCTTCAGGTAAGCCTTGAATTGTGTATGTTTTAGGTGATAAACCAGAAGTTGACTCTGACAGGACATGACCTACACTGTTGTATCTTATTAAAAAACGAAAAATCTGCATTATATCTTAATGAAACTTGCCAGGACTTATGACACATTTTTTTTATGGCTCATGCCATTTACAACACACTATTTATATATCTTAATTAGCATATGACATCATCTGACCCTGAAAGGATTTGCTGGAGAGACCCAATTTAAACAAGGAAAAAAAAGTGCTTTGCTATAATTGGCCTCGCCATCCCCACCAGCTATTTCATCATTCCAGATCCCTGCTTTCCTGTCTGTTTAATGAAATACTAACAACAAGGTGATAACTTCAACCTCCTGCACCTGCTTGACATAAATGTTCACAGGGAATCAAATTATACTGCATCAGTTGAGTTGGGAGTGCAGAAGCAAATCATCCCATCCATGCATGATGCAATGCTAACATTCCGAATGCATCACATGCCGGTTCAACCTTTAAGGGTAATGTTAATAATTTGAGCACGAATATGCACTATTCAACATCGATCCGCTTTGCTTTTGTGAACAGAGACGAGATGAAGATCGGCACAGTACTGTGCATTAAATGTGAAACAGCTGTAAAGAAACTTTACATGGTTCAAATTCCAAGACTCACAGCACCCTAAAGTGAATCTGGTCTGCTTCACTTCAACATCTCCCTCACCTCAGCTCTCACGTGAAAGCGAGATTCACAGAAAATAGACGTCAGAGACGGAAACACCAACTCCAGAAATGTTTCTTTTCCTTTTGCCAGACCTGCAGCGCGTCCACTCAGGTTTATCATGAATTCAAACCAAACTGTGCAGGGGAAGGTGATGTATTATCCATTTGCAACAAGAAACATAAAAATATAACGGACCCAGGTGAGACTTTATCCCCATGCTGTTTTTAAAATGACTGCACTTAACCTCAAATATGTGACCAGAACACAGATTTTCCTGAGCAATAACCCCCCAAAAAATCTGTTATATCAACGCAATACGTCAGAGTGGTGAGAAAATGTTTTTCTGTGAACATTTGTTCAGAATTATAAATACTGTATTAAAACATAATCATATGACTCCATGCTGACTTTCTGACCTTAATTAAACATGAATATAAATATATAATAATCATATAAATAATGGCATTTCTGCACACTTCACTTAGAACAATACAGTCTAGTTTCATACAAGCTTCTGATTTCTCAAATGCATAGCTACCAGAAAAAGTTAAATATCTTCAATAATGGTAGTTTTAAATATATATCTTATTAGATTCTAATAGATCCACTGGTAGTTACAGTGGCTTCAAGGTGATTTGTGTCATATTCCATCTCTGTTGATCCACGGAACGTTTTTAAGACCGCATACTGATTTCTGTACAATAAATTGCAGCCGTGTATTTGTGGGCAATCTATTTCAGCTTCCCAGCCGGAATCTCAATGAGTAGCTGGCTCAGCAATCTTTATATCTTATCCTGAAAAAATGTATGGATGAAATATGGAAAATGCAATGCATGGTGGGTTTTATAGTTTACAGTTAGGAGTTGATGCAGCTTCTATCTAACACCACATCTAGCCATTAGCAAAGCCAACAGATGAGTTATACAGTATGTCATCTTATCATTTTTAATGGTATTGTTTGTTGTGAATGTCGGTAAAATGATCTTGTGTGCACTTCCATTGACTACACAGTTCAACATGATGCTCAGCACAGTGCAACAAAACAAGACTAAGAGTCAACAGCCACGCTGAGGCTACGTTCAGGCACAGAAGTTATTTCAGCTAAAAGATAAATCCACACGCTAACATGGTCACAATGACAATGTTAACATGTTGATGTTTGGCAGCCGGTATAGTTTAAACGTGTACTTTGTTCCAGTGGTGGATGAACTGACCGACAGACAGACACCTGATCAAATGATGCACCATTGCATCACCACACCACATTAACCAACATTGCATGTTGGTTAATGTGTTTTAACCACAGTACTGTGGGTACTGGGATACGTTGCATAAGTAATCAAGCAGGAGCCTCACTGACCTGACCTTGCTAAAAGCTTACAGCTATTGAAATTCCCATTGATCTGAAAAATACATGCTTTCTACATTATTCAACATGTTCCATCAGTGACACTGTGTGGAGGACATTCATGGATATTTGACAGATGTAATGCTCATTGAACTATGATTTAAACCGGAACAATAGGACCAATATTGCTATTTGAGTAGGTTAAAATGTATAGTGAGACATAAAGAACACTGGTGAAATATGAATATCACTTAGACGGCAGGATGATAGTTTGCATCATAATAAAGGTAACGGATGTTCTCTTCACAGGGGTATCTCAAACAGAAACAAAATATATGAAATCATGTTTCAGATTCTTCACCAATCAATGCAGCCTCGAGAAGACAGGTCCACATTTTGTGCTTGGCACAAAAATGGATGGCATGTCTCGTACACAAAAAGATAAAAGATCTTTTTTTTCTGTTTCCAGGGAGAGGAGGAACAAAGGCAGAGAAAAAAAAAAAAAAAAAGTATTCCAGAAAAAGCCATTGTCAAGTGCCAAGGAAAAGGATGGGACGAGAGCACGAACACATGTCAGTAAAGGGTTGCAGCAGAGAGAAGAAAGATGACGGAGGAGATGAGACGAGAAGAGAGGAGAGAGGAAGTTGGAGCTGGAGGAGATTCTGGGTTTAGAGACAACAGCCATAATGGTAGACATCCAACATCCTACATATCACAATACTCCCTATAAAGAAGACATAATGCCAAACACTGGGAATGTATCTTTATCTCATCTTCTCAACCCTGTGTACATGACTCCGAACACAACATCTGCTGCATAGTTAAGGTCAAAGGAATCAATCTAGAAAGGAGACACTGTGATTATTAGATGATTTCCCATTAATGGATTGAATTTCAATTGACCTGGTTTGTGGTCAGATGGATTAATGAAAGACTTACACTTCCAAGCAAAGCCAGTGTGATCAGGTATCAGTTGACCCGTCGGTCCATAGCAGCCATGTGATCCCAGTTCCTTTCTTGGTTGGATTTATTGAGGTTTTCTACCCTCAGTCCTTCTCCTCCTCACATCCTCACATATCGATTACAGTGCTGGATGAAGAGATGACTGAGGTAGGTCGTTTTGAAAGCTTTCGATTGGGATCAAGCCACCGAGGATCATGGGAACCTGGGAAATTAAGCAAAAGGCAATAGAGAGTGATGGATAAAAGTTCAACCAATCCCAAATACAATTCTGCTTGTATCATTGTTGAGCCGGGAAAAAACGCAGATTTTCTGTGACTCACTATTTGGGGCCGACTCAAAGAAAAAGAGAAACCTTGTAATGCATGAATAGACAACATAAGTGGGATGAGTGGGAGTTTGCATCTGTGCACAGCATGTCTGAGAGAATGACTGCATTTAATCAACTGGGTGTGGACATACCATCATTTGTAATGTACATGCTGAATGTCGGTGTACTATTTACTGCAACATCCTCTGTTGCAACTTGCGGAGACCCACTGTTGCAAAGCAAAAACATTAACGAGCTATATAGCCAACCATGCAAAACTAATTCTTCCCAAATTAGTCTTCCCAGAATGTGTTTGTGGTGCACACGAGGAGCTTGCACACATGCACCACTTGCTTATAACAATTTAATTGTAAGAACCAGCTTTTAACTTAATAACAGTAACAGAAGAATGGTGTTCACAAACATTTTAGCCCAATTAAAGCTACCGCTCTACACGTTTCTACATATGTCCGTGAATACGCCTGTACAAGAAAAGCATTGCATAAAATATGTTGGATTTAATATTTCATTATTTACACAAAGACTTGACTGTGGTGTTATTCTATCGCCTTGCTCGAGTCTGAGACAGAAAGCGTGCCCCTGGTGCCCTTCACTCCTACTCTCCCAGAGTCCCACTGCCCGCAGGTGTGACACACAAAGCCATATTGTTAGCACTTGGCCGCTGAGACCCAGCGGAGTAGAAAGCAGAGGAGAAGAGGTGGATTAGTCACTAGACCCAGCTGGGCGAGCTTACTCAGTCTGAGCCGGGATGGGGAAAATGAATGAACAAGGTATGGAAAACACCTTGTTTCCCCGTACTGTGGGAGCTGTGCTCAACTTTTCCAAATGTTGCAAAGTCTTTGGCAAGAAAAACGTGTTTGCCATTAAAAAAAAAAACTTTAACCTAAAGACTATAAACCTGGTCAAAAGATCCATAAATTAGGCTTTAAAATATGCTTTTGCACTTCCATACATGTGGGGACTTGCAAAAAACAGGATTCAGCTTTTTTCAATTGTTAGAAAGAAAGCCAGGTTTCACTGTAATGAGCTCATGAATTTACCTACCCACCACAATACATTTAGCTGGTGAGTATACTTATTTTAGCTTAGTTTATGTACCTTTAATATGAATGCTTTACTGTTGGTATCACTTTAAAGGGTTAATTCTTAACTTTCATTAATGTCTAGTCTGTCTCACACATAACAAGGCACAGTTGAGCTTCCCCAAAATCTCAATGAAATGTGTGTTTCCACAACTATAGGCAACAGGAACATGGAGAAGGGTCAGTGCAGGTAAGGCACAACTGAACAGCTCACGAGAAAATCAAAGGACCAACAAAAACTGAACCGAACGCTAGGACTTAAATACAACTAATCTGACGAGAGAATGAAGTGCAGGCGGAGAGGAGGGGGGAGAAGCCCAGATGAGGAGAATGAGCTGACGAGGCAGGAGAAAGGAAATGGTGCTGATTGGACCTTTTCACAGCAGCCATTAGACATGTCACTGCAGCATAAACACAGGTGTAATTAATAACATTAATTATGGCCTGTTCCATTTAGGCCCTTGTGTTGTGAATGTTGGCTCACTGGAATGGCTGTGACAGACCATAAGAAGGGGACGATAATTATCTGATCAATTACACCTGTGTTTACGTTGCTATGACTGTGAAAAGGGCCTGGAGAGGGAGGGGGGGGGGGGGGGGGAGCTGATTGGCTGGGGAGAAATAATGAGGCTAATTCAGTGCAGGTGTGTCGGTGGGCAACAGAAGGGAAGGCAGAACAGAAAAGTCTAAAGGCATCTGGAGACAGTGTAGGATGGTGTTTCTCTTTATATTTTGAATCTCTTTTTTATCTTTGCCTTGAGTTTGAACCTGTAGTCATTCAGCGGTGATAAGCAAAACTAAATGTTTTAGAAAGTCTGTTTACTTGCCTGTGATTGAAAAAGGAAAGTTCCTAATTGATGCAGCAGAGGTATCCTAACTTTAAGTCCTTAGTGTGGGTCATGCAGGTCCAACACCATAGTGTAACTCTAAGAGCGTCTTTAAAGACGTGCTTGAAATGTTCCTTCAAGGTAACATGTCTCAAATATGGCAACGCATGATTGACCGGCAGAAATGATGCTGTTCTCTGGATGTGAGTACTTTTCAGCTCCCAGGTTGAACTCCATGCTAGTTGTAACACTGCAGGTTTAAGAAAAGTTTAGTTACCAAGCAGTGGTATGACAATTTTCATAAAAAATAGATAATGTGCTATACTGAAGTAACAATACGCTTAGAGGAATTCGGCTTGGCTTTTTGCATATATATATATATATATATATATATATATATATATATTCAGGTTAAAAAGCCTGAACTAATTGTTTAAAGTTATTTATTCTGTATTTCACTTGTGTAAAAGTCATTTGGGAGACTTTTATGAAACCACCCTCATCTTTTCAAACAGAGTATTGTTCTCCTTTCAGCCCTGCACAGTCGGTCCTAAGAAGAAGGAGACATGCTCACGGCATACGATTACTGCAGGCACAAGCGCTTCCTTTCTGTGCCGCTCTGCCCATTGACTAAGAGGGGAAACATGCAGGCCATTAAAGTTTTATGAGTGCAGTCATCACCCAGCACTCTGTGGTTCAATCATTAATTCATACCAAAACAGGCAGCAAGACACTAAGTACTGTAGCTAAGCACGGCTCTGAGGTAAAGTTCTATCTTTTGATTACATAACAAAGAATTAAATATAACTATTGTCTTTTTTTTTTTACGATATTTTAATTGTGATTTGCATAGACATTTGAAATGCATGCACAAATCGGATGGTGCTCTTCACACAACTCCTTATTTGATGACTTCAATGAATCTAGCTATTCATGCTATTCACATGCTGCATTCCTGATACATAAATCCATAAATATTGATGGCATCTACCCCAGAGGCGCGCGTGGTTTCCTGAGATGATAAATCCACAGTTTCATATGTAATGGGGTAAACTACTAGACCTCCAGAGAGCATAGATGCATGCAGTAACCTTCATTCAAAACACTCAACGTGTTGCGCAAGTTGAGGCTGCGTTTTGTCAGACAAGTTGGAAAATTTGATATCACACTAGTGCACAAGCTCAGATTGAGTTGAATATCTACAAATTTGTGTATTTGTTTCAATCTGCGAGTTTGCCGGCTGACAACTTGCTTGGACAACGAGACAAAATGCTGCTTTTTAGAGCATGAGATAAAGACATACCACGCTGAAAAACCTGACACAATTGTGTTCTTTTGCAATATGAAATACATTAAAAGACCCTTCTTAGCGCTCAAGATTTGCCACTTAGAGACTTCATATAACTTCCTACTCGCATGAACCTTACATTACTGGTCAACTGAGCATGTCAGATGCCGAGTCTCGGACACCCACGCTTAGAAATAAGTGGTTATTGCCGAGGGAAATAGCTGAGGAATATTATCTTTATGCCCTCGTATTAGAGGATGAGTAGAGTAATCGCCAACTCATGTTTGAGGACTTTGAAAATGACACTTCTGGGGCACAGTGTAGGTGAAACGGGGACAAAGATAATAATCATCGCAATTACAGCTTCACCACTCGTTCTACTGCAGCTCAACCAAGGGTAACAAGTTTGTCCCTGTCACTAGAGTTCAGTATAAGTGGAATGAAACCGAAATGTGAAACAAGCAAACAGTGCTACAGCAGTCCAATCATGACTGTTACGTATTTGAATATACAATGTAAACACATTGTTAGGTGTTATATTTTAAACTACCTTGAGGCTTCAGTCAGACTTTATGAAGCATCTCTTTGTGTTTTAGTGCAGCAGCACTTTCATTAAGATGAACAGTCACTTTCTTCCCTCTCTATCAGACAGAGTGACAACACAAGCACTTCCTCTTCTCACAGCGAGATACTCCACAAGTCATGGTATTCTTATGAAACACTGACCTGGCAGGACGAGCAGCTGAGCTTCAAATAGATGCTGTGCATTAGTGGGACACGATAAACCAGACTTGAGTCAGAGGTTACTGTAAATACAAGCAAGAAACTTTTGTGAAATTCGGTTTGTGATAATGCAGTGGACGTTTCTATTCAATAAAATGTGTTTGGGTGTACAGTAGTGCCTGAGGATTGTAACAGAGCACAGTCATTACCTCTCTTATCTTACATATGGTCAGTGCCCACATGCTGACAGTCCATAGAATTAAACACAATCCTCAGAACAACCTCTTGTTTCGGTGACAATGAGTAGAACGTGTGATGGACAAATGACGCAACAGTGACTAGTCAGACAGTTCAGATCAGGAGACTATGAAGGATAATTACCCAGGCACCTAATGGAAAATGTATTAGCCCAAATTAACCTCTGATAAGCCCACATGACTGAATGTTCTAGCCACAATAAAGGAGGGTAATCCAGATAATAAAATGTTGAAATATAAATCAGTTTGGATAAAAGCTTTCCCATACTGTACAAATCCTCTCTGGCTTAAATATTTCTGCATGAAGCATAAACTCTCCAAAAACATCTTCATCTGTGTGAGTGCACTTAGACATGAACAGGGAGAGAACGCTAAACAATTTAAATAGAAAACTCCATGGTAAAGCGTCCCTTGACTGCTTGTTTGAAATGCAGATACTGCTTTTAAGAGGGCATTATAAGACTTACACGTCAATGTCTCAGCTTTTAAAGCAGTCACTCACACACTGATATTAGCAGTTATCTTCCACCTCCACACCCTCAACTGCTCTTTCTCATTTCTCCTTTCAGCCCAGGTGTTCAACACTAATCTCTTACCTGATGACACCAGTGAAGCACTGAATAAGCTTTGATGACCGTCATGTGATAAAGCATCCCGGGTAACCTCTGAACTATCCCCCAAGCAGACGGACGTCATTTTATGAAAGATATCATGTTGACTCAGCAATGACAGCATCTTTTTACATGGGCTGTTGTCATATCAGTGTCCTGCATTCATCTGTCAAATGTGTCACAGTCACAGCTACGCTAAACCAGTTTAAAACACATCATTCTCACCTGAGGATATTGAAAAGTCCTCATGGAGAAATGAATGGTTAATTAGCATGTGTCTAACTATAGCTTGTGTATTGCCCAGGTGAAAAAGATGTGGGCGATGTAGCCCAAAATTCAGACCACGGATGAGCCATCTGAGGTAATTCTAAAATGAATGTCGGCTTTTATCAGGTCATTTAATCAGGGATGGAACTTAAGGTGAAGTTATTGAGAATGAGGTTATTGTAAATGACGAATATTTACGATTCATGTGTGAATGCATGGCACTTCCACCGTTTTCCCATACTGAAACCATTATGGCACCTTATTGTCCCCTAACGATCATACTTAGGTCAGAGTATATAAACTACTAACCAATTATAGCTATGAAAATTAACTTATTCCCGTCAATGACCAGATTCCTGTCATTCAGTCATTGTCATTAGTGCCACAATAAAAATGGTAGGAATGTGAGGGACTGAGAGAATGTATATTTTATTTTGAAGCCAAATATTTGACCTTAAATGCGGCCTTTGTTTCAAAATAAAATCAACTGACACATTGTTGAAGGGCTGCATCGTCCTAGTCAATTAGTTGAATAAGAGGGGGTCATTTTGGTCTTAGTCGACCAAGATCTGTTTAGTCCATTAGTGTTTTTTTTAATGTTTTTTTCATGCTGAATGAAACTTATGAGCACATCTCTGATAAACACAAGATTTAAAGTGGAGAAACTCGGTTTTATAGATCTTTTGATAAAATCAACTCGTGGATTAGACGACAAAATCGTGTGAATGTTAAAGGACTAAGAATGTCTTTGTTTGAAGACAGTAAGTTATATCAGAAAACAACCCATATTGTGGAAGCTATAGCATCCAGGATGCTTGTTGAGTAGGCACTGAACAGGCCTTTCCACTACGCTACATGTGTACTCGCACCTTTCCTGTCTAGACGAGTGAGAATGCTGCAAATCCAATGCGACCCTTCCCCATCAAATTTGATCGAAATTTCGAAACAAAATCAACAATTTCTCAGATGATTCCACATTGAAGGTAAACACAATTGGAAGAAGAGGAGATACTGCCACGATGGAGCATCCTGGTGGTCGCGGGGCGTGTGGATTTGCTCCACTAACCCATATTTACTGTAGTCCATGTTGTCTGTGTTCCGGAATGGCAGCGTAGACGGAATATAAATCCCCATTCCATGTGGCCTGCATACTGTTTCCCCATCTCTGGAGATGTGTGATAGCTGATGCATTCTCTGCTTTTTGCGAAATGCAGTGTTGTCTTATTACGAGAGCGATGCATGGAGGCTAATACACACCATCTACACCGAGTAGGCCTGCCGGGAGAGGTTTAAAAAAAACCAAAAAACAGCCAGAAAACAGGCGATGTTTACGCGTAAAAACGCAGAGGGTTTTCAGTTGTTTTTTTCCTCTTACCGTGGTACTCTGCGATGACCTCGCCTCACACGGCGCAGCGGCTGATGATGTCTGCGTGTGTCTCTTCCTGCACGGACCCGACGTCTGTCTCTCGCGTTACGTCCTTTGGAGAATAACGCAACAAAAAACATGAAGTTGTCGAATCATCTGACCGGAGACGAATAACGCGTCTATGTTTCCCTGATGATCATGTTTCCAGCAGTTATCTCCGAGGATGCGCTTCCCCCCCCCCTCGCCTGCCTGCCTGCCCACCCGCCTGTCTGAGCGGAGCCGTGTTATGGCAGCCGGAGTGGAGACTGGAGACCCTCCCTCCGGGCGCAAAGCAGTGTATCAGGTGGACACTCAGCATCCCTCACATTCCTGCATCACTGGACGATAAAAGGGCAGGCCTGTGCATAAAGTGCTCGTTTGTTCTTGTTTTTCCTCCCTTATGATAGCTTTAAGCTTGACATTTAAGCATGTGACGTTTGTTCAATACATTGAGCGATGCTTTAAGCTATAACATTCCTGCGGTGTTCTTCTGGGGGTTTCCATTACATACAAATTCACATTGACCTTATCAAACTTTAGTTTTTTTCTTTTTTGTGTTTTTTTGTGGGGGGGGTTATGTAATATGATGTTACAAACGTGCATGTTCTGTGGCCTATTTTTTGAAAAAGAGACTTTTGTTTATGTGTTTTTGTGTGTGTCTAGTAGCTCCATAGTCCAGGTGGATCATTTCATTTTAATTCATAAAAAAAGATACGATGTTGGTCAGAGTGCTTTAGGTCAGAACATCACAAAATCTCACAGACGACCTTTACAGTAAAATAAAAATAACTGGCTCAACGTTTTACTACTTTTGGACCGCACATGTTAGTAGAGCCATCTGCTGGCAATGCTGGACCCCTCATGCTGCCTTCATGTGCTCACTAAAAGTTGTAAATAAGATGAGCTAAAAGTAAAATAAAGTTATCTTCTCATGAACATTTTATGTTGAAATGCAAGGCAAAAAAAAATGTAAAATGTAATACTAAGAATCTGAAAGTTTGGTGTTGTAGGGGAGTAACATTTCTTATATCAAATGTTGTTAGCATTGTAACATCGTTTTTTTTTTTTTTTACATGGATTATACATAACTTGCATGTGTGTCTTTATTCTGCTTCTGTATTTCACAGCTCACGGATACAATCACATTTTGTTCCCATTAAAGAATTGTGCACAGCCTGTGCCATTTTCACGTGTGACTCATGAGTCAGACATATGAGCTCTGAAAGAAAACTTGAGGGCAGTTTTGTTAAAGGGCAGCTGTGCAAAGGCTCCTCTGTTCCCAGGATGTGCAGCCATACAGACAGATTATATGTCTGCAGGGCTGTTGAGTACCACAAATACATTCCCCTGCATTGTTAGAACATATGATAAACAAATTGTGCTTCTTATAAAGTATGTGGGATAATCCACTATGGCTTTTATTGACTTTCCAGAGACCATTTAGTATAACTGGGCTGTTTTTGCTGACCTCTTGTGGGAGCTATGTTAAATTCATGGAGTGATTCAATCAGAGGGGGATGTACTGCTGCCAAATAACAACCTTCAAGAGGTGGGACAAATCATTTACAAATTATTATGTAATGTTCCATTCATTTAAAATGTGTTTCAACATTGTGTTTGAACAGGGTTTTGTAGTTAAATGAACAATGAGAAATAGGTGCTGCAGATTAATCTACAAGCTTAACGGAAGTCATACATTTCATTTCTGTTTAAGAACATTTTTGAGTCTCGATTAAACACGTTGAAATGCCCACATGTAAACGTTGCTGGGAACACTTGAGTCCTGACATTGAAGAAAAACCCACAGAAGAGAGAATGGTATTCCTTCAGCAGGTTGTCCTTTCTCAACCGTCTTTCCAGTCGGACTGAATCATAACTCTATACACTGTGCTGGCCATGAGGACTGAGCAGTTCGGTAGTTATATTGTTACAATATTGTTGATTATTGAAATTCTAAAATAAGATTCAGACACAACAAAAATATAGTCAACCACAGTATGCGATTACTTTCACAGATGTATTTGCTGTTTAACTTCCCTGCAAGTTATGTAGGGATTTACAGAAACCTGTGAGGGATTACGTAATAACAGTATGAGTCTTAAATCTGCGCTAACACTAATCCTATACCAACAAGTAAAAAATGTGCACAGACTTTATTGCATTTATTATGCACACATTTCAACAACTCCTCAAAGTAGAAATAGTCTCAGACACATGTACTTGCCTATTTGAGAGTTGCAAACGTGGAGCGTGACTTCTCTTTAACAGCCTACTGTTTGTAGCAGAAATTTATGTCCATTTATTTCATTGCAAAGTGAACATTTAAAGGATTTATATGCATTTAAAGTAGTGTGTTTGCTTTTGTATTTACTTTTCTGAAGCACGTAGTCCAGCAGCACATACCACATTTCAGCTGGGGGCAGTGTTGCTCTATAAATACGCATAAACATACAACACTGTACACTGCTTAGTAATTCATAAAGGTTTGTGTGTGTGTGTGTGTGTGTGTATGTATAATGACTCAATCACTTACCTAATTTACAACCATCATAAAATTTCATTATTTTAGTTTCTCTCCAAACTGAAGTAAAAAAAGAGATCCAACCGTCATGCCCGGCTCTAATTTACCAAAATGCATTGTGAGTGAGTCATGTGGATTGCTCGCCCGGCTGAAGTTAATTGCCGTAGAAGAAACACTTATGCCTGCAGAAAAGGAGAAACAAAAAGTAAAGAAATGATCTCTCAAATGCAACATCTTCATGGAGCATCTTTGTTCCCATCAGTGTAGAAACAATGATTGTTTGAGGTTTAAATCATCAGTGCTTTGTGCGACATAAAAACATCAATTCCAATTGACAAGAAGCATTGGTGTATCAATACAAATATCAATAATATACTTTGCTTTGGTGCTCAGTGACTCCATACATTTCCCCAGATAATATTATATCTTAATGGTTTCTCAGTGAAACAGCCCTGATGTTTTCAGAGAAGGTCATTTCCTGGATGGACAATGAGGTACTATGTTATGGGTACATTCACTTCCTCAAGGCCCTGGAGACCTTTAGTGAGGAAAATGTTTCCTACCTGCATGTCAAACAGACCTCTGTCCACAAAAACAACCCAATCTGACCTTCATTTTATTACATGTGAGAGAGAGAATCCTTGAAGCAGATTTGAGTATTTAATAAGATGGTTTATATGTTCTTCATATTTACTACAATACAGTGATTGATTGCACCGATTTGATTTATTATTGGTTACCACAGAGCAGAAGTATCTTAACTGCGACCAATGAAAAAACACTACACATCTTAAACTGTGCCCTTGTACTTGAAGCATCCATAGCTTGGCACTAGCGGGTGTATCGTTGTGAAATAGGCCATGATGACAAGTTGTTCACTAGTGCCCCGCTGGCTGTGAGATAAATGTTTCTTTCTGTCCTGCCTGTTGGCTCTAATGCCAGACCGAGAGAAAAGATGCTGCTGTGAGCTTTATGACAAAATGTTTTATCCCCCATTAACCTTCACAGAGCGGGTATCAGGAGGGGATTTCAGGTGGAATAAAGCACCGGTGTCAATAAACAGGTGTGTCACTGAGCTCAAAGGAGATGACGGACTAGCATGAAGCGCCCTCCATCCTTCATTTCTCCTCTTTCTTTTGGGGTCATTCCTTAGCTGTGCTCTGACAGCAAACACTGATAAGAAAATGATTAAGTATCACAGACTCAACCACAATCCAATTCACGTTCCCGGTTGCTCTGCAGACTACAGAAAAAAAGCAGGAGCTTCTTTTCCGATCAGGAAGTTCTATTAGCTTTTTAATTACTCTTTATACAAGCCATATTGGTGTAAGGCCGTTTGACTTACATCCTGAAATCCATTTACAGTACATTGTGTTTCTATATGTTCCAGACACGAGCAAAGGATCGAAGATCTCAATGAGACCAATCAGGCTGAGCTCACCACTGTGTCTGAAATGGATCTGTATGAGTTCACGTACAGCAAGACACCAACTCTGTGGAAACAAGTCAAAAGGCAGTTTTAGTCCACAGGGATCAGCAATCAGCCGTGCAATTCCACCCGCGATGCTTCTGGGCACCCATGAAAATGTAAATGGCAGCTGCTGATCTGTAGATTGGGACCAATCTGCCGTCTCGTCAGGGCTCTTCATTAAAGTCGAGCACTGTCCATTAGAGCCATAATCCTCCTCACCCAGTGCCACACACGACCTTGATGTGTAACAGTATACACATCGTTTCAACAGCTCCTGAGTTCTCACAGAGGTACAGTTAATGTCAGAGGCATTTTGACTACTGGCATTTGTGGCTGAAAGAAACTGGATTTAAAGAGTTCTCTTAACTCTACAATCCCTTGTAGAGTTGTTAGTCACATTACAGCTAAACATAACCGCTGCCATGGCACAGTGTGACGTTTTTTCACTGTGTGATCATTCTTTGCTCACCATAGTAGCTCCTTAATTGAGCTGGATGCACAGCAATGATTTCACTTAGAGGGGATCATCAAGATTCAGACAAGCACCTGGTCTTTTATGCGCCTGTAGAAGGCTGGCAGGAAAAACGATTACCGGCCCCATTTGTTCTCTATAGACAGTTGTGACCTTTCCAATTGGCACATCCTCTTACCAATATGACGGCTTTTCTTTCCCAAAACCAGGAGTGATCTTGCATTTATTTTGCACATAAATTGTATATTTGCTTATTGCGAAGCTCAGAGCGAGAACATACTGTACAATCAGTGTGGCGCTGCTTATTAACTTTGGAGGTGTCAGTAGAAGTTTATAGTAGACCCATCATTGTACTCGTCTTTCAGCTCCACTCTCACAGTTCTCAGAAAAAAGGGCTCCATCGAGCAAAAGATTTCTATCGTTGCCTGTGCATTTGCTGAAACATGGTTTCGTTTAATGTCCAGTGTGGTGAACAAATAACAATAAGAGTTGTGGATTATTAACGTGAGAATGTGGGTTCAGTTTGACACGGATGTATGTGGCCAAATGAATAAATTGTAGCAAAAAACAGAAAATAAACATTTGTAATGTTATGGATGACCAACATATAAGCTATACGCAAAAAGACAAAAGTATTCCTTTAGAGCTCTCTGAGCAATATGAAAGCAGAAGAGAACTATTGGCATGTAAGATTTGGTTGCTGGACCGTTAACTCAAGCTGTAAGAAATACAAGACAAAACACACACATGGGAAATACAGAGCAGAATACACTTTTACAAATTAAATCTCCCAGTCTCCCTTTGTGCAGCGTGGTTGGGGTTATAGGAGCACAGTGAGTTATTGCCAAAATCATTGTTTACTTGAATGAATTACTTCTTCGGTAGAACTATGATGTACAAGGAAACATCAGAGCAGAATGAACTTGCAGGACTATCAAAAGAAAAAGCTCAAAATGTTTGATTTGGAACTGGTATCCTCAGCAAGAGCCACAGGATTTACAGTTACGGATCTTCTTGTACTTGATGTTGATAGATAACCATGTGACTGTTTTTAATGCTTTCTAGTGTATGTTGTCTCATGCGTATGGTTTTTGAATGGCACCTGAATTGCATTGCTTAGCGCTTTGACTGTGAAAAGAAAAAGATTCAAATACTACTAACAGCTTCAAATAAAAATGTTGAATTTTTCAAACCTTGATATTTGTCTTAACATAGTGAAGGAGAGGAAAGAAAAAATGTATGACTCGCAGAGGTACAGACAGGTAAATGTGGTGTGATGTTGACCTACGGAGCACAGCTGACAACTCGAATTACAAGCATTATGCAAAAAGCAAAGACCTGATGAAATGAGTCCTCGTTTCTGCATGACAGAAAAGGGAAGAATTCAATCTGAGCCAGTTATGGAGAGTGATTCATATTTGGACTGCGAAGACACAGACAGAGAAAGGGAAGAGAAGAATACTCTCTCTTTCTCTCTTTCTCCCTCTCTCTCCGTATGGGAGTGTTAATGCTTTTTGTACTTGCCTCTGTTTGTTGTGCAATGCCCGGTTGATCAGTGTCTGCGGCCTCACTGTACAGACTGTAGCTCAAATGTCCACCCAGAATCTCATACACAGAAAAATGACTACATGGACACACAGAAGGACACCCACCCTCACACTTCACTCTCATTTCTCCTCTAACTCTCACACATTTTCATCATTGCTTCTGTTTCGAGGGTTTGAGCCAAAGGTCTTTTATGTCATTTCTATCCAGGGGCTCTTCTTGTCCATCACTGCTTTCACATCTTCAACAGGACTGGAGCACAGTCCAAACCTGGGCCTTAGTAATGATGACCACAGGCACAACAGCCATCTGTAATGTGTCCGCTACTCCCTTCAGGGAGCCGGAGAAGGATCTGCTGTCACTCTAGCAGGGGAAACATCTGTTCCCATTAAATGACTGCGGCCCTGCCATGCAAGTTATCTCTACTGCGCTCTATTTTACCGCCTGAGTCCTGCGCCTGTCGACAAGGGTATAAAACAAGATTAGTTAAATGAGTGGGAACTGGGGAAGTAGTAAGGGAGGGACGGAGGGGAGAGAAGAGAAAGAGAGAGAGACATCCCTTCCCTTGTCGTCTGCTCTCTTACCAATTAGGAACTGGGGACTGTCCTCGAGTGAAGCAAAAGAACGATATAATCACCTCATCCATCAGCTAACCGCACGGCCTAAACCCATTACATGAGTAACACTATGAGTGGCCTGTGAGAAGAAGCCTGTCCATGCTGAGGACCTCTAAGCTTTTCAGAATCTGTGTTTAGACGTCGTTCCAATATTGACTTTTCAAATGCTGCAGTATTGCTCAAAACTTTGTGTTTTACTTTCAAACTTGAATCCGTTTTGAGCAGCACCCAGAATGCAGCTGCTGCAGTATTCTGGTAGGATTGTAGAGTGAATGCTTAATGGACAAGGTAGAAAAGATCAAATATTTGCAGCTGGGCATATGGCGCATAAGCACAGCCTGCAACATCTGGTATTATCTGACTGTAGATGAAAGAGCTGCAACTGTGTCGCATCCAGTTTTGTTCTTTTTCTGTCAAAGGACACATAAATAAACAAAGTGCAGCATCATTTGGACAGTCTGTTCAGTCAGCATGAATTAAATGCAGAGGAAGGCCTGTGCGTGTTCATGTGTGGATAAGTGCTTTCTGTGACTCTAACCTTTGTTGCGCATTTCATTGTAGTTTTGACATTCTCCTCTCAAAATGAGAAAAAAGGGAGAACAATCTTGATATTTATGCATCTGCTTGAACTGAAGCAATATTTTTTTGGATATGCTTTTTTTTTGTTATGTTAACCTGTATCCCTATTTTTGGCACAAGATACATTCATTAGGTATTCAACAAATTCAGATGTAAGCTAAATGAAAGGCTGCTGTAGGCTCCAAGTGTCTGCTCAAACCACCGAACAAACATGTCTACTGTCGTAAGAGTTCACTATGCTTTTCGCCTCAGGAAAAGTTCCACTGTGTTGTTAACACATGCTTAACAGCATAAACTATAACCGCATGATGTAGACATGTGCCGCTAACATTCATTGCAAACCACAAGTCACAGCATCACTGAGGTTTATTTCGTTTTAAAAGACACTTTTGCCTTGTGAGATTTTTCTCCCCTCATGCGACTGGAAAGTAGAATGATTTCCTTTTTTTCCACATCTTATGTGGCATAAATGACACTAGCCTATCACAGCCCAACACTATTAGAAAACAGTTATTTAAACAAAACATTGAAGTCAGTGACAGACGACTTTTGTTTCGGTTTGAGTTTCAGCTTTAAATGACATGCATGCATTTTGGAGGAGTGCGGGTCGGGGTGAGGAATATGGGCGTGCAGAAAAAGAGATGTCTGGAGGGTAAAAACAACAGGAGGAGAGAAGAAATAATGAAAGATATTGGCTGATATTGGCCACCCTGCTGGGTGGTATAACAAAGTGAGGAGGCAACGACATTGGCTAAAAATAGAGATACTCAAATGGAGGGACATAAACACAATAAAAGCAATCAAATTACCTTTGCATAGCTCTCTCCTACACACACACACACACACACACACACACACACACACACACACACACATCAGAACTAAACCTACACACATCAGATGACATACATGTATGTGTCCTTGACAAAAGAGAGAGAGAGAAACCAAACACGCTGTAAGTCGGAGCTTTGAAGATCTGGAGTAAACCGATCAGTCTGGAAAGACAGACAATTCTATCAAATGCTGGAAAGTTAATCATTTTAAGACATTTTGATAAAACTGTATGGTTTAATGCAACAGTGCAATATCATGGGAAATAAGCTTAATTGCTTTCTGGCAGAGAGTTGGATGAGTGGTCGATACCACTGTAATATCTGTCTGTTTAATATGAACAGCCAAGAGACTGGAGGCCGGGGGGAGAAAGCAGCCTGGACCTGTCCAACAGTTACAAAATCTGCCTACACCTCTAAAGCTCACAAATGAACATGTTTTGTCTCATTTGTTGTGTAAAGGTAACACTTGTTGTTTAACATGTGTTTACGGTGCCGGAATATTTCCTGGATATTGTTAACCCTGGACAGGCAAACTGTTTCCCCCTGCGTCCACTCTTTATGCTAAGCTAAGCTAACCAGCTGCTAGGGGACACCTTGTATTTAATTGGCATACATCATGTGTATCTCCCTAAATATCAAACTATTCCTTTAATGCCACTTTGAACATTTCAGGCTATTACACCTTCACTGTGCACATTCTTTTTACACATTACTGTTGCTGTCACAAGTACTATCTCTTAGTTGATATTCTGTTTATGTCTATGATGATCACCCTGAACAACATCATAGGTGAACTCATACAGCTGATGGAATAACCTGTTTCATTGTAATTAGTAAAGCTTTTAATTATTCAATGGAGCACAGCGGGTGTCATGAAGCTAATAGCAAAAAGCAGCATCGACTATCATCTTTCACCGGGATAGTTTAATTCTTAGCACTGCATTAAGTCTGATTAGGCAGTGCAGCTCATTGCTATGCTATTCATTACAATGACCGGGGGCTGTGATAAACAACTTTTTAATTGCAAATGCCTGAAGTGTGACCAGTGTCAGAAGTTTGCATTTTACATCAGGGTAGTGTTTCCATTGCAGCATGGCTCACCTCACATAACAGATGGTGAAATGCATACCCAGGCTGTTCAAAAAGACGATAAATGCTGCGTTATTAATTTACACAGAAGATTCAGTTTGATTTCTTTTTTACTTCTTTCACGTTTCTCCTCTTTTTTCAAACTATTTTATTTGACAAGTGCTACGTGGTAGAGATGTCCTACCCTTGTTTGAATGTGAACATACTAATAATCATTACTGAATATTCATTAGAAAATCATCATTACCATCTTCAACAGGTAATAAATCACAAACCGTCTTTCTCCTAATAAGGACACAATTGTGTGTCGGGGTCCACGGACCCTAGTGGGCTTCAAAAGATTCTCCTTCTTCCCTCACAATGTAACGATTGGCCCCTTGGTGTTGGACATGGATCATCAATCTGTAATTATTCTTTCAATGTGAAAAAAACATGAATATGGAAAGATTTGGAAACAGGGGCTCAATCTTTCTATTGAGTTTTAATCATTGTGATGAAATAATGTTTTGCCCCTATTCCCATGTGTGAATAAATCAATGACACGACAAAAGAGATAAGACAATCTCTCTCTCTTGTCGCACTCTGTCTCTGCTCTTATAAATCTACCGGCCCATGACTTCCTCCATTCGTTTTACAGTCAACTTTAACAAGCAAGATATCGTGGCTTGTAATGAGACAAATATAGATTTTACAGGTTAGCACTATCTACCTGGCAGAGCTTCTTCCCTCTGCTGTGAAAAAGAGCTTTTTTTTAAAATATGCATTTCACCTTGAAAAATATTTTTTGCTGCGTAAACAATGACTACCCACTTTGAAGCAGTCTTATCATTTCACTTCCTAAAAATAACAAAAAAGGGAAAATTAAACATTGGACTGACATTGAAGCTGCATCCGTCTTTCTGCTTTCATCAATATTTATTCATAAACAAAACACCGTATCACGGTTGTGTAATACAGGCACATTGTGAAATTGCCTTCGCAGCACACAGCCGCAATACCTTCGTGCCCTTGATGCCCCATGGTGCAGTATACATTTATCTTGAATACATGCATATGTAAGTACACACACATGAGCACACATGCCCTGACCCTCTGCTTCGGTGTCTTTCTCGCTCTCATATCGCAGGGATGCCGTTGAGTAACACAAAGAGAAAGCATCATAACCTCCGCTGTGGCTGGTCTTTGTAAATTGTTCCCTTTAAATTATTCATCACTAACATATGTGTCAACCAAATCCTGGTTTGCTGTAGAGGGTTTTTAAATATTGAATAGATTTCACATCTAATAACCCCAGCGCTTAAACTCCATAAAGTAAGTATCAGGCAATCCATGACTCATATACAGGACGTGTCGACGAAGCTCTGAAAGCAGACGAGAATCCCGCTGCATTTGTCAGCATCACTCGCAGTCTGCCGCTGTGCTGTATGAAAAATGGTAAACAGTGTGAGAGCATCTCATTGAATCTGCCTCCCACTCAGATTTCTCTCCGCTTGGTTTTCTGACACTAGTGGTGGGAAACAGGGGGGCGAGGGTCAGAGGTGCAGTGCCCTGGTACTCAAGAGACCCCGTAGTTCAGGACTAGCTCTAATTATGATTCTGGAGCAGAGAAGTTTTTGACCTTTCCTGATTTATTTACACAAGCATCTCTGTCATCGCAGACATGACTAGTCATATTCCCTGAGAGAAATCCTTGAATGCAGCTCCGAAATACCTCTTATAAATGAAGGCCTCTTTTATAACACAACACATCCGCACACGCAGTGAGACACAATGACATTTGCCTCACGGCACACACACACACACATACCCAGACACACACTCAAACTAAAGCTCACAAACACACACAGTCTCACTGGAGCAGAAAGTGAGCAGAGTCATATTTGTACAGGGCAGGGTTAAGATGAATTAATTAAGCTAACTAGTTTGGGGTTACATTTAAATTCAAATCTCCCTTGAAGGGACATCTTCCTCAGTAATGTTTGCCTTTTATTCAGGGCTAAGATAACATTGTTCCACATGTGAGCCCCAGTGAATACATTCACGTTTGTATGAGGTTGTTTAGTAACTTCAGGGTCTCTTTGTCTGATTTAATCCCCCAAATAAAAGTTATTTTAGTTTTTGTCCTTTTTCGCTTGTTGTTCAGGTTCACTTTAACTCATTTACATTGTTTGAATTTCACCAAATATTAATTATTGATTTGGGGCATTTCATTATGTTGCCTAATATAACAAAGCTGATAAAACCTTTGCATTGTTTCCACTGCAGTGTACCTACACCCTTAATGATGACCCAATGGCATTAAGCCCTGAAATTAAAAAAGTTTACTTTTCTCCTATTACAGTGTAATGCAGTATAGGTTGGTTTTTGATGTCCTTGTTTGCCGAGGTCATCATTTTGAAGCTGAAACACATTACCTGATGGATCGGTGGTAGCCATCGACTGGAACACAACCATAATCAACTAAATGACGAATGGCAAATGCTGCAGATGTGTACAATTATATAACATGTTAGACAAGAATGTAAGAAATGACCATCAGCCATGTAAAACACAACACAATCTCAAACATGACTAACAATGATATTAGAGCAATCTTCATGGGAAATAGGAGCATTTGTATTTGTACAAATCTACTGCAACATCTTCTGTGTGAACTCACTGTGTGCGAAAGAGAGGTATTGGTACTTTATATAAATATACTTTCAAAGTATCAAATCTCAAAATTCAGAAATGCACAGTCATCATGCAGAAGCTGTGTCTTTTAAGCAAGCTGCAGTTTGGCCACTATGGAAAGTTTGGCCACTCTTTATTGTCTTATTCATTTGACAATTTAAAAAATTGTATGTTTACATATTTGCATGAAATAATTTGCCCTGAAGGTGGAAGGGCAAACCTGAATATTCTAATTAGTATTCTGAAGCTATTGTCATTTTCCTGTAAGTACTTGCTGAATTGCCATTAAAGATCATGCGTCTAATTTAAAAGTTGAGTAAGAGATATGCCCTGATGATAAATTGAATACTGGTCATGCAAAGAAAAATTTAATTGGATGTGGCAGATATGTTGCAAAAATGATTAATTCATGAAATTACAGCATATATAATGAGAAATAAAGAAACACCATCTCACGCTGATAAATGCCTACAAAAGGTCTAATTACGCAAACACAAGAATCAGGCTCAGAACACCATTCTGAGCCTGAAACACATAGACAACTGTGTCTATGTGTTTGTCATCACAAACTATTTGCCATCAGAAAAATGCATAATCTTTGGAGATCTGACTTGCAGTTGCCTTTTGAAAAACACATATTGTCATACATTAAGGTCCAACACAGTTAAGCAGCAGAAATAGAGACAAGAATACCTCCGTGTTCCTAGAGTCTGCCATCTCTGACATCGCTTTATCATTCTTTCAAAAATGAGATCATATTTATTCAGGGAGAGCAGTTTGTGACAGTGTGGGCTCCATGGTAGCTCTAACAGCTCGGCAGAGTAGCAGCGGGGGGCGGGGCTTAGCAAAGGGTAAATGATGATGTGTTTGACACCGATATACTGCAGCTGCCTGAATTATGTTCACAGGCACTGGTTTTTCAAGCAAAGGCATAGGAATGATGGGCATTTAAGTGCTGGATGTTGTCATTTTGTCATTGTGACTTTTATTGGGAGCCTGATATTACAGACAAGAAACAACGAGAGAACGCCATGGATATGACATGTAACATGGTTGGTGCCTTCACCATGTGGCTACTGTCAAGCAGATATAGGGAATTACAAAATACTGCTGTCAGAGAAACTTTTACAGAGTGTGACAACCCTCTCCACCCTGTACTTGGTTTGTGTGGCTGCTTGCCTTGCAGGTGCACTTACACACTTTTCAACTCATGCACTCACCTACACTGCTGAATGTTCTGATTCCAGATGGCACTGTTAGTTTACGTTTTCCTCTTATGTTGTTTTTAAATTAATTAATAATTAGTTAATTGGCTGGGTTGTGTGCATCTCTCTCTTTTGACGCAGTGTAATATCAACATTTTACATCTTGCAAGATATGTCAGTTTACGTTTCCTCAGTGTGTTAATAAAAAACGGGCAACATTACATGTCCTTCAAAGCTTACTCCTTGCAATTTAGCAATACTATATAAACATGATTCAAAGTCATACCTTCTAATGGTGAATCCAAGTTTAATAGTTTAACCTTTAATGAATGGATGTCCTTCACTGGTTATAAAATACCTAAAAGGAGACTTCTTGATTCATCAAGTTTTTGGTTATTATTTAACTTGAACTCAAAATCAGCACTCAAAAAGTTGTTCTTGATAACTGGCTGTCTTTTCCCGTGAGGCGTAACCTGAGCAGATCAAATTAAAAGGCAGTACACTGAGGATTTCTCCAGCGTTGCTCACCCACCATGTGTGAGCGGCCACAGGGGACAAAGTGAACAGCAATAAAAGAAGATGAGTGAGGGATTTGGATAAGTCACCCAGGATCACCCTATTATATGAGCTATTCCTTTTTAAACCCTCATCAGCATAGCAGTGCTTTCCAGTGCAGCTTTACAGCTCAGGCAAGACTACAGTCTCCCAAGAGAAAAAGAGAAATTCTCTTTTCATACCGCTGCATGATGTAGCTCTCACTTATCAGCTCATGAAAATAAAGGCCTCCTCATTTATGAGATTTAACAAATTCCTGATGCAACACCGAACATTAAGGTGACACCTACAAAAACTTCCTTTTCTTTTCATTTGCCATCCGTGCAGTGAGTTGGTTTTTTTTCCCCACTTCATTTGCAGACACTATACCTGCAAAATAAATTCAATAGGTCATCCTGGAACAATGTCAAATAGCTTTCTGTGAAAAAAAAACTATAGGACACACAAGTGAGAGGGCAAGTGTCAAGTGTTTGTGTCAGACAGTGTCAAGTGAACATGCTTTGAGGTCAAAAGGTGACGAAGTTTCTGTAAAAATGATGGCGATGAAAGGACAGAATAGCATACCACTTGAGTGCTCTCTTGGTTGTCCGTGTAAGCTAAATGTTTTTTCAAAATGTGTGACCATTGAAATGGAAGTGCCCCCCCTCCTTCGCCTTTACCTCACCCCTTTCAGCTATAATATGTGCTTTATTGATCACAAGCCTCTTACTTGGATTGCTGTTGTAGTTAGCTGTCACCGCTGCAGCCTCACAAACAACACTGCAGACTTCTGCTTAGATAAGCACACATTAGCAGTACATGCACTTTCATTTCGCAGGTTGGCGAAAATGCAACATTCAGGCAAGATTGTGAGCTACAAGCTGCAAATTTTTTCACTTGTTATCCTTTTTTTATTTTGTTAATTCACTTAATTAGTAGACAGTATATGTTCTGTGTCCACTTGAAATAGTATGTCCCGGTGAAGAAGGTTTGCATTATCGTGAGTGACTGTTCTTGTTAAATATTTTAGGTCCCAACTTCGGAGACAGGAGAGCTAATGTCCAGACAAAAGTCCTTGCCATGTATTTGAGGTTAACTTCAGACATCTTACACGAAAGACAAAAGGCAATTAAATATTGATTTGGACTTCAAGAGGAAATGGATGTGGTCGACTGCAGTGAGCCGAACAAAAGCTACAAATAAATGTTGCATGTTTCCTTAAATCAAGTCGAAAATAATTAAATAAATCTGACCATCGGTGAAGGCATGTCTTCAGATTTAATTTCCCCTAGTTTACCTTATCCAAGGTAAAAGTGCCTCCATATTATCAACCATGCATGTTTTTGGCAACTGGCTAATGACACATCAAGCACACTGGATTTGTGCTGACATGTTTTCTTCTATAAATGGCCACTGTCAGTATACATAAGGTTGGAGGTTTGACAGTGACACCTAAAACTGCTTTTCTTTTCATTTTGTAATACTGATTTATTTGACTGAATTGTGTACAAATTAGACTCAGATTTATTTCTCTCTAGGTCATTTAATCGCTCCACTGTAAATCTATTAGAAGGGGGACGGGGAGCATGGGGGGTAATTCAAGCACAGCAGGCTCCGCCACAGACTTCCAGAGCAGGTGTGAAGATACAGTAGAGAGGCTTCGTTAAGTCGGTGTCAGGTAAACAGACTGCAGTAGAGAGAACTAGTAGCAGAGGAGGGTGTCATTCTGACAGGCAGCACACAGAGGAAGAGGAGTAGCATTGCCGGGATCAAGAAGCACCTGCTGCTCCCTCAACAGCTCTTCAGCGGCATGGAAATGCAGAGAAAAAGATAAACAATAAACACTCTGCTATGCAGTGAACAAGTGAGCCTGATAATGGCATGAGATGTGTTTCCAATTTCAACTCTGCTGAGACTGTAATCACATTATGCATAACATTTTTGTGTCTGTATTCAAATTTGACCTGCACAGTGGGACTCAGCGACGTGTGGGGCTCAATTTGCAAATACCAATCCTGCTCGCCTGTTGCAAGCCAGGGTGGCACACACAAAAACGTTACACATTTATGTATTTTCATGTGCAGTTTTAGTTCTATTAAAGCTGCAAATGGCAAGGGCACGTGATACAGAGACACACACCTACATCACATACATACTAATTAAAGTATGTTAGCCATATAAGAAACCATGTAGCAGAGATACATTACAAAGCCAAGTGAGCTCTCACTTGAACAGAGGTCAGCAGTGAAAGGATGACCAACAGAGGCAATCATGGCTCTTTTTGCATAATTGTGGGACTTTCCCACAGCACTTTACATGTTCATTATGCACCCTGGGCACATCTCCTTAGTGGGCGGACTCCTATCGATTCCTCAGCCTTACTATACCCGCAGCCATTTCTTTTTAAACCCACCATTGCCCATGCATCACAGCTACTGCACAACTCAAAGGGGATTACAGAACTCATGTGGAATGCCCAAGTGTTGTAAAAACACTATCAACTCTGCCTCTCTCAAAAAAAAAGAAAGCAGGCCCATATATGTAAGAAGCAATAAAATAAAATAGTTTTGTATGGATGTGTAATGAAATGATACTGTACAGTGAACTTCTTCTTGCAAAGTGTATAAACTTTTTTAATCTGCACGTTTCAGAAAATGCAAACAATTTCCTCTCCCAGTCATCATCATGATTTTTAATTTTCATGCCACCATTCTGTAGCCTCTATACACCCACACAGGTGTTTTTAGTTCTTCTGGCTAATTAGAGCTTTGCTCAGGTTGAACGTGGGCCGGAACTTTGGATGGAAATGTATTAGGTCACAAATCCTCATAAAGTAGCAATGATAACGGTATAATTTGCCCCGCCCTAGCAGGTGCAACAAAGCTAACGGGAGACTCAAAAAGATGTCAATCAATCAGTCTTACACTCCCACACAGTCCGGATCAGAGGTCTAATCAGCCAGATTAACTGAAACACCTGTGTGGGTGTTCAGAGGCTTTATACTAGTATAATATTGATGATGGGATTTCCATTTTGGGATTGTAGCATTCATCAATATATACAGTGGATGTATTCAGATCCTTTACTGACACAAATGTAACAATAACACATAGAAAATACTCCACTTCAAGTAATTCATATTGAGTAAAAGTATGTAAGTATCAGCAAATATACGTAAAGGTACTCATTGTTCAGTAAATGTCACAGCAACGACTTTCTTTCTTTGTGTTGCTTGTGTTTTCCCTTGCCCTTGTGTCTCCTGTGCTCCTCTTACTCTGTGTGTGTGTGTGAGAGGGACGTGGGCATGATGTCTCTCTCACTCTCCCTGATTGCTGTTCAGCCTACACCTGCTCCAAACCGCACACCTGCAATCCATCCACTCATCTATAGGCAGTAAAGCAACCCCAGTTCTTCGTCCGCTCATCGCCCGATCGTTGTTTTAGGCAAAGTGGTAGATCCCGTCTCAGGCCTCTTGAAGTGTTTGTTCAAGTCTTCATTTTTCTCTTTGGCTCTGGTTTTTCTCTAACCCTGTCACTCTGTGCCACGGGATCACTGCCTGCTACTCCGACACGCTTCACCAGCCACCACCTCTCCTCTCTCCCCCTCCGCCACCACCAGCTGGACTTTCCCTCTGAACCACCTTCATCCCCAGAACTTTTTATTATTCATTCCATTCTCTAAATCTATGTCCGGCATTGAGGGAGTGTTCTACTACTATAGACGAAGTTTTAGGATTGTTATTATGCATAGTGTGTATGTTTGTTTTACTGCTGTAGATGCATATGATTGAGATCAGTTTGAACAACTTTATAATCTGCTTGGTGGTTTAAATTTACAGCAATGCATCATATTCCATAAGATCGTCATGTCTGTATCATCACTGTCCTGTGAGAACCACAAGAGCCCTGTATTTAGCTTTGTAACAATTCATTTTCCAGCTGATCCGAGAGGGTTTTTAAATAGTTTATTCAGATTAGGAAATAGGATTTTCACAACCTGTAAATGAACACTTCATCTGTCAGTTAATCACAAAAAAAGTATTTTGTTTTCACTGGACTGGAAAGGTATGAAAAAGTGTTATCTGAAATGTAACTGAAGCTGACAGACAAGTTTTATAATTTACACTGAATGCATTGAGAATTGTTATAAAGCCAATATGTGTTATTCCAACAAAGAATATCATTAAATCATGATAATCTTAAAACAGAATACTCAATGTATTCTCAATATGGCCTTACATCATCAAAGCAGTTCTGTGCATCACATATAATTTAGTTGCATGATAAAAGGACCCATTTCAAATGTAAATCGCCGTCTATGCAACATAACAATCCACAGCTAAACAGGCCAACAACTTACATTTTAAAAAGACCTCCTGATTCATACCATTGAGAGATGGTATATAGAGTTTAAATCCAATAAAACTTTCTGTTTTGGACACAATTGTATATTTTCAACAAATATTTAGTGCAAATACAAAGTAGCATGCTTATGTGAACCTAATATGTTCTGCTTTTAGGCTCACCAATTTTATATTATAGGGGTATACAGATTGATTGATGGTGTAACATTTTCCACAGTGAGAATACCTGAAGAAAATGTATCATTAGTAGAAATGTCTCTCTCTGTCTCTGTCTCTCTGTCTCTCTTCACTTTGTAGGATATTATGTGCATCAACAGCAGGGACAGCCCCGTGAACATTAGAGCCAAAAGTATTTGTTAATGATAAAATGAACTGACCTTTACTTCTATATACTGTTTCATAAAGCTCCTTTTTGGAGCTGAAGCACCAAAGACATTCAACAAAATGTGAGGTGTAAATTGTTTGTTTTTTTATAAATAATAAAACACAATATAAAAATGTGTAATACAAATATGAAAAAGAACATTTCTGTAACACAAGGTTAAAGTTGGAAACCACATCTAGTATGCAGAAATAGAGAAATGGAATCTACTATAAAATAAATGAAATAACACGAACACCCTTCTATGTTATTAGTGTAGAGTTGAGTGAACACAGCGACGAGAACCATAAGACAAAATGAGCCTCTGAAATCTATCACGAACGTCCAGGTAATAGACTCAATGACTGAATGTCAGTGATGGTGGCAAACACCATTACACATGTTCTGTTTCCATCCTCCATCATGTAGAAACCGGGGGGGAGTAAGCGGCCTGAAGTTAAAAAGGAGTCATTGATTCTCGTTGCAATGCACTTTGTTTTATTGCATTTAAAATGAACGTTATGCTCCGTTGAGATACTCCTGTTGTAATGGATTGTATTTTTAAAAAGAATTGTGAGCCTCTTCCTCGTTATAACAACATAAGTATTTTCACAGGAAGGTACTGCTGTAGCTACTGTATTTATTTTGATCTTTCCTTGGTGGTTGCTGGTTATTGTGTTGCAAGAGAAAAGTGATTTCAGAGAGCAACTAATGGAAATGTTACAAAATAAATCAACTGCCCTTCTTCCAATCTGTATTCAGACCCAATCGTCCTTATCCCACATGGGTCATCTTGAATCAATGGACAGTAATGCACCAACAGGACCCCTGTCAGACACACCTCCCCCCCTACAAAGGCTACATAATGGCTTGGCACAGTGCTGGAATTGCCAGGTGTGAACTAGCCACGTAACGAGGAGATGGATACTTCCAGGGCTTCTCACTGGGATGCTGCATAAGCAGTCGGAGGCTTTAGGTTCCCTGGCTGTTTGGGAAGATGCTAAAAGCTTTAGCGACTTGGTGCTAAATGACCAATAAACCTGGAATATGATTTTGCTAACAAAGAAAAGATGCAGACAGAAACAATACTTACATAAACACATTCATTGCAATCTGAAACTGAAGGTCTAAAAAAACCAAATTGGAACGGATTATGACGTTCCCTGTCATTTCACCGCTCTATAAAGACATGTTTTATCCTCAAGCAGTTCAACTGAGTTATTAATAGAATCTCCTGGATGATACGGAAAAAAATCCCACTGCATTTTGCTTTAGAGGAATCGGGAAGGGATATTTTCCATTAGCAAGTCCTGCCAGGTATTTAGAGATTTCAAATATAAATCTTTCAACCTCAGGACAACTGACAGGGATTAACAGTGGAAGTGTCTGCATTACAGTAATACATTCCATTTTACGGTCTTATTCAGAATATGCTGCTTACACGCACAGATATTGCTAGATATTGTTGTGACACTGTGGTTTATCATTTATCTTAAAATATGAACAGTGGACATCACAAACTACAGGCGATAGCTACAAAACCCTTTGAAATTTCCAAAAAACTGATGTCAGCATAATTGTGCAGCATTATGGAAATTACAACAGCACTCCGGTCTCTTATGAATTACATTTATATAATAATAATTTGTTTTCTGTGCAAATGTAATTGTTGTTTCCTGGCAACACGATCGACCAAGTGCTGTGAGCTAAACATAAAAAAACATCAATCATGCCAATTGAAACATTAAATGTGTAGACTGATGAAAAGTAACAGAACAATAAAGGGATCCCTGGACATCATAATGATGAATAGCTGAATACTGCACTACCAAGTTATGCATTTATTGTGCTTGTAAAAAAACAACAACTAAATATTTTAGTTTTTTTAAGTTGTGGATTTTCTATTTTTTCCCAACTTAAGATCCACATAAAAAAATGCCAGTTTGGACTTTGGGTGAAGTTTAGCCCAGATATTGTCAATTCATAATTGATGTGAAAAAACATAAACTCCACATCAAATAATGACTTTCACATTACCTTCTAATCCACCAAAGGCTTGTGGGGTGTTTGTCATGTGTGGCAGCTCTCCAAACAGTCCCTTTGCAACTACGGCACGAGGGAGTCACTCGTGGTTCTAATGAAGCGAGCACGCTGCGGGCAGTTTTTAGATGTCACTGATACAGGCCAGCCGATGGTTTCAGAGTTGTTTTAGTTTGAAAGCACTGAAACACTTAACACTACTCTTACATCATTTTAATCAAGTTGGTTACAGTTAATTCCACTCTGTGATGCCTGACCGGTTGATGAAATGCCTGCTGTGGGTTTGACTAGTACATTAAATGAGGTGTGAATCTGGATATTCATACTTTAAAGATAATGTTTGAACCAGACCATTAAGAGTTTGTGACAACATGAAATGCATATTTATTAATTTAGGTATCTATTACTTTTCCACACTCAGGAAGCCAAGATAATTTCAAAACACAGGTGAATATGACTATTCAGCCATTTGCTCTCCTCAGTTCCCATCATGAGCTGCATTTTTTCAATGAATGAGATAGTTTCTAATGTACGGATTCAGCAGTCCTGTGTTTTCATAGCTATAAGGTTTCCTCAAATAAAGGATAAATAAATGAAATTGCTTGTTCAATTGGACACTGCATTTTGGCTGGACTGGCTAAATGTGGCATAATGCTCAGCCAGCACACTACAGATAAAGGGTTATGATCCTCAGCAGAGACTTTCTTCACCCTAGTTTTTAATAAGGGCTTACTATGAGCTGCTGAGATCTGTAGCGCTGTGTATTTCCACTGGGGCTCTGCTGTATATCGACCCCATACACTGGCTCTGAATACACCCATAACGGAGTCTTGCTTGCTTATTTCCCTCACTAACCATTACACACTCCATGCTTGGTTGCATCTCAGTTTACTGGATGTAGGAAATTATTTCCTGAAATTAGAAAATAATCTCTTTAATAATCTTTAATAATCCAATAAAAATAGTTTACTGACCCATGCATTGTTGTAGTATTTGCCATTATAACGCTCGTGTGGTCATACCAGTATTATCCCTGTCCTATTTTCAGGTGTCTTTAGGAAATCCAACTTTTTCTGCTGAAGTCATAAGTGATTACACTGATTATGCAGAGCAGCGGCAGTCTTCAATTTATGCTCCACTGAGCTTGCTGTGAGTGAATCGTGCAGTCTCCCCTTAAATCCCATTGTTGGCTTTACTCGATCACTCGATAACTTCAGAGATTGACTCCTCTGTGTTGGTGTTGCATAATGTAAAACACATGCTGTCTTTTTGAATGACATATGAGATATAATACATCTTATTGAGTCTCATATCTGAATCAATGTTTTTTTTTCTGAAAATAACCTCAATCATCAATCAGGTGTTCGGAAAAGTGTGTCTTCTAGCCCTGGCAAGATTTCCCCACCAATTCCAATCAGCTTTTCAAAATAACACAACCCGTGTCCGTCAGCCTCTTATTAAAAAGAGGCAATTAAATGTGTTTGGCTTGCCCAAATTGTAAAGTGTATTGAAAATGGAAGCCAGCTCTTTTTTTCGGGCGTCTTTTAAACCATTTTGGAAAATGTTTGTTGCAGAAGTAAAGGGCATAGAGGAAGAGTTTGTGGATATTTTTGATCCACTTGAAACAACCAAAGTTCAATCAGAGGAAAAAAAAATAGTGTTTTCTCATCCAGCATCCAAACACTGCAGCTGTGCATGAATTACGTGCCACTTGCCCCATCACGCTGTTAACCATTTCCTGTCAAAGTACCTTTATCATTTAGAAGGCATTTTTAAAACTGGAGAACATACACTTCGACATGAAGTGTGACAGAATGTTTCGGTATGAAATTACCACAAAACAAATTATGAAAAGTATATCACCCATATATTGTGACCTATTCACAAGAGGTATGACAGAGTTGAGGTAGTCAGTAAGATAATTACAGTCAGCTAACAGACTTGGAATACAGTAGACTACTCTGTAAATGTAGAATATGTACAGCATTAATGTAGCCTAGGCCTTGATCCAGTCAGCAATACTAACTTCCTCCCAAAACCACCTTAGATCAAAAGCTTTACACGTGATCAAGTGCCATATGACCAACTACCTTAGAGCCACATCAGTGGGACATAGTTAGTAGTGCCTGCTATGTGTGGGCCAATGCACCAGCCGCCATGTGGCCCTTCTTTGGCTTTCGCACCTCAGACCATGAGGGGAATATGAATTAATCCAAAGCCATCAATGCACCTGATATGCAGCAGCTTCCTAAGTCACTGAGCTGTGCAGCAGATACACTCATTGAGAGCACCTTCATTTAACGGACTAGTTTATCTTTAGCGTGTTGACAAGTTGCGCACGGAATTAATGTTCATTAGCGGCAGCTGGTTTGTTATTATCAGTGAAAACGATAAGCCTGCATGAATGTGTACGCCGATCTTGGCTCGATCTTGAATTGATAACAGATTTGTCCATGATGAAGCCGACCAGAACCAGATATTTCAACTCAGATATCAGAACACATGTGCAGGAGTGCGCCCAAATGATGTTTGAGAGTAGTTTCAGCAACATTTCCCTGAAATGAATAACTGCAAACAACCAGACTCTCACCTGAGAAAAGCGTTAGTGGAGACGTTTTATTGTTTCTATATGACTGCTACTCATGCTCCCAGCCTTTGATCTCTCACCCCCAGCTGGAAGTTTGTGACTCTCTGCAGGATTGATAAAAGGAGCGATGAGAGCTGCACTTTTTCGCGCGTATGAGGCAGAAGACAGAGGAAGTTGCAGTCTAAATGGAAAGTAATGGATTAACAAAGGAAAGGAGCACATAGGACTGTTTTTTTACCGGAGGCTCTAACTTCAGCAACCTCCACTCTCTCTCTTATCTGGGCCATCTTTTGGTATTTGTGACCTGAGACTTGAGACTGTTGCCTCTCCACCATTCATCGTAGCTGCCGCTTTTGAACTGCCCACTCAATTCAATTCATATGGCTTTATTGGCATGGCATTTGACATTGCGAAAGCACAATTACCATTGTGATTTGATGAAATGCGATGAATAAAAAATACAGTGAATAAAATAGATGATGATATGGGTAAATTAAATCAAGTTATTTAAATATACAAGTAAAGGAAGTGATTTAGGTAATACTCAGAAACTGGGACAAGCAAATCATAGTGATTGTTTTTTTGTTGTGGCAGGAAATTACATATTTTGCAGCACATTCTATCTTTTCCCAAAGAGGTGTGATTTCTCTCTTTCTGTCAGACTTTTGAAATTGGGGTAATATTTTTTTAATTCTGGTAACAATTCCTCCCTAATATTTCTAAATTTATCAGAAAGTGTAATTCTGTCTCTCCAGCTCCCTCCTCACAATGATAGCACAGCCTGTCTTCCCTGCATAGCCAGGTCTGTCTTTGTCAGGCCTTCTCTATTGCCAGACTTTGGTCACTCAGTCTGTAAATTGTCAATGTCTATATCAGGTTCTTATCAGTTATTGTGGTTTGGTAGTCTGCCACAGTACACCGTCTGTTTAGGGCCAATTGTTTCTAGTCTGTGTCGTAATTGTTTGATATCCATCCAACAAGTGATTTATTTTCTTTTTCTTTCACTATAATTGGATTACGTCTAATCTTCTGAGTGATAGTGTAACTGCTCTAAAGCTGGCTAGGATTTTAGATATCAAAAGGTAAAAGGTCAGCCAGCCTCAGAACCAGTTGGCTGAGGGGACTCTCTTTTATGTCCAACTCTTGGCAGGCAAGGGCTTTAAAATGATAATAGGCATGGTCGCACTTTTTAATATAGCTCCAGAATTTGATAGATCTTTTTTGCAGAGTTTGGGGTTTTTCTTTGTATATTAAAGAATACTTTAGCAGAACTCTGCATGCAGGGTTTCAACTAGAATGTTGTCCCATTTTGCCCAACCTTTTTGGAGTAAGGGGCCCCATACCTCAGTGCCATACAATACCAAACTCTAACTCTCTTAGCATCCCTCTTATCCTCCTAAAAATCTATCTAAAATTTATTCCTCCATTTGACTTCATTTAAATGCGTAACATGCTGTAAGAGAGCAAAGGAAGTGGCACAGTACAGAGAAGATGAATGACATGAATGATGTATGAGTAAAGCACAAATTCATTTTGAACGTTTGACAGGAAGATTACCTAATCACGTAATTCACTAATTATGGCATTAGTCCTATTGTCTTTGCTCAAAAAAGTGCGTGCAGGATTTGTCAACTAGTTAAGGAAATGTTATATTACATACAAAATGTCATAATCACAGATCTGGGTAATGTCAAGGTAATTCTGAATCTTCCCAAGCAATATATTTTACAATCGGCATTTGATCAGGTCAGTTTATATCCTCATTTGGGTTATCTGTGAGGTCTGAGCAGCATTGACAGGTGTCTGTGTTATCCTGCCAGGAAAGGGGACAAGATCAGGTAGCGGCAGCAGGGGGCAATGACTTAATGCTGCAGCCAAGACAGACAGTTTCTAACAGTCATCATTGTCTGTAGAGGAAGTCTTAGAAACACTCACATCCTGTTATATCTGATCCCAATTTAATAGAATAAAATGTTTGTTAAGAGGGTTAAGAGGGTTTATATATGTAGAAGTTCTAATCCGAACATCAGATCATGGGTTGAGTCAGTTCTTCTTCTACTTCTTTCATAATACAAGTATGATAAAAGAACACACTGTTTGAAAGAGAAAAATAAACATTTGTAATAATTATATTGATGGAAACCCTTGTTTAACATTTTCTAGGCTGCAGGTGAGCGACACACTTCCTGAGTAACGCAGTAACTCAGGCTATGCCTGTCTGACTCTTTCAAAAACCCTGCATGCATTTACACAGGAACACATTGCATAATTCATCAGACGTTGTCTTGATGGGGAAGCCCTTGCAGTTACAAAAAGTAATTTATGAATTGTAATGCAATCCCTGGGTCTTGTCAAAATCTTTAATGCTTTACTTTGCGTTTGAATTACTAATTAGCTGTTTACATAGAATAGGGACTGTATCATTCCTTTGGTTTGTGAACAGAAGAGATTCAAAATCATTAATTCAATTGGGGAATTGATTTGAATGTTCAAGTAAAGGGCTTGCATATAATAGAGTTAGTCTCACGGAGGATGTGATGATATCATATCCTGGAAATCCTATAGGAAGTCCCCTGATACATGTAAGGAGTAAATGAGAGTTCATTTCTAAATGTCACAGGGAAATTAAAAGGCCAAGATGGTCACCTCAGGTTCGATCTTAGAGAAAGGCCTTGCAATTTTATATTTATTTTAAGTTGTTTTGAAATGACTCAAGTGACACAGTCATGTGCTGACATCTCTCTCTCTCTGTTCAACATTTTTATATAAATGTGCTGCACTGTAAACAAGTACAAGAGTGTTGTTTAGTGTGAGCTAGGAGGTCTGGTAACCTCACTTTTTTCTAACTCCATACCCCCAGTTATTCGTTTTCAAACGTGTAGTCTTCCGCTCCACCTGACATTTTATTGAATCCCACAAATGTCAACCTCGTGATGGTGCTGGAGGAAAAGTCAGGGGATCACCAAAGTTATTAGGATACATCATATGGGGATCATAAAACTAAATATTGGACAAATAAAAATTTTGTAAAAGTGATCCTGTGACATTAATGTCTAAACTACATTTGTGTGGCATTCAATTAAATAGTTGATGAGCCATTTCACTTAAAATCACAAACGTCATCCTCATATTAGTGTAAGGGGAAAAGTCAGGGATTACCACAGTCATTGGGGTACATCATAAGGCAACTAAAAATCAATCATGTAGATGTTGAGACAAGTGAAATCTCTGACCTGCTGCTAGCACCAGAGTCATTACTCATCCTCTAGGTGCCATGGATATCTCTACCAAATTCCAGGGCAATCCACCCAACAGTTTTGGAGTAAAGAAACCAGAAATGTTAACCTCATAGCATCCCTACAGAAGACAGGATTCATCTGCTGGTGACCATGAATGTCATGGTGACTGCTGGTGACCAATGACATCATGATACAGATATGGCAATCCAAAATGGTGGGCCAACCGACCAATCATTATTGCATCCCTAGCTTTAACTTGGAATATTGTTAATCAAACTGGTTGAAATACACACTTTGAACCAATTCATCTTCTTTTGGTTGTTGTAACAACTATAAAAAAAAAACAGTCAAACGGAATATGCCAACATGAAGCAGTGTGCCCTGAATTTTGGGGTGGGGGGGGGCCTTTATGTGATTTACCTCAATGGCTCTAAGTAGCTGTGTTCCGAGCATTTTTGTCATGACCCAGACAAGTTAACAGTCAGTGTCTGTGTGTGGATGAATGTACCATGTTTGACTGACTGAACAGTTAGTCGCCTTGCAGCCAAGAAGAGGAGCTGCAGTGTTGCTTTTTGGTAAGCTCTGCTTTTGTTGGACTCAGAGAGAGCGTGCCTGGCTTAGGAGGAGGATCAGACTGTTGTGCAATTGATCTCTTTGACTGGATATCCAAAGCTGCAACATCGACAGTAAAATACAGTCACAAAAGAATGTAGCAGTAAAAGAAAGAAAAAAACATACCACTAAAAGTTCGCTAGTTAACGCAGATAAAGGACACACAAAAACAAAGATGACCTGACATCAACTAGTAAAACTGAGGTTGTGCAGCATCAACAGTGACAGTAAAGAAAGTGAATGCACATTTATTTTGCAATGCATGTTTAATACTTTTCTTTTAAGTGGAACTCAGATTCGGAAGCAATGCTGGTAGAGGGCCGGGGAACAATATTCTGTCGGACATTTCAAAACACAGATTATGACAGCAGAGTTGTGCAGTGTGAAATTGCCGAGTGGTGTAGTGTGAACGATTCGCACACCGAAAAGACCCTCACCATAAAATCATAGAACGTTCGCCTTCTTCTCTTATCCGGCGCATGAAAATAAAATGTCTGAAGTTGCTTTGGATGATAAAAGTGCTCGAGTTCTAAGAGATACCAAACAGCAGTGAAGTGCAACAGTAAACACACATTTTAAAACTCAGGCCAACGGCTGTTTTGCTTGTCTACAGTTAGTGCCTTTTTTTATCCCATGAAAGGTAATGCACAGGACTGGCCAGAAAATATTTCCAAACAGCAGATGAACTATTTTTTGGTAGTGGATCTCAATGCCACACAGCTATGCAGAACTTAAAATGTGATAGTTTGGAAGCCAATCAGAACTTGGGACACTCTATACTAAATGTTTGTGTGGTCCTTCTGCAACTGCATCACAATACAGGACTGCAGATTAATTTTACTGCTTAATTATTCCCTGTAGAATATCAGAAACAGACGATCTTGATGAAATGAAACAACCAAAAATCGAATGCACCAGTGAGGCTAACTTTCAAATTTAGACATTGAACTGGCGACGGCCTATATAGCTTCCGTGTCCCTGCATTTTGAAATACACCTGCATCAATGACAAACACCGAAATAGTAAAAAAAAAACATATGAGAATTTTCATACTTCCTCATCCCACTCTCTTCCCCCTCCTTTTCTTCCCTCTCTGTAGTACTTTGGGTGTTCAATTTACTGCCTGTCTGCATTTGACAGATAAGCCAGCCCTTTGCAAAGATAAAGGGACAAATCTGATCTCCTATTGTTATGCCAGCAGAGTGTGTGAAAACATTAGTACTTCTGAAGTGAGACACTCTTAGCTGCCACAATTTCTGAAGTGTTGTGAGGAAAGTGTCAGTCTTTAATGAGACCATACATATACCCCTGTCACAGGACATGTGTCACAGACTAACAGGTACATGCTGTGTGTTTAGTTAAGAGATTAAGTCATTGTTCTAACAGTTAGTGCTCTGGAGATGCAACCACATATTACCTTGAACTGTGTGCTTCTAAGCAGGACACAGTACACGGTATGAATACAGAATGCAGGTTGGTATGCACACAGGCTACAAAGAGAGAGCACTGCTGCTCTGTCAGTGATAACTGTGTGCCTTTATTAGTATTAGTACAGTGAACATGTGTGCAGACACAAACGCCATCAAAAGTCTCTGCAGCTGTTAAAGCCGACTGACAGCTGATCCAGCTCTGACGCTTCAGGTGACACTTCAGAAGAAATGACGTCTCAATTCTCTATAAACGTGTGTCATTGTTTCCTCTCTCCTTGCATGGTTTCCTACCTCTCTTCATGGATCCCCGTGGGAGGGACTGAAGTCAAAGTCAGACTTTCTGTGTCCGTCAGGGTCCGCTAGGAACTGCGTGACATTCATTTCTCATCAGAGGGTGTGCGCATAGGCTTTTTGTGGATGTCCGCGTACATCCAATTTGCTACAAATGGTAGCCTAGCAATCTACTGCGCTGTGTGTGCGATGTGTGAAATGCATAAACAGCATTACTACGCATCTATGGTGTCCGCAGCTGTCCGTTTGTCTAATGTTTATTCTCAGCACAACCACAACAGGGTTGTGCATCTAAGTCAGCCCTGCATATTCTATCAAAAGAAAGAAAAGAAAAAGAGCATGTGCTTTTGCAGTCTTAATTCTTATATGAACTGTAGATTCCTCCATGACATTTGACAGAATACAACACCCTGGGCTATCACAGTCAGCAGAACCTCAAAAAACAAAGGTCAGCATGTCTAAATTAAATCTACAAACCCACGAAAGAAGTACAAAAGCCCTCACTTCAGTGAAATTACCTTCATCTAGTGTTGCTGATTCAATGTCACACTAAAGTTTGCGTGATTTTCTTGAGATTGTGATGTTATAAACTACTGACCAGCATGGCAGAAGCAGAGTCAAAGGGCTGCCACAGTGAAATATTTGAAACTAACCGTGGAATCTGTGTGGTTTGAAATACAGTCTCCCTTGCTGTGAAAACATCTTTTAAATTGAAAGATGACACATTATTGAAATGGTCAAACCTACGAATAGAGATGTTCTCCCAATTGGGGAAGTTCCATCCAGATGTAATGCAAAGGCTGAACAAATTTCTCAGAAAAGCTGTGACTGAAAAATGTGACTGAAATGGATAACTCCGTCCCACTCTTGGGCGAATATTAAGGGTTGTGTGCATCAAGATAAACAGATTGTTTGCGAGGAATTCTCTAGTCTGGTGCCATTCAATCACTGTAGAAAAAGTGGAAGTGTAATGAAAAGAACACATTCTCTGATAGAAATCTGGTATTAACAATGGAAACCTGGTGTTGGTGTTAGTTTCATTACGTTGGGAAACGTTAGTCTCCTCGTCGGTCCACATATACGAGATGTTTTTGTCCGAGGCTATTTTTGACTTTTCAGCTTGAGTAGATGTTTAAGTCACATGCTTCGTGTTCGCCAGGATTTATACGCTTTGTTTCCATTGGACTTTTCCCATTTTGAAGAAGAATAATAACTTCATTAATCCCTGACAGTTGTTTTGACAGTAAATATATTTAGTGATGTTTGTTTTGTTCCTGTCCTAAATTTGTGATGTTGTTGCACATTACCAACTTGTACTTAGATAATAATTTAGGACTCAACATTCTGCAATGGAGGGAAGCAAGAAGAACCCCTTGCTTTGTTTTGTTTTTTTCCTGTATGTTTTGGCATATGATGCTTATAAAAACATTTGACAGGCCTGACTTGAATTCATTTCTGGGCTCAGGACAGTTACACATGAGCAGGGGTTAGATAGCATGTGCGTGCTTACACACACAAACTAAACAACATGAAACAAAGCTCAGCTTTTTTCTGTCTTTCTTGCCAGTGTGTTGTGTTGTGCCTGCCTGCCTGCGTGCCTGCCTGCGTGCGCGCACCTGCACTCCCAGCAACAGCAAAGAGAAAGCCTGTTTATCAGACTGCTAATCAACCTGATAACCTGCAGCTGCACCTGCTGCCTGGCTGAGCCACTCTTCACCCACAGCAGTGTTAAACCACAGCCCTCTTCTAAACTCTATTACAAAGTAAATCCGTGAACAACGTCGAAGACATGTTGTCAAGATCACAGGGGTTTTGGGCAAAATAGGTGGTAAGTATTGCAAAGAAAGGCTGTATGACTTGAAGCTTCTGTATCAACAAAAAGACTCCAGTCTCCCAAGCATTTATTTCCGGGAATGTTGCTACAGACACCCTGTTTCTACTGCAAATATATAAATATTGCAATACTTTCATCAGTGGGCTATAGGCTCCATAACCTTTGTGTTTCCTCCATCAGTGATAGCGTTTTCAGATTTATTATCAACGACTTGGTAGACTTGTTAGACAAAATCTAGACAGAGATCTAAGTCACAATCCCAAATTAATGATTATGTTAGCTGTAACTGCACCTATTTTGCCCAGTACTCCTATAATCCTGAAAAGGGATTTGTAATGAGGGAAAACATTGCATTCACCATACTATAGTACGACCTGTCCAACTGCCTATAGCAATACCATTTAACTTAATCACATATGTTATATACTTTAGTTGCTCTGTGCCGTCTTGATACAACAGCAAGTTGCAAAATGAAATGCTCCATCATCCGTGCTGTGGTTTAAACGTGTGAAAATAAATCGCTGTCTTTCAGGCTCTACAGCTCCTGCAAACCCACACAGGTGTTTCCAGTTATTACGGTTGATTAGACCTGTGCTCAGGTTATAATATGGACACGGATATGCTGGGAAGGGGCCTTTTTCACAGCAGACATTTTGTCATAGTAGGAAAAGCACAGGTGTTGCTGACAACATTAACGAGGCCCTCGTACGTATCCTTGAGGTCTAACAAAGATGTTGAATGTGTTTCCTTTCTCACAGAAAAAAGGCGGTCTACAGGTCTGAAACTCCACAGAGGACTGTTAAGAGTCTGAACACACAGAGTCCTGTGAAGGGGTCTTATCAGCTTAAGGTGAAAAACCCCTGTGTGGTTGTTCCATGGGCTTAAAGGGTCCATAAGGAAAAAGCCACAAAAAAACATTGACTGATCAAACTATTTTTTTTTGTATGACAATGGCTGGAATTGCAAATGCAGTCAGTTAGCTAATTATACTGTCACAAGTCTTATCTCTGAAGATAACCAGATGATAAATAAGGATTAAAACTAAAAATGTGCAACCATTGCCATTCTCGGCATGCACACATAAACATATCCAAGTCATATCCTTCTGGGAGCGCCACTGATTTTACACTTCAAAGTCTGTTTAGAGGCTTCGAGGAGAATAGTAAAAAGCCTTTTGTATCAAGTTTTCCTCAAATGACATCACTGTAGGACCTCTGTAGCCTGCTCCTCATCTCTTGAGACCATATTAGCCACCACTAGCATGACACACAAATATATCATGTGTATGTAATTGCAAAAAAAGAAAGTAGAATGCAGCAAAGGACAATAGACTTGAATTTCATTAGTGGCTTCAACAATGCGTTGAACAATTTGATAGGCATAAACACAATTAACCCTGTGCTGTCCATACAGTTCACTTCATTACAGAGTAATTGAGAATCGGACCAAGACAGGTTTTTTTTTCCACACACAATTAATCTCTGTAGTTGAAGACTCCAAGTCATCAGGGAGAGGCAAATTGAGTAAAAAATCCTCATTGAGCGATTTATTAGTTGTATTGTTTAAGGAGTATAGCATGATGTGTCTATTGCATGAGTGTACTCTCATTCAGTATTCATAAGCACTGTTGCATTGGTGAATAAATTACTTTTTAATAACCACTGTGTTGCATGTTGCATGTCTAGACTTGATATTGTGCTTCTTCAATGTATCCAAGAAGAGGAAAATGTTTTCACATAGCTGTTATAAATGAATGTTAAAGAAGTTCTGATTCACACACACATTCGTTATTGTCCACATGTGTGCATTCTGCTCAAGTCCTTATAGATTCGTTGTACTTGTAGTATACCCATGGGTCCTACCAAAAACAATAGGGCAATCAATCCTGCATTAGCATTTTGACGCCAAGAAACATATTTGAGTAGCTGCATTCATACTAGTATACACCATCTGGTGCCTCACATAGAAGAAGCATCGACCCATGGACCAACAATCAGTCCATCAACAGACTCATAGGACTCACCGGCCAGTATAATGGCATTACACAGAACACAAGGCCCATAGATCAACTGGGAGTTGATGAAAGCAAAGTGAACAGAGCTGCTGTTATCAAAGAATGATCATAATTTTGTCGAACATCCAAGACTCTCAAAGAACCAGCTCGCATGTCTCCAATATCTTAGCTCATTGCTCATCTAAAGGAAACCTTGAGAGGTTATTACATGGTATTGTCGAGTAATATAATTCACCGTGCACACAAGATTAATTTACCCGGTCTTAATGAATGGGATAATGGAATAATAAATGGGATGCCCTGAAAGAATGCTTGTTCCATTCTGCAATATCAAAGACTAAGATGCATGATTAATGTCTGTCAGAGTAAAGTACTCTGAGATGTGTGTAAAGAACTGTTTAAGTCAGTCTTCCCTTTCTTTGTGTGTGGAGGCCATATTATCATATTATCATAACTTGTTTGTGATAAATTGGACTTAAAACAGTCATGTGAAACATTGACACATGGTGTCACTTGGAAAGGTGAAAAACAGTTGTACATAAACAGAACAATTTGATCAAGTAATAAGTAAGTAGTATGAAGTATGTAATAAGTGTATACGTTGATTTTGTTTTTGTTTTTTTTACTTTGAATAACGCAAACACAGGAAACATTGATCTTGGTTTCCTGTATTGCAGCTCATTCAGTATGTGCTACAGGACTAAACAGGCTGGAATATCTGTCAAATCTTGATTCATGCAAATTCCGTTGCTGCCATCACAGTATATCGACTGCATTGCTTTTTTTAGAATGTAGGTAAGTAATTCGCTCTGATTGCTAAGTAAGTAGCTACTTTACTGTTTTGATTTTCATTTCAAAGAAACGTGTCTTTGTTCAGTCTTCTAAGAAAAGTGCCTTGCTACTCAGAGCCTTTGTGAGTGTGAGAAATACTATTAGTGTTAATCCATGTCAAAAAATTATGTAAATGCACCTCAGGGTAAGGAGTCTGATATTACCTCCAATGCTCTAAGAGACCCCAGAGCTCCAGTGTTCTTATTCTTTAACTTTGTGAATTCAGTAATATTTCCGTATTTCAGATATATATGGATATTTAATCCACGATGACAACAAATATAACAATAATACGTATTTGAATGCACTTCTAAAGCTAGTGTAGATGTATTTTAGAAACCTTTTGTTACATTCATTTAAATTATCTTCACATCCGACAGCAAACAATAAATGAAATGTTCTGACAAAAAAAGAAAATACTATATCTGAGCACACTCTGCCTGTGCTCATTGCGCGTCCTCCACAAGCTGCTAGTTTAACAGCTGTAGGTACTAACAATAGCCATGTTTGTAGTTTACGTACATTATACGTTTATATTCATAGTGATACTTTTGGGGGAGTGGCTTTGGAGGGAGCCCTGATGGGACCGTCAATGTCACCGACATGGCGACATTCTTGCTAGATTTAGGGACTTTTTGAGCTAGTGCTGCTTGCTACGTTCATTAGATATGATTTGGCAACACTGAACTTTGTTTGTCAGGTGGATTAAAAATCCATCATATTCTTGCTGGTTTCTCCAGTGCTTCTGACCCCAGCTATAACATTTTGCAGTTGGGACTTAGTCTTGGTTGGTGTTTGTTTTCCTTCAGCAATGCAGTTAGTGAAGTGTTTTAGCCCGGCAGCTAAAACAACATCAGCACAGGCATCCAATAGCTTTCTTCACAATTGGCTAAAATAGACTTGAAATGGAGTCATTTGGCTCTCTTTGGCTGTCCAAGCACATGCCTGTCTGCAGAAGATGGCTCGAGGGGATTTTTAGGTCTGTCTCCCATTCGGCATATAACGATAAAAAGTAGGCTCAATCTTGCGGCAACATTGAAAAAAACACACATTGAAGAGGGAAGCTGTAATGAGAAGAGTTGCAGATGGCATAATCCATCCTGGTTGTCCAAACAAAAAAAAAGGTTAATAGCTTAAGTGTTTGGCGCTCTTAACGGGAGGAAAAACTGACCTACCACAAACTGTCTGGGGCAGCCCACAGCTTAACTTCATTTCCTGATTACTCATCAGGATGGGATTGGATCAGTTTAAATTGATGTAGGTCAAGAGAATCGCAAACATATGGAGCCAGTGGTGGGTCATGGCATTACTAGACCCCATCAATAGGTACAAGCCTGTATAGTTCCACTATTTAGATCTTTTCATTCCATCCAATTATTGTTTGAAGAAAGGAATCGCTGATCTGTGATATACTTGAATTACATTTTTCATCAGTGAGTCCGCAGAAAGCCTCTCATATAGAGGCTGGCTATAGTTTTCAGAATTATTTTTACAGATAGTCAGAGGGAGTGGTGATTCAGGAGATAAATGATGGTGTCCTGCGAGACTTTAGCCCTTCTTTAGACTTAACAGATGTAACAGCACACTGTGAAAGAGATGTTTCTTTATGATTATCCCCTGCTCATCATCTCATCATGGCCTTGGTCACAATGAGATTTCTAATTTGTTAAAACTTCTCAGATATCGGTTGTCTGAATCATCAACGTGTTAGGGCAAAATTGTGCTCCTTTGACTGAAGGACACAGCAGCAGAACAAATTAACTGACAACATTCTGGCAAAACATTAAAGTTTTTGTTCTAATTACTTGTACTCAGCATCCGAGCTCATTTGCCGGCGGACACCAGCTGCCATTTGTTTGTCTGCACACACTGAGATGACCCAGAGCTGGTTGAAAATCAGCAAAGTTTCCCATTTGATGTGCAGACATGTCTAAAGAAACGTCTCTGAAAATTGGCGAAAATGTTTTGGGTATGAATCCAACTGAGGTATATATTTTTTTTTAAATGTAAAAAAGTTTCCGTTAGAAGTATTGCTCCCTTCTATTTGATAGTGTTGCGCCAAATAGGATTATGCAAGAACGAGGCTGCGTGTGATGGAGAGGAGGGGAGACTTCCATGATTTACAAGCCTGACAGGAACAATTAGGAGGGCACACTCAGTGGGCTATTACTCAACATAGACAAAACCAAAAGCCTGCCTTTCATTTCCATCAATGCAGCCATGAGGGAAGCAAGTGGAAGTGTGGCTGGAAAAAGACAATCTTTGTTTCCAGCTAGGGAGCCTATTAAAAGCTGAAATAGCCCCTGCATTTATGTTTAGCACAATACAGAATTTTTGGTACAGACATGGATTTTTTTTCCTTGTGTGCTGTCCTGATGATGGACACTTACAGAATACAACATGCTACAAATAGAAAAGGATGCGTATTGTTAGTTGCTCATTATTTCCTCAATGTGTGTAATTGCCGTGCACTTCAACATTTCAGTACACTGTACAGGACAGGTCATTTTCTGTAACGCATACATAGTTTGTAAGGGCTGGTATCATCTGTGAATCTAAACCAATCAGATGAATATGCTGGACTTTTAAGTAAAAGACTAAAACTGAAATGAGACGACTGGTATTCATGCCACAGCTGCATACAGCAACGAATATTAGTTTGAGATGATCGGCATTCACTATCATCCTTTGCATCCGACATATTCTTGCAGTATTTACTTCTGTTTGAGTGAGTGCAGGTAGATGAAAGTCTGCAAACGGGAGAGCACAGCAAGCCAATTAGAGCAGCTGCAGTATTTCAAGGCTGGCCTAATGGGTCACGTGTGAATGCAGCAACAAGGGAGTTCCAGCAGCTCCCGTCCCCACATCTGCTGAATAAATGAAGAGATCTCTCCAAAAACAGCACAATGTTCGTTGACAGCTGATCAGGGTTGTGTGGAATGATGCATGTATGTTTGCTCGATGAATGGTTGGAAAAAGCTGAGATGCCTACCGATCACTGTGGCAACCCGGTGTAAAAAGACATGACCATACTGATCAGGAGTCTGCGCACACATTCACATTTGTCATACAGTAAGTAGAGGAGATAGAGGTTTAAACGGGACGATTTTCATTTATTCACACACCCACCTGCTCCTGGAAAAACACCATCCTATTCCCCCTTTTTTAAGCTATGATTTTGATTACTGCCGCCCTCAACAAAGTTGTCTGTCTTCCATCATCCCACAAGGAAGATGAGATACAGTTCTTCAGTTGTGATGTGAACTGAAAATAAGTCTTAGTAGTGGTAACAAAAACTGGCAATCATGCATGAAGTCCTGTTACAAACTGAGTCGTCACATGAGGTATCCAGGCAAACAGAAGATACTCCAGGAAGTCACTGTGCCCAGCCAAGAGGCACAGTGCTAAGGCGACTGTGGCTAAGTGGAGAGCAGGGCCGTCCTTCAATCAGAGGATCGGTGGTTTGATCCCCGGCTCTGCTAGTTGCATGTTGATGTGTCCTTGAGCAAGACACTTAACCCCCAAAATGGCTCCCGTAGCTGTGCCTACGGTGTGATAGAATCTGAATTGTAAGTCGCTCTGGATAGAAGCGTCTGCTAATTGACTGCAATGTAAATAAATAGTCCACCACCTAAAAGCAGTAAAACCATAATTATTTATTATTTTGTTCTTTCAGTTAGTTATGTTTTTTCTTTTTGTTCTTCTAAAATTGTACCCTTCTTAGGACAGCTTGCAATCACACCCGCGTATTTAAAGGAGATGCCAGTAATGGCGACTTGTTGTCTACAAAAAGAGCAAGAGAGCAACTTTAATACCATCTTTGTGGTTATTATCCAAATACCGGAAGGCAATTTATTATCATGCATGGTTAAGTCCAAAAATAACAGCCTCTCATATAAAATGATACATATGAAATATACATTAGATAAATGAAATCTGTATATTGCATTCATCCCATTCTATCCCATTGCAGACCTTTAAGAACAAGCTCTGTCATTTATGACAAGGGATGGATTGTCATCTTGCATTATTTGTCATCAATGCAATATGACAGTATGACATTGTTTCTAAACACCTACAGGACATTCAGTTCTCCTATGCCTCATCTGTCTGAAAGGTCACCTAAGTCCTGGATATAACACTACCACGTTTTTTGTCGAGTAGGTGCATGCTATTAATAATTTATTAGCTGCTTTTGTTTTTTGTTTGCTTTGAATTGTATATCTGAAATATCTGTGTGCCACCATTGTCATTGTTTCTAAGCAACCAGGGCTCCCTAAGACCAAAGCAGTATTTTGCTAAAAGAGAGCAAGACCAATTGGATGGAAACTTCCTGGGTGTGCATGCACAATGATCATCTTCACAGATTAGAAAGATATTTTTGACAGCGACCACAGTTTTTAAAAAGAACGCCCTCGGGTGTTATGTATACGGTGGTTACAAGAGTTCTTTTTAATTGTGTTTTCAAAAGAGAAAACTTCATGAATTAAATATGGATGGTTCACTTATCTTTCATATGAATAAAAAACAGAGAAACATCCATTTTTAATTCATGACATTTCATAAATTACCATCATACTTATTTTATTGTTATTCACCGGAATGACCCTAACGCATAGTGTGCCTGGAAAGTTTTCCACCGAACTGCATGTTTGGCTTTCCTGTATTCACATGTTACACACTCTCACCTCCTTCAGGCTAAAGAGTGACACTTAAAATCCGTTTGACAGAGGTGATGCTATATTTCACAACTCGCAATCTGCCTACTGTTCTGGAACTTCCATCATTGCTGAAGTACAACTCTCAACAACTCACACTGCCTCTCCTTAACACTCTGGTAGCGTATGAAGGCTGAAGCTCCCAGGTTGATAGACCAAATCCTACCTGAATCACTTTTTAGCAAGACTCTGATCTGTGATGTTTGTGCTTTTCCAAATAAATAAATTTCCCATCATTCAGGAAAACCTTAAACCTCTGAACAGTGTTTACTGTATTACAGGATTGTGCCTTCCATTAAGATAATGGTCCCCCCCCCCCCCCCCCCCCTGTCTGTCTATTATGTATATAACACCTAATTGTAAATACACCATTCCCTGTGTGTGGGGGCAGAAGAAAGAGGCAAAGGCTGGCGGAAAACACTGTATTTATGGTTACATAATTGGAAATCTGCTGCTCCTCGTGGCAGAATAACCAATTTGCCTGTGACCTGTGTCACACAGCTGTAATTACCTCCATCCAATTAGAGTCAGATCTTAACATCAGCCTACAGCCAGTGCCAGTGAATTTAAATTGCCAGGAATATTCCCTTTTGAATTCAGATCTTTTTTCATCAGGATTGTGCCTATTAAGGTCATGCCCCCCCCCCCCCAACATATAATTGGTTGGTATTCTGCTGAGTCACAACAGCTGGACGAATAATGTGAACGTGTATGTGTGCGTATATTTGTGTGGATTGCAAGAGATGTGAAGCGAAAGAATGATTGACATATTTTTTGCTCTATATTGGGCCAGATTCAGATTTAGCAGGCACCCTTTCCTCTGTGCGTCTGGCTGACGTGACCAACATACCACGTACAGTTCCAAAAGTACCATACAGTGTATGTGTTTTGGCAAAAAGAAGTCAATGGGCATTTGGCAGTGCACTGTAACATTCAATCAGCAGTATATGTCCAGTCTGTAGAGAGATTAGCGATGGGTGTTCAAGAGTGTGTAACCAGTGATGAGTAAGCATTTCCACTATTGCTCTCGACACATGTGACAGCTTCTTTCCAGTAATACCACGCTGCCGCCTCATCTCAAGGGTGTATGAATTGAGACAGATTATTTGGGGAGTGATTCAGAACTCATTATTAAGTCCTCAATGCAATCTGCTGCTATTCGACGGGGCCGCCTTGAACAGCGAGACAAAGTCTTAGAAGCATTCCCGCTAATGTAGCCATGCAAGTCACATTTCCGAGAATCACCAGTGTTCCACTGCATGTGGTGCAGGACAGAATGTTATGACCGAGCAAGTGGAGAATGCAGAGAGGCGCAGGATTGAAATGAAATGATGAAATGGCAAGTCAGTTGGAAAGGTGGTGGGGGAAGTGGCTTCAACTCTTGAGCAGCTGATATATTCATGCACCACCGTGATTAGAATTTATATTCTGCAAAGACTTCTGTTCCAGGTAATGTGTGTTCGCACAGACCTGCATGATACTGTGATATGAATGTGGATATGTTTGATGTGTGTGTGTGTGTGTGTGTGTGTGTGTGTGTGTGTGTGTGTGTGTGCGCATGCCTAATGCACACCATGTCTGGCTGGCTGGCTACAGGTCATCACAGATCATATATTAGCATCTAGTTAAGCAGACCATATGGTGAGCTGAATATTATTATTGTTACTTTATCCACACAAATTAGATATACATTTAGTCTGTTTTCATTTATTTGTGCAGTATTTCTTTTGAGCACCAGCTGCTTGAAAGTAAGTGGTACCACCCCCAACACACTCCATTGACTTTAGCAGTTTTCCATTTCACAAGGGAGAAGAAAACTTTCTTAACAGAGTAATTTGCCCTGAAAAATAATTGCCGTGAGTAGCAGAGCAGTAATGGCGATTTTTAACAACCGCTTGAGGGGCCTATCGAACAAAACAATGAAAATGTTTCCTTCCGTTCACATGTTATAGCCAGGTAGCTGTAGATGATGCAGTATGGTGTAGTAGTCCATGTTAAATAACATTAAACATAAAAAAGTCATTACGAATAGATTGCCAAAGGATAAGATTATAGTTGAACAAGTGACAATATCAGATAATGTTTTATATCACGTATGCGATAAATTAGAGTTCGAAGAGCACTACAATAAAAATGCCTGCATGGTCTTGAGTGACATGGTAAATCTAATTTAAATGTGCTCCCGTGCTGATGTGGCCCACAAGCTTAAAGACATTAATAGTTATGTGGTAATATTGCATTCCTTGGTAATAAAGTATTATAAATCATGGCTCAAAGATGCTGTGTCAGATGGGTTAATCCCCGATATTCCAGCGGCATATACTGCACAGTTTGTAAATCTGGTTCACTAAATGGCCAGTGGGGTTAGTTACCACTGAGATAGCATATGAGCCCAAATGGAAAAACTGATGAGTTGCAGTGATTTAATTTGGATGAGCGGAGATCTTCACGCATGAGGAAACTTCAAAGCCATATTTGGTGAGTCACAAGTGATGGCCCACCGAGAGTGGCGTTCTGGAGATCATATTAGCCGAGATATATCAAAGTAATTACACGTGTGCTTACGATTTTTTCCATCTACCCTATTGAATATTGTTCGAAGCTCATCTCTTTTACAGAGCAGCTGTACTTATTCTACATAATATGTTCTGCTCTATTCTGTGCTATTCTGAGAGTCTTTCATTTTCTTTTTTCGATAAGATAAAACCGCTGCAAAAGGAATGCATATCTGAAAATATCCGATTTGTCACAACAATATGGGCTACCGCTGAATATCTTCCAGTTTGAAGTAGTGCGTGTGAGGAGAAATGGGAACCAAGCACATCCAGTATCACTGGTGCTCGGAGATCATTTCTCACTTTGAAGTGTGTCGTCGAACAGAGCCTGCAGTTGGTGTTGACACAGTCTGGGAGCAAACAAAATCTGGGCCATTATGTATTTAATGATGGAAGAGGAGGTACAGCCACCCCACCCACACCAAGAGCCAGTAACGGTTACTCTCGAGGACAGCATGTCAGTACTGCTGCAGGTCCATAAAACAATATGGAGGCCGATATGTGCACAATATGCAAATATTGAAGTGGGTGCTATGCGTGATTTAAAAAGCATCACTAGAAAAAGATTAAGGGAAAAAAATGAATATTTGGGATGCAACACAAAGCATTTCTTAGTTTTTGTTTTTCACTTTTTTTGCCACTATTGTAAATAAGAGCAATTGTTTTTAAATTGTTGTGGTCATATACGGTATAATGTTCACAGGAGCTCAAACCATTTGCATGAAGGAAATAAAGTGTTGCATCCTGCATCAACTCAAAATGCTGGTACATTATTTCGTATTTTTTTTAAGTAAGAATTAAGTGTGGCAATTAAAAGTGGAACTCGTTTTTTGCCATTCTAGCAGCATGGTGGCTCGGTCCGCTTTAGTCCAGACCGCTATCGCACTGATTGTAGTGAAATTTTGTGCAGATATTCATGGTCCCCCGAGGAGTAAACACACAAACTTTGGGGATACCCTGACCCTGTAGTGCCACCATGAGGTTGACATTTGTGGTTCAGAGTGAAATACCTTGACAGTTACAGTATGTAATAGATTGCCAATTTGCAACAGGTATTCAAGGAGGATTCATTCAAGTGACTTTGATGAGCCTCTGACTCTTCCTTTAGCGCCACCAGTACATCAAAGTTTCACACATTTAGTAAAATATCTCAACAATTACTTGATGAATTGGCACACGATTTGGTACAAACATGCATTTTTCCCACACAATAAATCATACTGACTCCCCTGACTTTTCCTCTAGAGCCACAATAAAGTTGACATTTTTTTTGTTTAACAACATTGCCATCAGCCTCAGCTGTACTTTCTTTGAAGTGCAAATTAGGAAATATGCTAACAAGCTAAACTAAAACGTAAACTTTTTACCAGCATTATCATTGTAACTATGTTAGCATGCTGATGTTAGCATTCAACTCAAAAACCGTTGCGCTTATGTACAGCTTCACAGAGTCATACGCATGGCTGTAGACTCTTAGCCTTTTAAGGATGCTAACACTGACTCAAATGACAACCCTTGTAATGTGCAGTTTGCTGATGCCAAGCACACTGATTCTCTGCTTAAGTGTTTCTTAACCATATGCTACCCAATATATCTCAGGAAAACTCCCAAAATTATCTAAAAAAACAAAAAAACAATCGTATAAGTCTAATATTCAAATAAACTTTTACTAGTGTGTAAACATTCAAACTCTCTCTGAGGTAATCATTTACAAGCTTACACATTGTCATAACTGACAAAGAACAATTGCCATAAAAAACAAATGGTTTTCTTGTCTGTCGTTTGTTGATCCAACGAAAGCATTTAGCTCTAAATCCCCAGCGCCAGATTAGCTGTGTTTGAATGTGGTCTCGGGAGGGATGGGCACACAGTGCATATGCAAATAGATTTACTGACAACCAATTACGCTGAAAACTCCTCGAACACATGCATGCCCCAAAAAGAGAGACCTGTAATTTCTGTTTGGAGGAGGCATAGAGAGCAAAGAGTGACTGGGGGTCAGAGACACAGTGAGAATAAGTTCTTGATTATTATTTTTATTTATAGTTTGGATTGTATTATAGATTAGATTATATCCTGATTGAGTTTTGTCACTGGTATGGATGAAAGGGACACCGACACTACACTTGAAAACACCAGTATAATATGACTGATTTGTCATTGTGTTTATACACCGCAGTAACCCAGTAATCATCTGCAGCCAACAGGGAAATGATGAGTTGTGTAACAATTCCACACAACATTGATTATTTATTTTGCATTTACGTGCCTGTGTTGCGTAGTGGAAATGAGCTAAGCAGCATTAGCGTTGGCTTCTCTGTGGGTTTTTTTTTACAGATAGTTAAGCCAATTTTCCAGAGCCATTAATAGTGATTAATGGTGCTGTGTTTTTAATGCTTTGTTGGGATAAAACTGGAATAGCAGTTTGTGAAAAGACCAGGAGTCAATGCATTAGCGAATATTATCCACTTAACAAGGAGAATATCATTTAACATTATGGCAGTTTGGAGAATGACCATCTGTGTTCAACAAGGCGTGCAGTTCTTGTGTGTGCGTGTTTGGAGGTGGATTATGTGTGTCTGTCCATGACTGCATTTGATGTAAATTCCCAAATAATACGATTACTCTGTAGAGTAGAAATGGATCATCTAGAAGTCCACAGCCGTGCTAGCAGCTCTGTGAGGCTGTATTTAGGGACAGCAGTGCTTTCAGCTGAACGTCAACATGCAAACATGCTCACAATGTATGCTAGAGTAAAAGTCAGTGGATCACTAGAGTTTTATACATCATCTCGCATGCATATGTGTACCAAAGTTGGTGCCAATTAATCAGTAGTGGGCACTTGGGAAGTGACCTATTGGTGGTGCAAGAGGAAAAGTCAGGGGATCACCAAGGTCTTTCGGATACACTATGGATGGTTGTACCAAATTGCATTGAAATCCATTCAATGGTTGCATCACAAGGAAAGGTAAGAGGATTACCAAATTCAGGATTCATCCTCTGGGGGTGTTTATATAAACCATCAAGGCAATTCATCCAATAGCTGCTGAGATGTTTCAGTCCGCACCAAAATGGTGGACCAACTTACCAACCGACCAATATCGCTTTTGCCACGCAACTAGCGTGACTAAGAACTGCAACATCATCTGATGTGATGTCATCGGCTCTGACCACTGTGCTCAATACCTTTTGAAGCAAAAGCGTATTTCTAGTGCTGGTGTCCCAATGGCCCCAGATATCATTCACGTTTTTTGAAGTAGGTGCAATCAGGATCTGTGGGGCAACCTTGTTTGCCATTGTTTATGCATGTTTGTGTTTGTATGCAGTGATCTTACTTGTTCCGATCCCCATGTGTTTGCTGCATACAGTAGGAAGATACTCATGAATAATTTAAATAAAAGATAAAAGTGTACGTTTACCTCTTTGGCTGTTTAATAAGCTAATGTAACCATTTCTCTTTCACCTACAGTGTACAGATGCTTTGTGGATCTGAGGAAAGCATTTGACAGTGCACACTTCCCTTACCTCTGAGACTTTGGAGAACTCAGTAGAGATTGGGAAATCAACCAGAAGAAATAGAATAGTGTTTGTGTCTGAACATTCTCCTTCAATCTTTTATGCAACACCTGCTGTTTTCCCGTTCACACATTTCACATTCCAAAGCCTTCATTTAAATACACATTTCCCCAGTTTCACCGGTTAGGACCACTTCACAGTCTCTGCGTGTACAGTCTGTCCTCAAGGATCCAACCATAATGAATGGTTAAGCTGACAGTTATCGGCGAGCTGTGAGGGCTTTTTTGCATAAATCTGGACACTCCCCTCACAGCCTTTGGCAGGTCAATAAACAGCGCTGTAGAGAAGAGATTAAGGAAAGTGGTGGAGGGAGGGATTTTCCCCTAATTGTCAACTCTGTGTTGTTCCACTTATTAAGCACAGCGAGATTAAGCTGGTGTTAGGACTGAGGGGATGTGTGGTTCGTGGCAGGTTGGATCGGCATGCATGCAGTGGGCACAGTCAGAAGCTCGTCATAGGCCTGTGAGCAGGCAGGGCTGGGAGGAAAACAGACAATTAAATCAATAAGACAGCAGTCAGCAGATCACTGCACTGGCTACCGCTACCAGCTTTTCTCCTCTTCAGCTTCATGTTGCTTGTACATGAGCAAAGAATGGTAAAACTTTGGTCCTTTGGTGGAGTTATTTTATGACATCTCTTGAACCAAATTCCAATCCAGGCCGTATCCACTTCCACTTTGTTTGCTCGTTCCTGTGACGGTCCACCTTATTAAGTGCCATCCCAAACCAATTAGCAGGGAGTGGACATGGGTTATAAAACCCTTCCACTGCAAGTCTACAACATCAATGTTTTTTTCAATTTTTTACTTTTAGAAATCTTGTGTTCAATACAAATTTTGATATTTTTCAAGGTAATTTATCAAATTTAGAAATCCCTTTGATATAACTATGCAGTGTTCTAAGCCGGCCTCATGGCATGCAGCAGGAGATTGAATACTCATTACAACCATAAGAGACTTGACTTGGACTTGTGACCAAAGACTTCAGAATGTACAGTGTACACATGTTTCGCAATATTCGCTTAAATGTGCCAATCAACACTTGTGACAAAGATATTTAAGGGGGGTAGGATATTTTACAGTTTAGCAAAAAACAGTGTTTCCCCTATCATTGACTGAAAGAGAGAAACTAAATATTTGATTTACCTAATTTATTTGGTAAATAAAATGTACCGTCCCGCTAGTTTCTCTGCTCGCAGATAGTTGCGTCTTGCCTTTCATATGCGACTGCATGTCACTTGGTTTAAGTAGTAGTGCACTCTTTTATGTGGTGATACCATTACTGAGTTATTTAAGCAGACTAAATTTGTTCTTATACATATATACTGTACATACATGCATACATACATACATATTCATACACAAAGTATGCATACAAAAGAATATACGGCTTGTCGAGAAAAATATTTAAAGCTTTTCAACTATGGGGCAACTTTGCTTAAAGTTCAGGTTCTTCATTTAGTTCACTAACTCCTGTGAAAAATATTGTCTGATTAATTTTGCTAAATGTTTGACTCCTCTTCTTCACCAGCTAAAGGGATTGTAGGTATTTGGGGATTTTATATATATTTCACTGAAAATAGACAAAGCTTTAAGCCCACTTGTTTAGAATATTTGTTATTTTAGCATCTGTCAAATTATTCTGATGGCATAGGTTGTTGTAGCAAAATGTAACAATCCCAACAAAAGTTGGTACAGTCTTTGTGCAGCTCATTTATTCTCAGTGTTGCTGTGGCTTTTTGAATACCGCCACTAGGAAGCACAAAGAAAGAAAATGATCAATCCTACACACAGGAGCTTTAAATATGGTCAGCTACAGAACTGAAATCTAACAGAAATATATAAATACCTGCAAAAAACACCATTCATGGAGGAGCGAAGATCCAAACTAAACAACGTTGACTCTAACTCAGCAGTGTTAGCTATGCAAAAATAGCTTTATCAACTGATATCTTGTATGACAAGTTTGCATGTTGTTTGCTTTGACTAAAGAAATGTATTTCTTGAATTCGGTTAGAGGTGTACAGGACTTTATATGTCATTTTGCTAAGCCATGAACGTCGAAGAAACTTAATTTAAGACGTCTGCTTAATCAATATTCCCTGTTTTCCAATGAAGTACATTTCTCTCTGGGCCGCTCTCTCTGCCTCACATATTACTCTCTCACATATTTTCATTTTCTCTCGTCTCAGTTTTTCATTAACACTGCTGCCCTGTTGGCTCCTCACCTTGTCTGTTCCCCCCTTTGTGCACCTACAGAGCCACTTTTCTTTTCCTTTGCTCGATTCAGCCCCCCTCAACACCTCTCATACACAATGTGTCAGATGTATGAAAGTAACGGGGAGCAGGAGACATCCAATTAAAAGCACAATGCATTATTATTTCGCAGCTCCCCCTCTCTGTCGTCTCCTAAAACCCTTCAGATTATATAACAGCTCAGTGTCACTGGAGCCATCCTTTGGAGGACAAGGGGGTCTTCGCCGATGATGCAGCTCAGCGACTCTGGACTTTCCCCAGCAGCTTGCCAACTACCCCTCACTCCTCCTTCTCCTCCTCCTCCTCCTTCCTCTCTTCCTTCCTCTCTTTGCCATATCCACCCACCCACCCATCCACCCACCAGCCCACCCTCTCCCTGCCTTCCTAACACACACATACACGCATACACTCAATCACGAATGCACAGGGATTGCAGCAACAGCAGCAGCACAGCGAGATGGAGATCTCCGCTGCGCGCGTGAGTGCCTATTCCCGGTGAGTGCGGGGACAAGAGCGAATGCGTGTCAGTGATGCTTGAATGAGGTGTATAAGGGAGAAGAGAGCAGAGTAAAAGGCAGAAGGGGAATATCAGTGAGGACCCGATGAGGTTTTGAGGCAATGTCTTTCTGCTTTTTTCCCTCTCCCATCTCGATAACCTGAATCTTTGCCGGATGTGCCACAACTACTCCAGCTGTCACTGCACCGGCTGCCTCTCTCTCGGTCCTCCCGCAGCCAGTGAGAGCTGCTCCAGTGGCTGGACCGTACCCTGGCACCCACTGAATACATGGATGAACACTGGCTCTACAGGGGATCTGCGCTTTCTTGTCCTTTGCACCTCTGATCTGTCTCTCAAGGTAAGAGTTCTGCTTCCTTTGGTGGAGTTGCACACATATTCAAAAGGTACTGCCAGAAGAGTGGCAGATGCATCTGCTCTGCCTGCTAGAATCTTAATTGAATCAAAGTGGCTGTCGGACGCATGCACAAATTGTGATCGAATGTTGTTTAAGTCTTTTGGTTTGTGATGCTTGTATGCATTAGATATGGATACATTGGGGAGGGGGCATTTCTGCACCCAAGCATTGAAAGGTTAAATGAAAAATCAGGAAGACACGCCAAGGTTTTCCTTTACAGTTTAAAATGAAGATGAATGGTGATGTAATTTAAATTTTATTTATACACTTATTAGAATGCGTGTCTCACCTTCGCAGCCTTTGCCAGACATGCAGTATTTATCTGATGATGCAGAGGCTGATTATCGACATTGCTGTACTGAATTTTCTGAGCTTGATAATGAAGAATATTGATGGGCGCTCACTCATAGACTATTGTATATTGTGCTCTAGTCGACTGCTGGAATGATGATCATTTATTGGAAAACACCTATCATATCAAGTGGCGTAGACTATATGACAAATTCATGTTTGATGAGGGATGTGCTTCTCAAGGCGGAATTTCATAAAAGGTGTATTCAGACTTATCATGACTAATGACATGTGTGATCTGGGAAGCTCTAGGGTACTGCATCATACAGAGCTGCACTTACATTTGCTCTCAGTCGTTGCCTCCCCGCCCCACCCCCACCACCCTTTCTCTCTGTCTCTGTCCCTCTCTTTTCTACATGTCATTCCTTGACTACTGAATTTACAGGAAACACAGACAGGGTACAGCCTTAAGGTGCCAACAAAAACTGGCTTGTCTGTCTCAGCGTCTTTTTCACTTATCAATCATCCCCTACATTACACCAGAGTCAATCATCAGAACGACCCGAGCACACATGTATGCCCATAGCTCAACCCCTCATTAATCAATGAACTCATCAGGGTGATGCATTACAAATGTAAGCTCTGAAGTGTTCGAGACAGTTTTCGCCATTATCTTATACAAAAAACGGCCCACGCTAGCAGGAAAGCATATGATCACACAGAAAACCAGAATGCCCTTCTTCATATCAGCCTCTCCAAACTTACTCTTCCCAAGGATCCATTTCACAGCCAGTGCTCTCATCCAGTGTATTGAGGGATGGGAACCTTTTAAAACCTCCCGCTATTCCCCATAACAGAAAGTGCTGATACATCTTTTAAGCCAATGTCATAAAGCAAACTTTCACAGGTGTAGACGGCAGCCCGGCTGGATACAGAGAGCTCTGAAAGACTGCTGGAATAAGATGGTGTGTATGTATGTGTGTGTTTCTTTGTGTGTGCGTGACTGTGGAGGTCTTAAAACTGGCTGGGATTATTTTTCAAAGATTGAACAAAAGACAATATAAAAATCTGGGACTACAGGGGCTTACATTGTCGTAAGAAGAGGAGCCCAATGGTTTGTTGAGAAAAAGATTACTGCAAGTAATGCAAGAAGTGTGGTAGCCGGACCCAATACAGTACAAACGCATATGACTACGCACGCACGCGACCTTATGGATTGGACAAAGGCAGCGATCTCGTCCTTTGCATTGTGCTTAGTTGGTGCAATGTCACACTCTGTAATGTATGCAAATAACAAGAAAAAAATGCCTCATACAAAATGAATACATTGCACAGCAACAATGATATACAGTGGAGTGCATGGGGGGTGATGAGCTCAGCATAAAAGCATTTACCTTGTGATAAACACTTGTTTTAGCACATGTTACTAAAATCACGAACACCCCGTGTGCCTGATGCGCTCAGTTTGTATTGATGGTGCACTGGAGGTTACGATGTTAGAGGCCAATTACTTACCCATTAATGAGAGTGGCTAGACAGTGTTATCCTATGTAAATATCCTACAGATGCATTTCAGTAATTATTGCGTTGATGCAGACTGTCAAGGCTGTAAGGCGATCAAAGCAAAGCAGCCTCTTTCTCTCTGCTTTGCGATGGGGCATAAATCATGAGTCAGCAGTGTTGTAGGGCTGCTATTGCCTGGAAAATGGATCCCGACCTCCATATTAATATTCTTTACAAACAACCACGTTCCTACAACATTGTGGTCATATTAAAATCAATCATGATACTGTAGTGAAAGGTGTTTGTTTTTTTTCCCCATGCAGCATTTTAGCGTGATGAACTGAAGGGCAATTGGAACAGACAACATGGTCCGCCTGGGTACATAAGGAGATTTCAGAGGATTACTTTTGCAATTTTAGAGTCAATGCATTATTCATAATCCTTTGGATGGCTGAGGCCAAATCAGGGAAGGACCTCAGGTTATTAGCAGAGATATAGCTTGCTTTGAGATGAGGAGGAGGAGGAGATAGAAGACGTTGAGGCGAAGAAGATTCTCGCTCAACCATCTGAGTATATTCATGTGTCATGTCGGTCTCTCTCTCCGTATGCGTGTATCTGACTTCCAACAAAAACTCGTTGAAGAGCTTTTCTTGATTCCCTTTGTGTGAATTACCATTTAGCTGCTTTACATGCCTTACATGACTGCACAAGAAATTGTACTCGCTTAGAGCAGACTTCCTGCAGATGTGATTACCTTTTCAGTGGTGTGAGATTGGTATTTCTGAGTGTGAAATAAAAGGATCTCATTTGAATCAGCCTTGAACAAATTTCTTTTTATCCATAAAACCGCTTCTGAGAAACAAGTTGCGCTAAAATCAAAGTGCATACCAAGCTATGTTTCAGAACAAATACCACCCCCAATAAAATCCAGCTGCTCTAATTTCCAAAACAACTGCACGTAAATTTATGACAGCATACCATATTGTTCGTGTGTAATGAGGTTGAGCTGGTTGCTTGTTTTTTTTTTTCTTCTCATCTGGCACTGAAAGCATTGCAGTGAATGAAGTGACACTAGAAGCTGTTGGCATGCCGTTTTTCTCTAGCATTAATAGGAACCAAGATGAAACCTAGTTGCCTCTAAATATATTCCATTTCATCAACAGTTTGCGCTGAGGGGTTTGGTTACAGTGGACAGTCTGCAAGGTCTAACACATGGCAGGATTCCCAAGAAATACAACCTCATGCTTTTTATTATCAGTGTGTGTGTGTGTGTGTGTGTGTATGTGAGTGTAGGCGCATGTGTCTGTGTTTGTGCACACGCTCCATAAGATGCTGGCAAATGCCTCACTTTGAAGAGGCGACAGCAAGGCACACACACACACACACACACACACTAATACACACACATACAAGTGCCCATATGCTTGTATGTACCCACACCAAAAAAGAAGGAACAAACACAGTTTTCCCATCATTAAAAAGTATGTATTGTCTTCTTATCACAGTGAGTTACTAGTTCTTTGGTAAGAACTTTTACACGCTTAGTCATTACATCACTGGAACTCGACACGCGCTGCAGATGTAGATCAACTGCAGATCACAAATTAACATGAATCTTATCCACACATGTTTTTCCTTCTACTAATTCAATCGTGAAAACTGACAGTAAGGAAATGTCTCTTCAGTATAAATTTCCCCACCAGAACAATCACATTGATGGATTTACAACGTCTCCGAATGATAAAACATGATTACTTTCAGAGAAGCAGCGACACCATGAATAGCTTGCTTTTGTGTGCTAATAAATGATTCATTGGAGTTTATTTATCGCATTCTGTCTTGTCATATGAAAATGATTAATCAGCTCTTTCTGATGTTTCCTTTCAACCATATCAGACATCATTTCATTTCCTCATGCTGCTTGATATATGCTCAAGCTATGAACTGTGTGAGTCAGAAAATGCAATATTTCTCATTAGATCATCATATGGAGCTTAATTTGAAACGCTGCATGGGGAGTGACTACAGTAGCAAGCTGTTGTATTATGAATGTCATTTTTAGCGCCTTTATGTGATCAAAGCCGGTTGGGATTTAACACTTTTTGGAGACTCCCGTTTCTCATTTACAAAGTTATTTCAGTTTTTTCCTCAAGATGCTCTTACTAAAAAGTTGTAACTATCAGTAATCTGTAAACATTTAAAGTCCAAGGTCAGTTCAGTCAGCCAACTCACGTGGAACAGATTTATTATGTAATCGCAGAGTATGTACAGACTTTATAATTGGTGTCTAGGCTCTGACCTCGTCACTCCGCTCTGCACAGCAGAGATTGGGGAGTGAAGATAATAAATTTCTCCCAAGGGAGTTTAGACTCAGAGCCTACAGGTGCATACGGGTGGAGGAGTCCATCACCAGCTATAATGTATAGTCTAGTATGTGTGAGCCACAGAAGCTGTGTGGTCATTTCCTCTGCCGGGGACATCAGACCACAAGAGGAATATATTACATACTAAACACCTTTTACTCGTGGGCCAACTGCCCCACAGCTATTTCTTAACAAAACACCTCCTATATTGGTGGCGATCATACGATCAAACAATCTAAACGCACAAGGAGATGAGCATAAGTGTTTGGATACACGGGAAACTTGAGGTTGCCAATGAGTGCAGCTGAGTGTACCAGTACAGAGCAGAGAACAGGAGCTCAGCCGTTTAGATGTAATTATGATATGAAGAACAGTAAAGTGAGCTGTAACAGAAACCCATTTGTTTGAGCTGCAATGTTTCCCCAATGTATAGCTGAATAGGATCTGTGTTGATAAAATGTAAATGGGACTCTCCTTTATGCAACAGAGGAGTTTCCCATTCAGCCAAGAGATTGGTCTGTGTGCAAGACTACAGTGTGTTTAAATCACTTCTCATGTACACTGTTACCCCCTAAGAAAGATTGCAGTCTACGGTGGTCCAATAGGAAACCCCGAAAACAACATGAGCCGAGGGGGAAATAAGCCACAAAACCAATTGAGCCCAAAACACTCAATACTGAAACATGAGCATTGCTATTTCACAACAACATAAATCACTACCTAAATGAGTCATAATGCATTTGTAAAACAATAGCTAAAAGAAAATATAGCAGCCAGCAGATTTAGCAGGCCCGTAGTTTAATGATATTGCCATACACACAGACATCTCACCACATAAACTCACATTAATCATGTTGAGATAGCAGGCAAACACTTGATGAGGTAACGCAGTGATCTGGCATCTAGATAGTAATCACAAGTAATATCAGAGCTGTGTCCCAGGCTTGAGGTGTGTATTATTTTAGATTGACTGTCATAAGTCACTGAACAGAGTTTCTGACTGTTGGCGGTAGGAGCAAGGAGTGTAGCACAAACACAATTAGTATTCCAAAAAGGTGTCCTGAAGCAAATTCTCTGACTTTTGGCAGGCAAGCTTATGAAAACTACTGTACAGTACATTTGAAATGGGAATGCATCATGGGGAAAATCATAATATTAATAATGTGTGTGACTAGATACAAGTTTAGATGCATGCATAATTGTGCAGATTACTTATAGATTATTATTTTTATCTTTGTTGTGTAGTGATTTCCAAGGTTTAACTTTGACATATATCACTATGTGTATGTCATGAGTTTGGATCCTTGATTTTGATATTGGATCACAGAGTGTGTCTTTGATAAAGGTTTAAAATATGTTACCTTACCTGGTTATTATTGTCCCAAGGCTAATTTGTTGTAGTATATTACTGCTATGATTACAGATCATATTCCTTCCAAACTAGATAAAAGAGTAACAAACTTTTCTCTTTTCTCTTTTTTCAGAAAATATGGTGAGCAAAGAAGACACCAAATGCACTTTCTCAAATTCAGATGAATCAGATTCAGAGACAGGCCCATCACACAGCCTTGATGCACAGTCTGGACCAGAATCCGGCAAGCAGCAGGTAAAGAAGAGAAACAAGGCCTTACAAGTGCGTTTTAAGGATATCTGTGACGCTCAGAATGAGTTTCGAGGAAAACACTCCAGATCCATTTCCTGCAAAGTGACACAGAGAAAGTACATGACCATGCCTGCCAGACGCTCTATTCCAAACGTGACCAAGAGCACTGGTGTCCAGACCTCGCCTGACCTCACGAAGCGATACAAGACTTTCCCTTTTGAGAGGAAAAAAGGACATACATTTAAACATACTGCTATGGTGGAAGATTATAAAGGACAAAACAATGGTTTTTTGAGTGATATAAAGACAGGAGGAGAGGATGGACAACCTATCGGGGAGTCCGCCAAGTACATGGGTAAGATTGTGGGCCAGACAAAGGCATTGCTTCACCACACTGATGACAGCAGTGATACAGAGGATTTGCTTTCCAGTGCCAACTGTGTGGATGGACCTTCTTGTCCAGACTCTTCACATTTCTCGGAAGTGTGCCATCCGGGCAGCCCTGCTTCCAAAAAGGAGACAGAGTACCAGGGTTGTGGTACAAGGACCAAACACAAAGGATTACCCAAAGAAGACATGGGAGCTGGCACTTCTTCAAAGCGCCAGCTGGCTAACACAGAGTTTTCACAGAGCAAGTCAAAGGGTATGGGCCCTGTTACGTGGAACTCTTTGACACAGGTGGAGTCTTTAGGAAGCCCGTCTGTGAGCTGTAAACGGAAAAAGGGTACACAGCTGAACGAACAGCAGTCACAGACACTTCCCCATAGTGCCAAATGCTCTGTGCAGTCACAAGGGCAGTGTCGGATAAGGCATGCGTCAGCCTCCTCTAAACTCCAGCAAACAGTTGGTGGGGATGAGGGCTTTCCTCCAAGAGACACAGGAGCCCCAGGCATGAGGAGCAGCCAGCAGATAATGCCCTTATCTGGAGACAAGGATATCAAAGCACAGCTGCAGGCCATGGAAAACCTCATCAGCTCGAGCCAGGAGACCATCAAAGTCCTACTCGGAGTTATTCAGGAGCTAGAGAAAGGTGAAGCCCAGAGAGAGGGGTGAGTAGAGTAAGCTTTACAGTGCAGACTTTTATACATGTAACTAAACATACAATTTAATTTGTACATACATGCACATATCAGTGTGCTGTCACGAAAAAGCGTAATTCCTATAACAACATGAATCTTAGTCTTGAGTGTGGTAACTTTGGCCATCATTTCTATGAGCTATCATAACCAATTACTTCCCAAAATGAATTGCTAATATCTGGGTACACAGCAACATCAGTACGACAATGGCAACAAATGTAAGCAGTCGACTATTTGTAAACAGTTGAACCAGATAATTTCAACTGCTTTATTTGAAGTTAAACCCAAAGGAAAGAGAACTAGAAATGATGGTATTAATCCCTAATCTCATATAAAAACTCTGTGGGGGGCGAGTATGATCAAATTTGAACCAGGAAATTGGTCTTTAAACTGTGATGGGTCTTCACAGTGGGCAGTTTTCAGTAATGACTTTACAGTTTGCCTGTGATTTCTCTTCTAGATAAATTGAGGCATAAGGAGGATTGTTTAAAACCTGTATGGTTGTCTGACTGCTGGGGTTTCTTTCCTCTTCAGATTTCTTTGTTTCAGATCCGTGTTCCCAGATTTGAGCAATTAACTAAAGTGCAATTTTATAATGAGCAATTACCATGTTGTCCTAAACTACAAAGATACGACCTTAGCTGTAAACTACAGACAGGATCCTTGAGCAAAAAAAAAAAGTACAGCCGAGTACTGGCTGGGAATGGCATCATTTTAGCCGGGTTTTGGCTAATAACTGAAGAATTGGACAATAAGAAATGTTGACCAGATGATGGCACTAGATAAAAGGTCAGGGGATCAAATATTGCTACTTCATCCTCTGTTTACCATGTAAAGTACCTGTAAAGTAGGGATGCGCCGATCAGTTTTTGGGCCGATAACGATACCTGAGTATGCAGAGTATTGATCAGATACAAATGCTTGAACAATAAAGTGTATATCTCACTGTGTGGTAGGAAATGAAAATATTTTATGTGTAAGCCAACATCGGGCTTGACAATCTTCATAAAGTACTCAAGCCATGTCCACAGCCAGACTCCTGCAGTGCTATTGAAAGAATCAAAATACTCCATCTCTAAAACCCATAGCAACACAAAGCAAATTGTATTTAAGTCTTCCATATCCAGGGGAGAACAAGGCACCCCAGTGTGGCTCAGTGGAACGTGGTTGTAAAGGCCCAATTAGTGCAGCCTCATAACACTTTGCCTTTCATCTCCACAAAACCTTGCCTGCTATAGTGCCCACACTGTGTTGTGCCCTCCACAGTACGTTCCCCTTCCCATTTTTGCATTGGTGGACAGTCGGAAAACCATCTTTAAGGTGAACCCAATTAAAAGTCTTCATGTTCTCACCAGGAATAAATAGATGATGTCAAGTGTATCTTAAGCCACTGCCATTAACATACATGCAGTGACAACAGGATGAAGGTAACCCATGGTAAAGCAATAGACACATTGGGCCTCGTGAAAGAAGCACTCGTACAAACAGATTCATTCTTAAGTGGCTTCTACGAGTGATTTCGGAGAACTTGCCGCCAATTTTCTAGTTTTTTTAATTTTCTCTTAGGTACGAAAACAATTTAGGAGTGGTCCAGACCCGCCGTATGAGTCATTTGCAATTAGTCTGGCGTTAATCTTTCTCTGTATATTATAAGGTCAGTGAGTGTCACCATGTGTGTCATGGCTAACTTACTTCCTTTGGATTTCTTAGCATGTTGTGGCCTTGGAAGAGAGCTAGCCTTTTCACATGCAGGTTTATTCATCCTCTATTGTAATGCCTGACATCACCTATTATGGCATGTATTCTTTTGTCCATCTCCATAGAGATAGAGACTTCTTCTTGACCCCCTTCCATTGCAATCATTGATCGCCTTGCTGTGGCGAGATTTTCATTATGGAACTATTTCCACTTTATTTCAGTGACAGTATGACCCTCAGGTAACACGGCATTAACAGCTCATTACTTTTCCCATTTCTTGGCTTTAGCAGGTCCCTTATTTCTGCTGCTGCTGATTTTCCTTTATGTATCTCATTCTTTGGTGCCATTTTCATTAATGAACACTTCTGGACAAATGGGACAGGACTCATAGCCTTATATGTTACTACTGGGGCTCATTTACAATTGTCATGCACACACGCTCATTCAAGCACAGGTGGCATTCATCATGTTTACGATGGTCATTTACACATTTATCTGAAGTTTGCTGAATCCGTCGTGGCTAACTCATTTGAGCCCAACGTACAAAAAAAGTAAGAGAAAGTGAAGCTGAGCATACGATTATGTTCCTGCATGAGGCCCATTGTTCGTATGATGGCATCCCAGGAGTCAGTTACAAACAAGAAAATTATGTCCTGCAAAAGTACAACAGGAACTCAAAAATAATGCATGTGCTTGTCATCTGTTTCCCATCTCTGATGAAGTCACATGAAATGGATCAATGACATCCTGCAAAAAGGAACAACAAACAGCTGTTTCACATTTCCAAACCTAAGCAGAAGTGGGTCAGTGACACTTGATAAGTTTGATGTTAGTCACTGATGATAACACAGTTCCTTCTTCTTTCTTTCTCAACCACAGCATAACTGAATCTATCTTAAAACCTTGACCAGCTTGTATACATTACATACACTATAGTGTACAAGGTTTTTTGCTCAAAGTGGTTTTAAGATAACAATAACACAGTTGCACACAGACTATTTATCATTTTAAACGCTGCATAGTTGAATATTTTTTCTCACAGTATGTGCATGCCAGCTCTCGGTTAAACCGTATTGATAAAAGGGCCATAATACTTCTGACATATGATCATATTCAGATATGAATGCCGCTACCCATGCTAGTCACGCTGCTGCATCATATAGACAGTAAACGTTACTCACAAAATAATGTCTGCTCAGTCTGTTTACTATAGACAAAACATGTGCATAGCATAAGATGACATACTCACCCCCATATTTAAAGCGCGCCACATCTGAATGTCATTTTTGATGACAGGTTATCAGTAAAAACAAAATGATATGCAGTGCTACAGGCAGAGCAGCAAGCACTTATGAAGGGGATGTTGACAGTAAAAGCGGAATGACATGAGGGCAGGACATATCCCAGGACAGCTGACGTGGGCAGACAACACAGCAGTGAATCTGTGCCAACAGTCGGCTTAGTGAACGAATGTCGGAGGGGCAGGTTTTTTTGTCCATGATGCATCTATGAAATCATATTCTGTGACATTCTGTGCTTTTTAATATAGTGGCACTTAAGTGGTTCATGAGCATTTTACCCTGAATGGGAAAAGGAAGTGTTTTTTTTTGTGCTGAGTACACGCGGTGATTATGAATTTAGGTTAATACGCTTTGATTATTAGAGCGGAGCTCTTTAAATTACAAAGATGTGCAAGAAAAGCCAGACAGCAGCACAGCACTAGTGTGGATCTTGCCTGTGCAGTGAGTTACCGTTCTTGCTCACAGCTGCTCAGAGAGACTTCATTTGGGAACAGGGCAGGATGGATGAACTTGTTGACCTTGAGCTCCCATCAGCGTTTCCGATCCACGCGCTGTTCTGTCTCCCCCAGTGAGATCACCTCTCGTGTCATGGCCCCTCCACGTGACATCCAGCAGGGTGATGGGCTGCCGTGACAGCGAATAATTACATGTGCAGCTCTAACACAGCCCCTTCCTTCATCCCCAGACCACTGCAGCTGTGACGTATTGCATGCAGAGACGTGTAGCACAAATAATATGCGGACCTGCATGCTTGTGTAATCTCAAGTTAGGGAATATGCATAGAATGTTCCAACAAAGCCATTGTTTATTTAATATGTCGTCTTTAACATGTGTACGCATAAATCTCCGTCGTGCCACAGAGATGGCTTATGTTGGTCCTTTGCGGAGGTCTTTCATCATAACAAATTACAACTCTCGTACAGTAAAGACAACAGGCCCTCTGGGCTGTGTTCCTATGCCATGAACAGAGCAGATACAATTTGTCTTGCTGATTGCTTTTTTTGAATCCTTGATGTTCATTATGTCTGTAGCAAATTGAGTTGGATGAGAAATAAAAAAGATGTACAGTATAGCGCAAAAAGTAAGTATTGATTTTTCACTACACATGATTCATGCAGCATTTAGTTGCTACTTACTTCGAATTGCCTATAGAATTGAGACACAGAACACATTTTATAACTATGTGGCGGCAAAGCGAGGTAATCCTGTTATGTAAAATCAGCAGGTCTGCACACTTGATTAACCAAATCTGAGAGAACTGCAGGATCAGAGCCCCCTGCTGCATTTTCAACTGTTAGGAATGAACAGCACTGGGTGAAAACCAAGCTGAACAGATTTTGGCTGATAGCTGATGCCCACAGGTGTTGAAAAATGGAAGCTCAAGCCTGTCACTGGAGATCACACGTATATTTTTATCTCTCTGTTCACAGGCTCACCTACCGAACAGGACAAGACACAGCAAATTGTGACACTTGTCGAAACAGCGCATGCATCATTTACAGGTGGGCCCTTTTTCACAATCATTAATATCTGTTTCATAAATGCTGCATTAAATGCTTTTTTTTCTGTATGATAGTTTGGTTCAGTGTGAAAGGGGGATGCTTACAAGAGGTGTTTGGTGCAGTGATGCTTTTCTGTGCAGAATCATGAAAAAATCATCAGGGATATGGGAAGAAGAGCCCAAAGAAGTAAATGTGCAGCTGCTGGCGGTACTGTTTAGAGTATATTTTGTGTTGCACTACAGCGTGTTTTTCTACAATACAATGGATGATGACAAATAATTATTCTGCAGAATGTGTGGCTGTAATAAATAAATAATTATACAGCCGTAGGAAGTGAATTAGATAAGATGGGAAATATATTTCAACCTGTCACGAAGTATGAGGATCTAGAATTTCATCACATCCCATTAAACTCAATGTTCTTTTGAGAAACAAAGGTTGGATTAACTCTCTGGATTTATGTCAAAATACACAGCGGCTTTGTGTGATGTAAGTGTTGCTGAACAATGGCTCTGAAGCAGGTGGGAAATACGCTAAAGCTATAACCTTGTGTCATTTGTCACTTCACTCCGAAAGCCTCTACTGCCGAACCCGCTTGTTACCTTGTTCTTTAAAGCAGGATGCAGACAGCTGTTTGGAAAATACTCTCCAGGCAATATGCTTTGTATAGTGGGACTTCTCGATTGTTTTCGTAAACCTTGTATCCCTACTGAATATGAAAGTTTGCAATGTGCTGCATTACAATAAAGGTTGGTTTTAACAGCAATACAATCAGAGCTGATGCCATTTTAAATGATCTTGAAAGAATTTCAGTTATTTAAAACATCTTGAATATTCTAAAGTCATAATGGTACTTAACTGTGAATATTTTCATGTAAAGAAAGGGAAACTGCCCTGTCCTGGACAAGTTTTTTCAGGATTTTTGATTTATGTAATATTTTCTACAAGATGCCTCCTCGCTCTTCTCCCTTGACGAGTGCACTGTGTGAAGCTGACCCAGATTGTGGTGTGAAAACAATACTGGAACTTGAAAGCAGGGTACTCGTTTTGTATTCGACACAGGGGGATAAGAAAGCATTGGGCCTCACAGATTTGTTCTTAATCAAGTGTCACATGACAAGTCATGTTATAAGACTCATGTAGCAATAGTCTGCATTTCTCCACAGAAGGAGAAAAACGGACTTTGATTTGAAATTATAATGCCTTAATCTGCATTTTGAGTTTAAACATGTTGCTGAAATTAGCTAAAATCCCCAAAAAATAATAATTCTCACACTCCAAAGCTGCCGGTTTGATGGAAGTTACTGCCCAGGGGAACCTCCTCTGTTACACCCGCCATTTACAATGAGTCATATCCCCTTGGCCGCCATCCATCATGCTTTGCTCTAGCAAGACCTTTTTTGGCAATTTAATTCATGTCAAACCGTTATTTATTTATATGCTCAGATGACAGATTAAGTAAAAATATTCTAATTTCTGGGTCCCGTAACACTGACTAATTTGTTGTTGTTTTTTTTTTTTTAAACCTAGGCCTTAAAGCTCCTTGATTATGCCGATGATAAAATAATGAACGTGCAACTCATGAACAGGTAGTGGTTTATCACGTTAAAACTTCAAGCAATTATTCTAGTGAGCTTCAGGGGGAAAAAGTTAGAGAGATTTCAAATTAAAATAGTCTTGCATGATCCCATTGACATCCCAATACACCTCACATTGGAGACTTAGATGACATATATTCCCTGATCTGGGCCGCACACTAATCAATACCTACTGGATATGAACACCACAAATGACTCAGACATGAGCCGCTGGCTCGCCTAAGGAGCACGACTAAACTAAAAGGTCTATTGTTGGTGCATCAAAACAAGAGCTTTGGTCTGATGTTGGTCTGAGTTGAAGCAAAATAAGAAACAAAAGGGTTTCCTTCATCAATATCTCTCCAAAACCACAGCAGGATAGCGGAGACAGAGTACTGCAGAGCAACAGCTACTCTTACCACTGCAAGACGGGGAGCAGCTGTGTAATCAGTAAAACTGGAAACAGATTTAAGCCTCTACTGAATGATCCTGAGAATAAGATTCACCAACCGAAGGCAAAAGGATGATCACCACTACTCAGCGAGAGCTGAAAACTGACTCCACACTCCCTGGAAAGGCAAAACAAACATACCTGAATCTGATTCTGCGGAGGAGGAATTTTAAGGCCTGTTACCTTCCTGATGCAACAAGTCCTCCAACCCACACGACACATTGTGGTTTGTTCCTACCCTCTAATGTGACTCACGGGAACGCTTCCTAGCGGTGGCAGGAGATCCATACATCTTCATAACTAAACGTGGTTAACGTTGTGAAACGGATGCAGTTTGGATAGGTGTGGGCAATAAAATACTTAGTTAGGTTAAGGAAAAGATCATGGTTTGGGTTAAAATAGGAATGTTACGTAACGTATGCTACGTCCATAAGTCTCGAAACAATCATTACCACTACTGCCACTAAAGGTTGCCGCCTAACAATTAGTGTAAATATGGGTCGTAGTAAGCTGCTTGTACAAACGAGCTATGGGGTTTGTTTTGGGGGGAGGACAGTGTCTCCTGATGACCTGGTATGGTGTGAGTTCACCTAAATAAAATGAAGCTGTTCACCTACTACATCCAACATAAAGATGTTGTAGTAAAGAAAGCCAAGGTTAGTAAATTTAGTGAATAGAATCCCATTTCTCACAGACAAATGGTATGATAATTATAGAGTAGATGATTAGATTCTGAAAGCAAACGGAGTGAGGCTTGATCAAAATGTGTACTGCTCCTGTGTTACAGCCCGAATACTGCAGTGTGTCTGTCAATCGGTGTCCCTATTGATTACACAGGCCTTTTCTTTGATTTGTTTCCATGTGTTTAGCCATGATTGTAAGTAAGTGTGCTATTCAATCCGAGGGTTTCAGCAGAGTGTAAGAATATTTATTACTGCAAATAAGTGGGATGGTAGTAATGGGTAAAGGGTATTATCTGTCATGTGATTTTGACTGGACCTCTTGTTTAATAACGTCTTACTGCAGATAAATGTGGCAACAGGGTGCATTCGGGTTTCATTTAACTGAGAAGCAAACATTATAGCTTTAACAGCAACATAATTTGTACGACTGAAGCAATAAACCCACTGCGTAGAGGAGCAAAGAAAAGTCCCAAAGCCCATAGCTGAGTTTCTCTTTTTCTACCTCACTGATCTTATCTTCTGCCAACTCTGTATGTCGGTGAAGCAGCTTGGCTTAATTAACAAACTATGAACAATTTCTGATGGCAAAAGAACAGCCCCCAGTCTGTTGTCAGCAAACCAAAGCATGTGGTATGCTAATAAAATCACTGCGGAGTTCTAATAACGTGGAAGATTATCATTTCATCTGTGCTCTGTTTCATTAAATGTTGTTTATTTCAGATCACCCAGTTGGTTTTTAAGTGAGTGAATAGAGCAGAGTCTCTTTGCAAGCAGGGTAGTGCACTGTCACGGTCCTATCTATTTCTGCCAGAGCAATTGTCATAAATATCTTCAATTCTGCTGTTTAGTATTCTTCAGCTGCACAAAAAGCATTACCTTATTGTTTACCTCTGCTCTTGATTTCAGATGTTCTTTTTACTGTCACATACAGCCAGCTCACCTTATCACCAGCAGCCCTGTTATTATAATAGTCTATTAACACAGAGAGTTAAACTACTTATAGGGCAGCGGTAATTACCTTGATGGTCAAACCACTCTGCGTGACACCTTGAATAGGAGGCAGTGATGCGAATTAAAGCCTAGAAAAGCAAGTTTGGATGAAAAGTTACCCCTCAAGGTTAGACGACTGCGTGTTGCAACTGTAACCGTGATTAGTGGCCCCCGAGATGTAGCACTTCATTTCAGAGCAGTCCAGCATCTCCAGTATGGCCGATAAATTCAGGACATGAGTAGTTGCTGAGCTCCGGTAGTCAATCTATAAGTCTTATCCAGACTTCAGCTCTGCCATGACAGTCCCTACCCACCCTCCGGTTTACTGCAGCATCTTATACATCACTGCAACAAATAGGGCGTACATATGGCAAGTAAACGAAAGAGAAAGAGCTAGAGAGCCTGAATGTAATGTAAATTAGGGGACTAACTATAATGACACTGTCCATTACATCAGGGGGAAGGAATCCCTTAACTTCACCCACATTACAAAAGAAAAATAATTCTCATCTATATCTCTCGTGGTGTCTAGCAATGCAGATTGTTTCAGGTTTTACTTTGTTACTGAGAAATCGTGCGTCGGCCCTAATTTTGGCATGGTGGACAGCTCTAAATACGATACAATATGCATGAGACTCTGCAGCCTTTGCCATGGAGAAGAGGTCAGTCAGGGGAACAAATCAGAGTGGTAGCGAATTCAAAATGCTTCATTGCAACATTCAACTCAAAGACAGAGATAGTATGATCGGACTACATCAATCTTCTGCTCTTGTTATCTACATTTCAAACAAGTAGTTCAAACAAGATATACAAGAGCATCCAAAGCAAATTATATGCGGCCTACCACTGAGTCAACCTGGAGTATACAGCGGGAAGCCCAGTTTAACAAACGTACTCAGATCAAAGCATTAAAGGATTTTATTCCTATCATGCTGTGTTGAATAAAAACCAGCATTTGAATCAAAGAATGCAATGTAGTTGTTTCCAATTTGGAACTAACAATGACTTTGAAAGACAGTTAAGTTCAGGGAAAGCAATATGATGAGACGCAAGAGCTAATTAGCACTTGTATCACATGCTGAGATGCTGGAGCTGTCTTTTTTTTTATGGTGTACAATTGTGAAGATTACTTGCTTACTCTGTTTTGTTCTCATTAATGAGTTTGGGGTTTACTTTGTGTGTCTGTAAAGCAGAAGGCTGTGTAATAGACAACAACAATGGCGTTTTATATCTGAGATACATGACAGGGGAAGAATTCAGCATCTGATCAAGATAACCTGCGGGAAGTATCTGCTTCAACTGTTGCCTGTCAGTGGGGGAAATAACTGTCAGTCTCTAGCGATTCATTCTACTATGCCCTGTCATAGTTCTGAAGATGTTACACTATACTGGGCCTGAACCACTCATCTTGTCAAGTGGAGAGTTTCAACTTTGAATGGCCAAAGGGGAAATCACCGGAGGGGAAATTACTTTTGGTGCCGGCAGCGGAAAGAACAGAGAAAAGTGGCGAGCAGGTATACACTGCTGAATGAATAGAGTATGCCGTGCTAAAAAGACATCTCACAGCAGCATGAATCCCTCCCAGGAGCAACAATCATTGAATGGTGCTCAGCACACCACGACCACAGACAAACAAACGGCTCGCCACTGATCACAGCAACAGCTACTCACACTGCATAGCTAAAGAGATGATTAATCTGCTTTGCTGAATGCCCCAGTCTCCAGCTGCTTCAATCTGTTTTTGCACAGAGATGATCTTAGATATAGCGCTTTTGTTTGCTGAAGCACCTGCTCCCCAGTGTCACCCGCGTCGTACAGTGCTGCCCTTGGCTTCCCACCGTGGCATTTGTCCACAGCGTACAGTAATTGCAGTGATCTGCCAACTGATTAATTGCCTAATAATTGCTGAGGCTATTCTGTGTTGCACTGTGCTGCTGTGATTCTGCTCTGCTTTCTGTCAAGTCAACATTCTTTAAACAGCAGTTGTAAACTGGCAGTTTTTTTTAACACAAAACAAAAGATGCATATAGAGATAAAAGCTGGAGCAAATGAAACAATTGATGATACAAATAAGAGATGTGTGCATCACATACTGCAAGAAACAGCAGTTCTGTCAAAAATAAAGGCTTTAGTCTAATCTAAAAACTGAGTTTCTCACTGTCATCAGTGTTTACCTGCAGGTGTGAGTGAGCTTTTATTTGAAGTGGAAACAAGGAAAAGGCACGTAGGAAAATGAAAAACGAGCAAAGCACTGAGTAAAAAGAGGTTTTGTTTTGATTCAGCGAAACATGCTTGAAAATACCTTTTTATATCAATAATGAGGAGTTTCAAGCAGCCACAGGCTCTTGCACATTTCTGACTTGCTTTTCATATAATCAAGTGTATTGATTCATTGTAAGTCCAAGCCTGCCAAACTACTATCCAGCCCTCCACGCGGATTCTCCCCTGAAGGCTTTAATAGAGCTCTGTTCTTAACCGACACTTATCTTAAGGGTGAGGACAGTTCCCAGGATTCATTGTCACTTTGAGTATAGCATATCCGAACTAATTACACTGCCCATCAAAGCCGTTACCCTATCAGGCCGAGCTTTGTGCCTTAACGTCTATTTGTGTGCCGGCAGACAAGGAGAGGACTTCATGTTTGACCTTGACATGTCAGATGTCATCTCTTTCAGCAGCTTCACTCCCCTCCACCTTTAATCCCTCCAGAGTTTGAGTGACAGAAATAAGCTTTGTAAATCGTAGTATTCACAGTGCTTTAAAAATGCAGTGTGTTGAGTAACGTTGGCAATGATCAAAGTAAATGAAATGAGGATGAATCCAAAAAATGCCCCAAAACCAAAAAGCAACAGAACATTTTATCATCAGGAACAGTTTGTTGAGGAGTGTCACTTTGGCAGGCGCATAGCAGATGATTCATTCTCTTCTATTTCCACTCAGATGCTACCACTATTTATTGCATACCCCAGGAATAAATACATTAACAGATCACTACAAATCAATAGCAATAAAGTGAAAGGAGATGGTGTATAATAATGCATGTATCCCTTGCTTGAATACAGGCAGTTAATCAGGATATGCTTGGCCTCTCACTGGTTTCATTTGGAAGGGATTAAGCCCTACATTTATTCTCTGGCCTGAGAGATTTAATCGGAGAGAGAGTTCAACTACGGTGCCGGGAACAAAATCAGACGATGACCAGCCTGGGATTATGCTGGCGGGTATGTAGGTCTGATGTCAGGAACAACCCACATTCTGGCTCTTTTTTATACAAATATAATCTATGCAGGAAAAGCCCTTTGACTGCATTCATAAAAAATACAGACATGACGCAAAGGAACTCTATTACTCGGAGGAGTCTCTGAAATGTGGATATGTGCTGCTAGAGATATGTGCTGCCAGGGTGTCTGCCAGTGCATTTGAATGGTTTGCCTCCCTCCCAGCCTCCATCTGGACATCAGCGTATTACTAATATAAAAAAAGAAGTCAAAAACTGAGTCAGAAATGCCCCAGCTTTCAAAAAGATAAATCGCTAACTTTAAACACCTACAGATGAACGCACTTTGATTTTAAGTCAATGAATCTACTGTCAAATCTTTGTTTTTAAGGTAAAATACTGAACTGAAAAAGGTAAATTATGTAAAACTCTGCCTCTCGTGCTTGTGTTACAGTGTCGAGCTGGACTTCAAACTGCAGGAGGACAAGCTACATCTCCTGATGAAGAGGCTTTGTCCCCTGGACAGCCAACAATGTCCCGCTCTCCCTTACTCCAATGAGGTATTCACATCCACCCCGAAACGCAAATCCAAGACAGAGTCCAAAAAGCATGCTCGTTGGAAACTCTGGTTCCTTTGACTGAAACATGAAGGCTTCACAAACAGCCTTTTTCCTGGGCAAATGAATACCCCCATTATTCTCGAAATGGACGAGAGAATTTTCAGAGGGAGCAATCATCACATGAGGATGGATAACAGCAGAAACCAGTTCATTTGGGGGTGCTGAGTTGAGACTACACATTGAGTCAGCTGGGGGACAGCTGAGACAAAAAACATTTTAGATTCTGTCAAACCTTTTTCTGGCATGTTCGCTGAAGAGGATGGACACACACCTACAAAAACTAGGTGAGCTTTGGGATACATATATGTCTCTTAGCTGCGTAAAGATGAATGTGTTTGTATCTACTAGTTAAATGCAACTCAGAGTTTATATGTATGACTTTTTATTGCCTTCTCCAATGCAATGCACTTTTGGTCTTCTTCCCCTTAGAGCATATTGCTTGGCAACAAGAAGAGGCGCCATGTGGAGGGCCTTTTACGAGTGAAGCTATTATCTTTGAATGGACATCAGCCCCACCTCCGGCAAAGCACAAACATTTGACTATTGACAGGAACATGCGTGAAAGACTGAAACACCGTACAATACATGGCAGTGTGTCAGCGCTATTCTTATGACCCGTCTATTCTCTCTTCTTCCTCATTATCTGTTAGCATCCTGCTCAGTTTGTCCGTCCGACTGAACGTCTGCCTGCCTTGGTTTATAACTCCTGTGTCCTCCCTCCCTTTATCTCTCTCTGTCTTTCTTTCTAACTCTCCATTTAGCTCACTGTGCAACCAACCAACTAGCCAGCCAACTTTGCCTCAGTCATCCTGTCCTTTCTGTTGGCTACACTGTCACGTAATATTCAGAATTTATATTTCAGAATATCTGAATCTTTTAAGCAAAGTACTGTGAAATGAAATTTATAAAAATATATATGTTTGGGGCCCCTTCTGTTGAAGCAGGTACAATTGTTGAAAGTGCAGAAGTGTTCTAGGTTAGGTCGAATTCTTTTTAACAACACACTGTATATGTATATACTTCTAAGGCAGAATATTTTCTATGATAACTTATAAAGGGTTTTATTTAGTTTTGAATTTCAAACAAAAAGTAAAGGCTATTTTGACATTTCTCTTTTGAGTTCTTTAAGAGTTTGCCTTGCCTCAGAGTCACAGATTGTGTCACAGCAAAGCTCTGATGTGAAGTCTTGAACCTAATCTACTTCTAAGTCATTTATTTCATGCTAGGTTAGCTAACATTTGAAGTGTCGTTTTTTTAATATTGATTTATCTTGCCATTCAACTGCGAGTTCCATCTTGTAAAAACATTTTTTTTATTTTGCAGAATTACAGAACACCAAACATCTGCTTATCCACCCACATAAACAATAGAAGGGCTATATACAGTGCTGATGGAGTACGGTAGCAATCTTACAGCAGAGACTTGTAGAGAAGTGTAGCCAGCTTTGGTTAAGTTAAAAAAAAAACACACCGATGATGTAGCAATGATACTGAACTTGCACGCTGTTACAAAGCAGGTATTTACTTTAAGTAATTTTATAACAGCAGCTCGTATGTAGATTATGGTACTGTATGTCTGAGAAATGTCAGGAAGACTCATACTGGCCTCCCATCATTAGACTAGGCAGTAGATAACATTATTCAGGTCACCAATTTCCATGCAAAGATCTGTACCTTGAGAAAGTGCAATTTAGTGATTATGTGCAATATTATGCATTTTTCTACTGTTTCTACATCACAAATAAAACATTTTCAACTAAAAAGGGATCTGATGCACTCCTATGTCTGTTGAAAGCTAGAGGCATTAGAGTTGCGAAGTGCGACGAAGAAAAAGTTCCATTCATCTTTCCCATAGTCAATGATACGTGACTCACAGTTGGAGTCCTCCTACAGCTTCGATTGGCATGAAAACTTTCCCAGTTGACTCATCAGTACAAAAGATTAACAGGCATGTTGGAAAATATCTGTTTCTTAGATAAGTTAAAGCTACAAGCTTGTGTAAACATTTTGTGGGAGAAGTTAACGAAGACTCCCAAGCTTCATTTCGGTAAGAAACCTCCAATGATCTCAACTTAAAAAACATTTCACGTGCGCTATTTAGAAAACAGAGAATTTCTATGTTAAGTAACACTGACGATATCATTGAAAGTTCAAATGGAAATGGGAATACAGAATAAAGAAAAAGGGTTCCAGAGGCAGCGTCCCCTTCAACTTGTCTACTCTCCAGCATGCTACAGTACTAGGTGTAGTTACAGGCGGAGCTGCATTCACCCGGTGTCAGACGGTCCTCCTTTTACATCTTTTGTGCTTTAGTGAAGCAAGGATTGACCATGACCAGGTCTCAGCAGCGGCAGTGTGGTTCAGCTCCTTCTTCTCTCTTCTAATGTGATTACTGCTCAATACCAAGAAGAGACACTTCAAGTCAAGACCTGGAGGCTCAGGCGAGTGGGGGTTCCAGTCATTCAAACTAAGTGAACTGATCCATCCTTCTCCCACCATCTGTCTCTTTCATTCTCCTCAGCTGATTCTCTTTTTGCTTTTATTTTACCAGTGTCCTCTAGCATTCGATTCCTGCAGCGTGTACTTCCTCTATTTCTGTTTCCTATTTTCACAGCTTATGGTTCTCTCTACATTTGTCTCCTTTATCGGTCATCTGCCTCTTACGCAGGAGTTCCCATTTTCAGTTTGTATTTACAAAAGCCAAATTAGTTTAGCAATCAAAAAAAGAAAAATGTTTGGCATTATTGGTATCATTGTGTGCATTTCAATATTATAAATATTTTTAAATGGGTCAAAACAAGATAATCAGGCATTGTTATAGTAACTGATAAGAATTTGTATATACTGTACATTTTAATTACACTATTTTAAAACACCAACATTTAAACATTTTATCCCAAACATAATGTTAACAATCAAGGGTGTACAGATTTGAGGTCTTTTAAATTATATATTAATTAATTGATACAAATAAAACCAGAAAAGATAAAATGCAACACTAAACAAAGTCCTTCTCTGTAGCATGGTCTTTAAAAGTTTTTACAATCATATCATGTTTATATTAAGTATAATGATAGAGTAAAGTGCAGTTCAAAAAAAGAAAAACAATACGTAAAAGATTCAACATTTTGTTTGAGATAGTATGTAAAAAATGACTTTTTAGTAATTTATAGTAGTTATTATCAAGAACATTAAGAAAATGAATTCCACTAATGTAATCCCAATCTCAGAAGCAGTGTTTCACTGCCCCCTCTGGTTCAAACGTTTGAGTCTGTCTGACCACACCCAACAGTGATGTCACAGTGCACTGACCACACCCGTGAGTACAATTCATGTCACTGTAGCAAAACGAGAAGTTAAAACTACTGGAGGTCAGCAGAAATAACATTTTCATCCGGTATCAAACTGCACCTCTCTTTGGATTTATCTAATATGTCATGGTTACCACAGAGCACCCTAAACATTTACCAAGCACTGTAATTCAGTGAGTTGCACAGCTGACTAAATTTACTAAGACTTGAATTGTCATAATGACAGATACAATTGTCTCATTAGAATAATGGAGGTGATATTTGCTGATACTTGTTTTTTTGAAAACCATATATAAATTCAACCTCAAGAGCGTAGTGCATAAAGAATTGTCGGCTATAGTGCATGGTATAATATTTAAATTACAGCCGGCCCCTTGAAGATCAGTGCTTTTTGAGTGGTGTTACGAACACTCTTTAGGAAGACCATGAAGCTGGATCCGCTGGTCCCTGTGGCGTTCAGCTCAGTGCCCACGCCTCTCAGCGGGCAGCCCATGGCGCAGGCGCGATTACCAGCCACGATGATGTACTTGGTCACGGTATTGAGGTGGTACTTCCGTAAATCCACTAGCGCTGAGACACAGGAGTTGTAGGCCTGGCAGAGATCAGAGCTGGAGTTGGACAGGATGAAGTCTCGCAGAGATGGACAGACAGACAGAGCTTCTATTTGCTGACGGTGGGCGGGAGGCATGTAATCCCTCATGCTTGTCAGGAAGGCACCTAGAAAGCCGAATCATTGAAGAGAACAGAAAACAGAATTTGAAAGAAAGAAAATAACAACCTTCTCTTTTCTGTCAGAGCAATCAACTGACTGCACAAACAGAGTGATTCATTCATGAGAAGCATCGGACGGGGTCAAAGGTTGAGGGAAATGCATCATTACCTGCCTCATCCTCATGCTGGATGCACAGCAAGGCATCAAAGCACTGAATGGCTGAACTCCGGGCTGCACTTGCGCCTGACAACGAAATTGGCTCATTGCTCACACTTTCATACAACAGCCCCCTTGGAAGCTTGGGGTTGTCTTGCCATCTAAAACAGTTGAAATGCATACATACTATAAACCTCCTTTTTATAGATGCAATTATAAGGACACAGTACCATTTTATATGTAGAGTGCACTAACAGAGAAAAGTACAATAGGAAGGTATAAGGAAGCAGAAGGGAATTGCATCGTCTCATCTGCACCAGATTAGATAATTAAAAACATTAATAACTTGAGTATGTAGGATAATTGTGACAGCCCTAAAACTCACCCTGAGAAAAAAATCCTCAATGTTCCATGAAATGCAGTTAGATCCACATGGTCTGGAAAGACCACAACTTCAGTTATTTTAATGACCTTGTAAATTGATTGAATTCAGATTGGGCTAGGTTTAATTTAAACTTACTGTGCATGAGTTTGAAAGTTTCCTTCATCTTCTTTAAAGACTGAGTCACTTTTACGAGACCTTTCTGTATGGCGATGAGGTCTGAGATTTTCATAGCATGCATCACCTCCAGAGCCCCCTGGGTTAGAGTTGAAAAAGATCCATCACTGTGTGGCAAGGGACAAAGACACACATAGCATGAGGATGGGACAGAAAAAAAGAAGGGGCCAGATGGACAGACAGCAGGAGGCTGAAGTTCAGAAAGAGTTGACATGAAAAAGAGGAATAGCAAGAGCAGCCAGTACTAACTATTATGCCTGAACTGGCAGCCAGCTCAACCAACAATGACACCATGAAAAATCCCCTGCAACTCTCCCCACCAGGTAAGGAAAATATCACGTCCATGTTCCTATTTATGAGAATGATGTTTTAAAAATATTCATGCTGAACTTCACGAGTACCAGACTAAAGAAATCATGTAGAAATGCAGTTGCAATATTAAAGACAATGTGGGAGTTAATGACTTTTCTTTTCCTTTTACTTACCCGATTTCCATATTCCTGAAATGAAAAATGAACCTTAGTGGAGAAATAAATAACTGGCAATTTTTCTGGGTGAGTGACTGAAAATTAGACATAAACACTTTTATTGTAATTCTAAAAGAGTGTTAGTGGACAATGGGTATGAAATCAAGTCGTTAATGAGGCAATGAAACAGCATTACTCACCCTGTGGGATCCCTTAATTTCCAGTTGGCTAAAACTGAATCCGCGTAAGTCAGGATGGGTGGAAGGCCAAGCCTACAAGATACCAGCCAATAGGGCAAGGCCAGGGCTTTGGGCAGAATCTTTCAAAACAAACATATAAGACATCAAGCAGTGACGCATCTCTGAGATTTTCGGTATGAAGGCTGAGGATGTTGGTCAGTCCAACACTTTGATCTAGACTTAAATATCTCAACTATTAGATGGATTGCCAAGATATGTTGGTGCCCAGAGGATGGATCCTGCTGACTTTGATGATTGTCCTAACTTTTCCTCTCATGCCACTTTTTGGTCAAAGCTTTCACTCATATTGTGAAATATCTCAGCAGATTGGTAGAAAATGATGTATCCCAGATGATGATTCACATGACTTCCCCACCAGCTGCACTTTGTGTTCACTGCTAACAAATGTTAGCATGCTAACAAGCTAAACTAACACGGTGAACACAGTAAACATTCTACCTTCTTCTCATCAGCTTGTAAGCACGGTGATGATAGCATTTAGCTCAAAGTATTGCATTGTTGCATTGCCAGAACACCACCGACTGAAATGCACCTCCTTTTTTTTTTTTTTTTTTACCATCCCTCATCCCATTGCACTGTAGTGTTTTACCTGAGCAGGTGCATCTTGTCCTTCCTGCCATACATATCCCATGCTGATGAACCCCAGCGCTAGGTGAGCCAGCCTGAGCTCCCGATGGTCACTCAAGAGATGGGGACTCAACACCGGCATCTGGATTGTGATCAGACTTTCGATTTTAAAATTTCCATTCTCAAGAACAGTAAACACCATCAAGGGTTCACAAATGACACTTTAAGTCCAGATTTACATGCATGGAGAAGGCATTGCTTATTCTCACCTTGTGAATCAGATCCCGTAGTTTCCGTGCCTCTATCAGATGTGTGAGATGGTTTGCCAGGTCTAACCACTCCCGATAATAGTCTGGAAGGTCAGTCTAGACAATAATAACAAAAAAGAATGTTGATTTTTTTTGATTGTTTTTTTGCATGGGGGATTTTCATGTGGAGTGTAATCAGTAACATCATCAGCTCATGTTTGCTCTGGTGCCTGACCTGCATGTCAGGGAATGACTGGTGCTATCAATCAGAGACAGAAAGCAATTTAAAAGAGGGAGGCAGTAGAAAACTGAGGAAATTCACCAAGCAGAAAACAAGGGATGCCCAGATGGAAAATCACTGTAGAAACAGACGAGAAGGCTGTGCTTAATGCCAATGTTTAATTCTTCATTTTATGTCAATGCTGATAAATAGGTTTAACAGCGTTTACAAATCTATCTATTCTAGTAGTTTGTCGACGGATTTTTTTTTATTTTTTCTTATGTACTATTTCATTTTTACGAAATGTCTCCATAGACATAAAAGAGTTTGTGTAACAATTTGGCATTTCAGACTCTCAAATGGTTATGAAACAGTCTCAAGTGAATACTAATATATGATATACGGTATATGACATAAGAAAACAAGACCATCAGCCAGAAGAGTGGCTATTTCTATTTAGATTTTCTTAATGCTTGTGATCGGTGACATAACGTCCAACTCTGGAGAAACCAACCCTCTGCGGAAGGACTCAGACGCAACAACTCTTCTGGCTGCCAGAAGCAGAGCTTTGCCTTCAGTGCATGCCGGTCCCCGCTGCGAGCCAACACCGACACCAGGCTGCTGGAGGCCCAGGCCTTTTTGCTGAGCCCGCTGGAGGGAAGGGAGTGACGCGAGATCCAGAATCAGGACTGAGCAGGGCAGACTTTTTGATCTGAAATGCTACCGCGTTTGTCCACAGGTGCCGCCAAAATTAACACAAAATAAAAGTCTCTCATTGTTGCTTTAAGTGTCGTAAACTGTGTGACAGTGAGCAGGCCCATTCATGTGAATGGCTCTATAGAAACTTGCTGAGACGGGATTTCACTGGATATAAAATCTTCCATAATCCTACTCAAAAACAAGTATTATTATCAGTTCCAGCCCAGAGGTGCTATGTGTTCTGCTGACCAAATTACTTACACAAAGGCAAAAGGTAAAATATAATAATCAGCAATGTTGTCTCAACAAAACTGTCTCTTTGTGTCCAGTATATACAGTATCATTATTGTCATGACATATTAAAACCAAGTTGCAGATCTGTTTTGACACATAAAATACTAAACAGACAGGAAATGTCTTTTGTATAAGAAAAGAAAAGATGACAATGAAATGTACCAGTGGCTCTTCAAGGAGAAATCCAAGCTTCTCAGAAATATCAAATGCATCAAAGTCTGCCTGCAGTGTTTCTCTGCTGTTAGTCTCCATATGCTCTGCCCGACACTCTACTGCAGTAGTTTGAGAGGGTAATCACTCTGTGTGTGTGACACACAGCTATCAATTGTTAAACTGGCTCTGAGCCTGATTTCACTACATTTGTTACATCCCTTTTTGGTACACTCCCAACAGCAAAGAACAAAAAGATTTATTGTATTTTAGTGTCAGGAGTTCACAGAGCAGAGCTTAATTTCCCCTTTTTTTGTACAGTGTGCAATTTAAAGGATATCTTCATTTATATTTCACCACATCACTTCCTTTGTCTGTTTTGCGACTGTTTGGGATGTTTGCCTCGCCCCGATTAGTTTCACCTGTTCCTCGTTAGCCCTGCACTCACCAGACCTGCTCACCTGTTCTCACTTCTCCAATCAGTCAGTCATTACATATAACAGTACAGTTCCAGTTCTCTTTGTTGTCTTCTGTTATGCATAGAGTTTTGTTTACCTGCCTGAATCTTGGACTCTCAATGTGTAAACATTAAAGGTTTGTTTATCAAATCATTTAACTGCACCAGTCAGCCTGCTTTTGAATCTACATTTTGGTCCTTCTCCTGCTCCTCCACTCCAAACTACAACACAGTCATCGTAGCTAACACCCGTTGTGACCAACATCCAACAGAGGCTCTACATGCAGAATTATGTTTTACATTGCACAGAAAAGCACCAATTGTGTTTTACTAATCATATTACTGTCATTGTTTACTTTTATATTTTGATGCTTTGGCAACATTGTTCTTGAAACTCATGCCAATAAAGCCTCATTGAATAGAAGAAAATACATTTCCAAAAGGTGTCATAATTGCATCATTTGCAAAAAAGATGACTTCCCTGCTAATATGTTACTCTTGACCAGGGTGTTTTTTTATACCTTATTGCTTAAGGGTTTGTTTGTGTGTCTGATTTTATAAATAGTATTTTTTTTTTCTTAACACAACATATAGAGATACCATGGGAAATATCGTATTCCTGATTTTTTTTTCCAAAGTTTGACGACTACCCAAAAAGGAAGTGCTGTTAATATCTCTGAAATATCAGATTATATCTACAGATACACTGTACTTAAAATGATGTCATAATCCATTATGCATTATGCATGAGTTGAAATGTATTTTATCGTAAACCCCTAAATGCTCTATAATAAGGGTGTGTTCGTATCCTTTTCCCCCCCATTTGAAATAGCTATTTCAGTCCAGCAGGGGGGCAGTGATGGTGCCAGGGTCCTATATATGCAGCAGCTAAAAGGATTGAATGTACTTTGTACTTTGATTGATATTTGTACCAAATCTGGTAATGTTTAAATTTAAATTGAATATTTTTTCACTGCTTATGCTGGTTTTGTTTGTTTGTTTTTTTTGCACCTGATGATTTGTGGGAGGAAGAGACAACCCGCCATTGGAGAGGACTGAGAACGCACCGTGGATGTGCAGAGGAGCTTCTCACATGTCAAGAGGGCTGCTTCACTCTACAGTCTTCATCACCGCGTACCGATGAGCGCTGCGATGGCACTTATACACATCACACCACATTAAAAGAGGAAAAAAAACACCTCCTGGGTAGATGAACATTGGGTTTGTTAATTTTCTCAGTGCTTTACATAGAGTGCTTCGGGAATGATTCCATAATCCTTGGTTTAAACCCAGAAATGGAATAGCATTTTTGCACTTATGGTTCCCTTGATTCAAAGTCAGTGGGTTTTTTGAATGGGCTTTTGGTTAGATGCCTGAAATAAGGTCTGTGGTTAACACAAGTTTAAGAGATTTTAACGTTTTGTTAAACAATATAAATGACAAACCCCTTGTGTGAATTTTTTAAGCTTTTGACATGACTTAAGAAGGCAGTTGCTGATAAGTGGCTAAATGAGGCTGCAAAACGTCATCACGCCAACTGGTGTGCTAAGGAAGTGCTTAGATTGCATACAAAAAGGATTGCTTGACATATTTTCCAATGGGCGAATTGATTTCCTAGATATGACTGCTTTATGGTGGCTGCTTTGTCGTCTCTCAGCGGGAGGTGCAGGGTTTATTTCTCTTGGATTTGTTCAGGTCGGCGGTTGAGTCCCATTTCTGAGCTGCTTTGTCAAACTGCTGCATCACAGAAACGCAGAGCAATCGCCTCCCCCCACCTTTTATTCACGCCCTCAGTTTCTGCCTCCAAATTATCAGCATGCTTTACTGCCCCGACCAGCAGTCTCTCACACCATTTAACCCTCCAAAGAGTGAAGAGAAAGAGGAGAGAGGAGCAGGGTGGGGGGGGGGATGAAAGCTGTGGTGATCGAATTAATTTCAAGACCACTTACGGATTCATCAGACACAGGGGGCACAAAGGGACAGTACATTTACTCTGTCAGGGGAGAAGTGGATAAATCATTAAAAGGGACTTTTTAAGAATCAGGACAGCATCTGTGCAGTGTGATACTTCAAGGTTGGAAAGGGGGAGCAACAGTGTTAAGGTTCATCTCGTAGATTTGTACTCTGTTTCAGACACAAATCCTTCATCCTTCTGTCCCACATTATTTTTTTTCTTCTCACTGTCTAACTGTCTGCTACTCCCCAACTTGTTTTCTTTGCTCTCCCACATCCACGGTGTCTAGAGGCAGAAGGATGATGTCCAACTGGCACATCTACTGATAAAAACATGGAGCAATGCTTTCATTCTGTGCTCTCTGAGGGTTATTTGTGTTACAGTATGCATAAGAATGAGATTAACAGGTTTTGTTTACATTTTTAGAGGAAAAGCCCAGTAATGCATACGATTGATGGTCTGAATCATCCTCACCATCTACATGTAGAATTTATAGATTCGAATTAAGATTCGATTCAAAATTGATTCAGTACATGGGGATAGTAATTTCAGGGTCCACTCAGCTGTGCACTAAGAAAGACGGTGTGGCAAATGATGGCATGAAAACAGAGAAAAGTGTGTATAAGATTGTGGAGATTTTATATTTGAAAATGTTAAACCATTGCAAACATGTAAACACACAAGGGCAAAACCCATAAGGTAAGGTGTACTCATGCTTAACTTCCACAAACAGTTTTTACACAAATAAACTACAATATCATGAGGAATATATATTTAAACATTAGTGCTTCCCCACCGTATAGTAGTAACCTTTTTTGGTTTTGCTTTAGCACACATGAGGACAAGTGAGCTGCAACAGCTGATGAACTACGTCACTGCCACACAGTTTATACTCTCTAAGGTTATGCAAAGGCTGCTGTCATTCCGTTTTGTTGCAGAACTGCTGCAACTCGTACGCATGTGGTGTCCAAATGGAGAGCATTGCGGCTGTGGTCTATTTTTGCTTCACCGATTTCCGTCTTGGTAAATCTGAGTCAGGGCTTTAGCAGTTTAAAAAAAAAAACAAACGATGGTATGATATACTTCGGTTCAATTTTCCAGATCATAAATCTTAAGTATTCCTTCTTGACTACGCTGTTGGAGTGCAGGTCCTCTGAAATGAAACAGGCAATCAATCTATTTGTTTTTTCCTCTTCAGAATTGACTGGGCGTTTGGTAAAGTGGTGTACAGCTGCTGTGGGCCGATGAACTTCCTCCACTTCTTTCAACTCTGGATAATGGTGTATGATGTGAGTCCAGGTATTTGCAGTGATCCTGAAGCGCTTGACTTTCACTTTGCAAACCTTGCATATTGAATGAGTCACATCAAGCTCCATCCTTCCTGGGATATTGTAGAATATCCAAAGTGTGCCCAAACATTTCCCTTCAGTGAAGATGGGACGGGCTGAATCTTGCTGCTCAATTGACCATTTTAGACACGAGAGCTAACATTAGTGTCGACTGACTAGCGAGTAGCCATACGGCTTGCCGCAACCAACTCCGGTTTCTGTACTGTGCAATATGGAAGCCTGTGTGGGTCATCAATGCCAGAAGGAAAATAAAAACCTTTTTAAAAATAATTTATTGGAGTTTTTTTATCGATTCAGAATTGGGATTTTAAGATTAATATTTTTTTCCCTCTATCTGTACTATTCATGCAGTTTGTGTTGTTGCTAATGAAGAGCACTTTTGCCTTAATTTATATTCATCAAAGGGGTCAAGATCTAAACCTCTCTTCGACAAGATAATCCAAATATTTCTTTCTATTTGAAATGATGTCAAATTTACGATTAATCGTTAAAATGTATATCAACATGAACCACTGTTGAATTAACAAAAAGGTTTGGCTTTGTCAGCTCATGTGGTGCAAATTGCCTTCTTTGTAATTCATTCTAAATAATTCCCCATGCTCACTCATCCTGGCTTCAGGCAAGCTGAGCAATGAAACCAAGGTTAAGGTCTAAATGTTCTCTATGAAATGTGTCAAATGAGGCACCATTCCAAGTGTCAAACATAAGCCTGCTTAAGTCTGACAGCCATATCCTCGGGGGAACTTTTTCAAATGTTGCTTAATTCCAGTTTTTATTTACCCACAGTTGGACTAATAACAAAGTCAATTTCACACCAACTCACTGTGTAGGACACACTGGTCCTTTTGGCTTTAACCATGTTATGTGAAAGTGGGTAGTGTCGTACCATACTTATCGCTCTGGGGCTCATTAACAAGAACATGGCAGATTCTTTTTGGACGTGCACAAGTTTTTTTTTTGGTTACTCATCAAACTCCAAAGCTGCTGTATTAATTCCCTAAGTTTTCAAGATCTTTGTATTTTGAGAAAGCCTAATCTTAAACAACCTGAGATTTAGAGCTCAGCCTTTCCAGCAGAGGAACATTTAATTGGGGCTAAACTGGGTCAAATCAGGATTTTGTTCACACATTGTAGTTAAAATGTAAAAAAAAATTAAAAAAACACTTTATAACTCTGTCAATTTTTACTTTCATCTTTATTTGTTTGTGAAAGGCTTGGTTCATGGCACATACATATTGTTTCCAGGGTGCCAATATTGTAATCGATTGACAGCCCTAGTTATTATGCATGTAGCATCTTTCTATCTCAGTTGTGAAAAGTGTGAGTCTGTTGAACAATTAAAGAAATATTAAAAATGATGCCAATATATCAGTCTCACTGTAGCTAGCATATCTCCTGAGGATGTCACATGAGAAGCACATACCATCCTGCTCCTGGTCATGCCTCTAACACACAGGACGTGTCAACAGAGAAAGAAAACAAAGACTAAATGTTTTGGATAGAGAACACAACCATTTGTAGTTCTTGTCATCTGTCTTTGTCATTTCTAAGCTAGACGGTGGGTTGGTAGGGGCGTATGCTATCCATTCTGCACTAGAGCAGGATGCCCTTCTGTGTTAGCACAGAGCTGATGCTGTTATAGACAGACGCTGCTTCCCCTTTCTGTCCCCCTTGAACTGTATCCATATTTCAACTGAACTGTCACAGAGCCCACCGCTGAGGGCATTACTCCGAGCGACCAGTCAGTCACAGCATCACTGCTGCTTCTGTAACAAAGACGTGTGGAGTCACCACGGAGCGATCGTTGGAATTGCTTGGTGTGGTCAAACAGTTGAGTACATGTGGTGCAGTTTCAATATTTGGAGAGGAAGAGTGCACAGTTATGATACCGATCAAAAATGAATAATGAGATTTGCTCCAAGTGAATAATTGATGGTTCTAGATAAACAGAGCGCCCCAGATAAGCTCCAGGGAGGTCGAGGTTCACAGTTCTCTTGGTTACTGTATCTCCTGTTGGGCCTCATTTATCAATATGTTCAAAAGTGTATGTATAAGTTTGTTTGTGTGTTTTGGTGCATGCTGTTATGTCTTTCGCTTGTTGTACACTATACTCTATGTTCTAATATCTAAAATAATAGATAGATATAATATAAGTTTTATTCTCGAGGAATAATTGTTAAAACATAAAATATAAGACTCAAGCCATAGGAAAGACTAGGACAGCGTGATATGCAGAATACTGGAGCTTATTGGTGGACATCTGTAACTTTCAAAATAGAATTTTTTAAATTGCATTTTTAAAGCGGCATACACTTAGAAAAGTGAACAAACCGGCGTGAAATGTGAAAGTTGAAATGCAATGAAAGAACAAAAAGATGCAGCATATAATTGTAAATTAATATTACATAATTTAAATGAATGCAAACCTAATTTTAAAAAGATTTACAAGACGATAAAGATACAGTACATTTTATTATTCCAGAGCCAAGGGGCCTTGGTTGAAAAAGTCTGGTCTCTGGTTTTTGGCCTAAACCTCAGAACCCACAAGGACCAACTTTGGATCTCGGGCTCATTTGTGGTTATGAGGTCAGTGATATGATCTGGAAGTAATCCCATACACACCCTAAAATGACCATTCAAATCTTAGAGTCTTCAATAAAGACAAATGAGTAACCGCTGCAGAGAGGCTGGGTTTAGGAATGAACGCTCCTATTACACTCTCCTGTATCTTGAGGACCACACTGCTCCATTTAGACCGAGCAGTCTGGAACTACCGCACATTTTAAAATATATAATCAGCATTACATTGCACGGGGTGGGGGGCAGTGAGGCAAGTGCTGGTGAAAAGGTTAAGTGTGTTTGTTTATACACTCCTCTTGGTCGTGCCATTAGCGGTGTCTGTGCATTTATTTTTCTAGAATGCTTATGTTGCATAAAGCCACTGGATGTTGACCTTTGTGTTGTCAGTGTGGAACATTTCTCTTAGTACCACTTGACTATGACACCGTGTATAAGTGGGATGTTTTCAACTGGGTCAGTGCTAAGTAAATCTAAGTAAATTCAGTTGAGATTTTATAAACTGATACGCCAGCAGGAAAAACTAGCATGCCGTAGTCATAGGGAAATATAATACCTTGCCATATGTTGTGGACTTGTATTTTGTAATTATACTATTATATTGTGATAAAGATGGCTTGTTGCTGTTGGAATAAAGAATGCACCCAGCCACCATATTGTTTGGTAAACTGCTAATGACAGTGTGACAGCCCAGGGGTCCAAAATCTCTGCATGCAGAAAACTAAAAGGGTCAAAACAATGTGTAATTAATGGTTAAAGGAAAACAATAAATGCATTCCATTTCTTTAAAAGTTGTTTGAGTACAAGTCCTGAACTTTAAATATCACAAATGTATCTGGACAGTTTGAGATTCTGTTACATCTGATAAATGCAGATTTAATAGTCGCCCTTGAGTAAACTCCCTGTTATGCTAACAGCATTGATTAATGCGTCTAGAAGTCACAGTGTAGCATTTATTATAATCCACCATATGAAAAATAAGTTTCTTTATCTGCAGTAGTCTATCTAATGGCTGCTGGCTGTGATAAAGTAAATATCACAGTTTTAGAGATGTTTGGCTGACTTTCAAAAATGTACATAGCTGCTACAGCATAAACAGATAAGCACAGCAGAAGCTTCCCTACGAAGAGATATCAGAGGGAAACATGCAAGGTCATCTTTAGTTTCATCTAAATTTGATATTCAGAGCATTAATACAGCAGCAAACAATTATTTTCTGTGTAAGGATTTAGTGGAGTAATGTCTACCTGAGCAGAGAATGAAGTCGCTGTCCCTCTTTGTGTGTTGTAATCCCAGTTTTTCCGTTCTTTGTTGACAAAGAATAGGCTGTACATCCAGATTGTTTTGATGTTATTTGCTTAACTTTGGAGGTATGAATCATCAGTCATCTGGTCTGGGGGGGTTCTAGCTAAAGATAACATCTCAGAGCAATACCTCTACACATTTAGTGACACCATCACAAATGACAATCCCCAAGCTTGTGAACAGGTTTTGCTTTACTATTAAATTGTCCTGTTTGTATATCTCCAGGTATAAGAGGGAAAAGAATAATTGAGATTAGAGACGGAGGACGAATTGCTTATTATTGCTTAAACCCATAATTGCTGCAGACAACGCATGATCTGTGTCAAACTTACTGACCTGTAATCATTTAATGGGCGAGCTGATCCAGTTTGTATTTTTCGAGGAAACAGCCCAGAGCTGTTGGATGATGAAAGCCTGTTGTCTGGGATCAGCACTGGTCCCTGGAAGCCTGTTCTGACAACTTTGACATGAAGCCTCCCAGAGATGCACTGGACCAGATACTGTAGTCTTTTCAACATCAGGCTTGCTAGGTTGCCAAAGTAACATTTATCAACACTAACAACTTGTGACACCAATAAAGACGGAAAAATCCACGCACGTGTTTCCAGCTTACATTCTTACAAAAAATTATGATTAGCAATCAAATTAAATGCATGAATTATAAATAATACATGTAAATCCATTGTAATCGGGTGAGTGGTGATTATCATCTAGAGAGTCCCTCATGATTAGATTATGATTCACCTGTCAACGATGCGAATGCACGATTTTCAACGCATTTCAATGTATCACATCCTTAATTTTCTATTCTAATGCACATGACTACTTTTTCACCAATTAATACAAGCAGTCAGATAAATATGAACTACCTCTTTACTTAGAAAGTGCTTTCAATCCGACTACAACAGTCTGTAATATAGAAAAGCACCATTTCAAAACCATTCCCCGTGTGACCCACCTCAGCACACAAATCTCTCTGCAGTGCAAGTGTGTTGTAATCTCCAAAATGAGATTTTCACATAGCAGCTGCAAGACAACGCACTGAACGCCTATGGCATCTTACACTGCATGAATTAGCCTAGCGGCTAGTAGCTTTGCCTTAGTCATAGCTCTCTTACTCGTACTTGGTTTAAGTCCCTGCATCTCCCGAGGCTAATAACACCATGGTTGAGGGGCAACCTCTAGCTCACCCAGGAAATGGTGTGCCCCATGTAGGCTGAATTGTTGGCAATTCAGGGGGGTTGATTCTGATCTGCGGCCATTTTCTGCGTCTCATCTCCTCTCTCTCTCCCTCTTTTGCTGTCATTCTGCAGCCGCTTGAACAAAGGCAACCACAGTTGAATTTCAGCCCGCATGCACGTTTTAACAACAGAGCAGCTAATATTGGTAACTAGAGCAACAACTTATTGGACTGCCGAGTGCTGTCTTTCATCTCCGCGCACACAGACTGTGTGTGAGCTCTGCTCTAAGTGAACCACAGAGATCAGAGGACAGAGAGAGGATAGAAAGGAGTGTGACAGACAGCAAATGACAGCAAACTGCAGTAGAGGCTCACACCAAGCTAAAATGAAACCAAATTCCTGATTATGTTCTGTCACTGCATAGATGCAGAGTTGTTCACGTCCGCATCGCGATGCATCTTAGAATTGAGCAATTTTCCCACATCTCTTTAGTATCATCTGTGAGTCAATGACCTCAAATTCATGCATGGAAGACTTGCATGCTGATTCTGTGCCTCATGGAGTCCAAAGCACTTGCATGAATATATTCATCTGTTGTGCTGACATCAGGCTGTAAATAATCATTTGGCTCATACAAGTGGTGGAAGCATATTGTCTGACGGATAGATTGCTGTCTTGAGATTCCTCAGCTGTCTTCCTGTTTATAATTCCCAGACAAATGAGATGTACACAAGTATGTTGACAGATTGTCAGTCATTCATAATGCGATAGCTTTTGTGCATGTGTACGCATTTGTCTGGATGTGTTTGTTTGAATAATTTCACCGAGGAATATTCCCTCAAAAACAAATGTGTAGCGTTTAAAAAATGTCAAAAAGTGGCCGCTTGCATCCAGAAAAATCACCTCGAACAAGTCGTGAGTCCATTTTAACATGGTAATCAATTATGTATTTTTCATGGGTTGTTTCTCTCACCCGGCACGCAATAAACACTTAATGCAAATGCTTAATTGCTGTAAATGCAAAAAGCATTGTGCACAGCACTGTACTGCAAATGTACATTAAAGATTGTGTGAGTCAACAGTCCTGCTACTGTAGTGCTTTCTCATTTCCTTGAACGTATTGACTTTTGTCATTACCTCACATGAGTGATGCTAAATGGAAGCAAATGGTGCAGTGAAATGTATAAGAATGATGGCCCCCCTCAGCCCATGAATAACTCAAGAGACCTTCGCAGTCAGTGAATCTATCTAAATTCTTCCTCCATATACTCTGGGATATATGGGTGATATGTAAATGATAGTGTGCTCCCACAAATGTGTTCACACATGTTTCAGTCCAGCTCTTCCAAATTGATTTCAGTATGTTTAGACCCCATCTCCTGTTCCAGCCCTCCTCCCTCACCGATTATCTGCCACAATGTTGGCTGCTGCTCTCTAAAAATGTGGGCTGCAGATGGCCGTCATGTGTAACACTGCCAGGACAGGAGCAACTGTTCCCTGGGCAAAACAGATTTGCCACATGACACTTTCATTCTAACGAGTTGCATCCACTGGAATCGTCATGTCCTCCGAAGGCGTGCACACACAACAGGCCTTTCCGTACTTCTGCAAACGGAGCATTTCACTCTAAGTGGACAGCAGCAGGCAGTCGTGTAAGAAATGTATGTGAAGGAAAGAAAAAAAGACCAGCAGGTGTATTTTAAATGAAGACTTTAAAGTTGTGTATGGAGAGCAAAGCTTTACCTACAGTCGAGCATCCTGTAAAAACACATTGACCACGTGGGACATTCACCTGTCATGGACAGTGTATCTCTCTGCTGCTCTCTCTCTCTCTCTCTCTCACTCAATCACCATTATGGAGCTGGAACTGTAATGTAATTGCCAACCATACGGGCAGATGGTCCCTTTACTGCATGTTTATCATGTCACACTGCACATTGAGCTATCTTTCAATTTGTGAAGCCTCCCGAGGCTTAAGTGATCATGATTAGCAGATTCTCATCATAGCCTCGATACACTATGTGTTTTTAATGCTTAAAGTGATAAAGGGGAGAATGGCAGAGCTATGTGGTGCTATTCTGAATATCGCAATGTCATCTGGCCCTTCACTTTAATCCAGGACTCAATCATCTGCAGTCTGTGATGTGTGAATATAGATGTAATTCGGTCTCATTAACACAGGACAGAAATTGGTTATGACATTGAATTTGGAAGAAAAATTATATTAACATTGTCATTTGACTGACCTTCACAGGAAGGATGTTAAAGTGCCGTGCGATCGCCCAGTGATCTACATTAAGCTTTTACATTCAATATAAGATGTAGTATATATTTTGGATTTAGGTCTAGCAAAGAAGTCACAGAGCTCATTGCAACCCACTTAATTTCACCACTACCTGGTGCCAGTATCATTAATAATTGTAATTGTTAAATCATCACTGACTAAAGAATTATGACAGACAGATTCTGTACTCTAACCTCGGTGATCGCCATAATAACACGAGGATAATGTGTTGTATAATATGACGGATTCACTGGCGTGGTGGTTTATTTGGAGGTTCATCAGTCAAATCAGTTTCCAGTAGATTACTTCCTCTCAGCGGGAGCACGGTCTTATTAAGGCTGACAAACTGATTAGGAGCTCTCCTGCCTCCCTTATACCTTCAGTGTAATTACTTCTGCCACTGAGGTTATGTTTGCCGTCCCGTTTGTTTGTCATGTTGCTGGTTAGCAGAGTATCTCCAGACACTTTTGTTTCTGCTCTTATATTGCACTTTCTGCACACTTTTTCTATTTTACACAAAATATAGAGGCTGTGCAGCCCCCCCCCCTCACTTACAACTTTCTAGTATTGAGATGGTTTTGGAAGAGCTGTGGCTTGGCACTGACTCCTGAACCTAAAATAAGAATATACTATATCACCAATCAGCAAAGCAACAATATTGTACATCAATCATTCAATGTATTTCACATTTTAAAAGTTCCCAGTTTGTTTGTGTTAATATTAGGCAGCTTTCCATGTATGGCACAAGCAATTACTATTATTGTTGTTTTTTCAGGAGACGGTTGATGTTTACGATGCAAATGAAAGATTCTGCAGGAAGATAACAGGCAAAGGAAAAGAACAGATGGCTCAGATCTCAAGGTTGTTCTGCATGAAAAATGCATTACATTGCAAAGCAACTCTTTTTCTAAAAACAACTATTAGGAAAAGTGGAGCATCACTGTACTCTGTACTACTGCAATTCTGTAAAAAAAATACTGAAGTCATCTGGCACAACATTTTTAAGAGTCCTCTTCAGCAAAGCAACGCACTGGTAACAAACCAGAGAGCTGGGGTTGAGGTGTTTGTGTGTGTGTGTGTGTGTGTGTGTGTGTGTGTGTGTGTGTGTGTAGAATTAGAGTCTCCCTTCCTAAGCTGCAGGCGTGACTGTCAGAGGTGAGGAGTGTAACGTGCAATCCGTCTAATTCAAACACACATATACGTATGTGCCCTGTGATTTGAGCTGGCGTGACAGCCAATCCCGTCAGCCACTCGCGGTGTCACGCGTCTTATCTGCGTTAACAACAGCTGCACAACCTCACGGCAAGGATGAGGAGGTGTACCGTGTATAATGTGCTGTGTTAAAGCAATTACTGTAGCACTAGGTAATGAGAAAATAGAATAGAAAATACTGCACACAATTGCAACGGTTGATTGTGAGCTGTGGGCATAGAGTGCTGCGGGAATGAGTCCTACATCCCAGAAATAAGTTTGCATTTATGGCACTTCCGGATCCATCGTCTTGAAGTCAGTCACACTGCAAATATCATGAAAGTGGAGTTCATTTGTAAAGATTATATTGGTGAAGAAAACGTGCAAGTATTATAAACTTGTGTTTGCCACAGAGATTATGTATTCCATGGCTTTTTGTTTCAGTGAACCATTGAGATGATAACTTCCAGGTTGGCCTACATACATATTTCCTCCCTGCAGCCCTCCATTGTCTGTGACTACAGTGTTGTTGTATACAAATAACCTAACTAATATTAGGGATGCAAAATTGTGCAGTTACAAATGACGTGGACTGTACAGATAACAGATGACTGTCCAAAAAGTGAAATTACACAGCATTTTCTCCAAAGGTTTTTACAAGTGTAATGACTTACTGATTTGAATCAATGAGATGTCACGTATAAATGTTAAAATATAGCATTTGTATCTACAAAAAATTACAGTCGAAGTGATTTATAAGTATCCAAGAGCTGTTGCTCAAAGTTTTCTCACAGAAGAAAAACAAGAACATTAGCAGTAAAATGTAAGCAGAGGTCAAGAGCAAGCAGCAAAGCATCTGCACTGTAAGAAAGCAGGAAGTCAGGCACACATATCTGAGTAATTATTTTGCAAACCATTTTCTGGTCATAGAGTTACTGCAAAATGATTGGTGTTGTTTTCATGGAGCAGCAGATTGAAGTAGGCTATATGTCTGTTACTTCATAATTACAAAAAAGTATCACCAATGTTTTCAGTCCTTTTTCTTTGTTATTTATTTGAGAAAGAAGCTCTGTTTACAGAGTTCTTACCAAACTAAAGAAGCAAAACAAATGATTTCGCTTCTCAGATCATTGCACTGGCTATCTGGGAGTCAAAGAATTGATTTTAAATTTGTTTTGCTTGTTTATAAAAGCGTTTTAATGGTTTGGAACCAAATTACATTTTGGATAAATGCTCCAGGCCTCTTATCACCTGGGAATTGTTTAATTACTGCCAGAGGATTAAAGCAAAAGTAAAAGGCAACACTCAAGTTTATGTCTGAAATTTTAGAATGACATCATCTTGGTATTATGTGTACAATAGCTGTGGTGTCGAATTAAAACTGAAATGGCAAATACCGAGGTTTAAATGTGCAAATGTAACAGGAGACTCCTTTACCACACGCCTGTCTGTAGACGTAAGAGTGTGAGGAACCTAGTTTCCTGATTGTTTATGTATCTTGTATCACATGAGAACTAAACCAAATGATCCGATGAATCTCCTTCTTTCACAGCTGTGATACAATGTATTTGCTTGTGTCGGCAACAAATCCCTTTGCAGTTGAAAATGACACTAATCAAGAACAGAAAATCTTTTCATATGGTTCAGAGAAGTTATACATTCACGTCTGCAGTGCAAGGTCTGTTTTTTTTACACCATTTAATCACCCTTTGCTCCTTGTTGTGATGATCAAGTGTTTGACAAGGTTACTGTTACAATTTGTACTGCGGTTTCCAAAGAAAAATGACTTTATCATGTCCTTCTTCTGACTGCCATCAACTCTGCCTGTAATGAGTTCATGTAGTTTGTCACTTAGTCAATTTGAGTTTTCACTGAATATTTGTATTTCATGTGTATGCTTGACATCCAAAACGTTGTCCAGGGAATCAAGTAAGAATTACTATGAATTGTATGAAATTCATGTTCTACTCTGTCAAACACTAGCCAGAGTCGTCTTAGGGGATTCTCGCTCAAAGACGACAGCATAATTACCAAGCTCCTGGGATACAGCAGGTCTTCATAGCAGAGTTTGACAAAACCATTCAAATTGTACTTGTTTTGCGATAACTTGTTAAATCCTGTCGTCTTTCTGTACGATTTTTCAAGGACAATCAAACAATGGCAGCATTTTGAAGGTGCGCAAACTTAAAGAGTAACTAAACCCCAGAGATTTGGCTGAAGTACCCCTACCCTGAAAAACAAAAAAAGTAAAAATGTCCTCTCGAACTTGAAAAAGTATCAATATGCTGTGGCTGTGAGGGGGGGCTAAGACACGCCTAATCACGTCTATGGTCGGCTTATCTTCCGTGCCCAATGTAGCATTACAATCACAGCGCAGCACAAGCCTTTTGTCTCTTTTCTGTGGACTTGAAATTAAGCCATCAGCACATAACAAAATTTGATGAATCAGTGTTATTAACTGATTATCTGGCAATAGCAAGATGCCAGGTTTCATGTCTTCCAGCTCATGGGAAAAGTGATGACTATCGGTTTTTTTTCACTTTTCTAGTTTGAACACACTACATACAAAGAAGCTGCATAGAATCAGTATGTTCTAAGGATTTTAACACAGCTGAGGTGAACCTGGGCTCTCTCTCACAGCTCCTGCATGGCCTTGAAGGTTTTCTTGAAGGTGCTCTTATATCTTCCAGCATTCAACATCTTTCACTCATCTATGTACATCTATGTACAGTATGTGTCTACGTCATTGATTGCACCGATTTTTTTTTAAATAACATTGTTGTACATAGTATATTTTTGGTCATTTTTAGCTTTGTTTCAACCCACATGTGTGGTTTTTTTTGTCTGAACATTGCGCAACCTAGCTCCTGACACCATAGTAGAGTTTGTTGTGTGAAAAAATTTGCCCTTGCAGGATAAATAAAGTATCTATCTATCTATCTATCTACTGCTTTAGAGATGTACTTGCTGTTTAGTGTCATCCTTCATCGCTCCGCACTAAATCATACGGATGTACAGTCATTTCAACAGGAGAAAAATCAATCTACTTTTAAATTTAGAGAGCTGCTGGTTGATTCAGCAGTTAAGCAGTTGACATTTATTTGCTTGCACATTTCCTCACCTCAGACAATTGCATTCCTCCTAAAGCTTCCTGTTCCTCACCCTGTCAAAGAAATAAATCTCCCTGTCAGACAAAAGCAAACCGATAGTATGACATTGCATGACAACAAAACAGGAAGATGAAAACATTTAACATCTACAGTGTATGGGTGCACACCAACACATTTGAAAGATATCTCAAAGATATGAGTATCTAACTGTGAGTCCCTTTGCTTTCTCTGCGTAGAGGAACTCCCGTGTGGCGGGAAGATGATGCGAGACCCGCATTTGACAAATTGTCGGGATTGTGCCTTCATGCTGTCCACACCTCACTGAGATCTAAGCTCAATGCGAGCCGGGCCCCTTTGGCAGGTGGACCGGCTGATCGGATCCCAATGAACGCACAATCCGAGCGTACAGACATGACTATTTATGTGTGATGAGTGTAACACACCTACTACCTTTAAGGATAAGGATAAGGATGTTTATTGTCATCGTAAAAACATACAACGAAATTAAGCTGGCGACTCATCAGTCAGTACAGCAGCAACAAGGTAAAAAATGTATAAAAAACATTAAGACAAGACATTTCTGATTCAAAACAAGACATTAAATAAATATATACTCAATAAAACACAGGCATCAATGGCTTTAAAGTGAAAAATGATGATGGAGGAAACCGCTCTGGGGAAAAAGCTGTTCCTCCGCCTGTTAGTCCGGGTTTCTTTATCCTTAAACCTGCCATTCACCCAACAAATGCTTGATTTGGTGCTTAGTGCTAATCCCTAGTTTCTACAGGGATAAATACAAAAATAACAGAAAGTAATGATGAAATAATCAAACTAATGAAAAAGCTCCTCCCAAAAAGGTAAAATAAGTACATGCATATCGCTATAGATGACTCGAGATTTTTTTCAGATGAGATGCGGCTACACTTCAGCAATTTGCTTTCATCCATGAGATATCCAATAACGGTTTTCATTTACAAGACCGAATCTTCATTGCAGTTGAATTTTATTTGATGAAAAATGAGAGTTGTGGATGCTTCATTTTAGCAGGTGCCGCCAACATCTTCTCGATCGAGGCCCTCCACATGACACACGGTCATGCTATTCTCTGCTGCCTCTGTTTTTATTCCAGCATAATTGTAAAATCAGGCAAAGTATTATGAAACCAAGTTCATCCAATATCCAGCTGCCTCCTCTTCAAATTTCATCAGAAAACCAACACAGGAGTGTCATCGAGATGACTGGAGACATTTGACTTTCTCGTCTTTCCTATGTTCATCAACAACAAGATTTAAGATCAGAATTTTGCCACAGATGTCTTGTCAATCAAAAGTGTAATACACTCCCACATTATTTAACTAATCTGGTCCTCTGGTTTAATGGACTAACTTGGATATTGCAAAATTTTGACTTTGACACTCCTCAGTCGTCACATTCAAATATTGAATCTATATATAATTAAACTGTTTTCCCAGTTACGTTGTGATGGAAAATGTAATTAAAGCCTGGATTATGTTCAGAGGCAATGGCATTCATGTCGAGTTTAGAAGTGATATCGAAATTGGAGTAACCGACCTCTGCTCACCCTCCAGGCCTCTGCAAAGGAAATACTTTGAGATCCAAAAAAACAAGTCAATCCAACAATACTGTACTCTGTACCTTTATTTTCATGCGACAGACTAAAACAAGCCCCGATTTGGTTTTACAAGACAAACATGGCACCCTTGACTGGAAACCTGTTAGAGCAGAGTAATCTGACAGGTGAGTTCCAGGCGAAGGGTTACTATTGTCCACCCACTGACACCCACTTTAATGACAGTAAAAATGCCAAATTTGACCCATTTTCATCGCATACTGTATATGAAAGTGGAGCATGTATGCTACAATTCAAGTTCTAATAAAATAAAATGGAAACTGGTTCTTTGGACCAAACCACAAATGAAAAGCAGAAAATGCTTTTTCTTCATACAATTTGCTGTGATGGCAAACTTTGGTTCGAATTTTCATTTGGTTTGGACACAGAAAATGCAAAATGAAACGCTTTCTCTCCTCCTGTTCTTGATAAAAAATGTTTTCATTATGTTTAGAAAATGTGTCTTCATTTTATTATACCAGTGTAAAGAAGTTTGAGGGCAATTATTCCTTTAAAATGCAATTTACTGCAGATATTCAATGACCACAAAGTACTTCGTAGGAACTAGTTATAACAAAGTATAGTATTTTCAAGGATTTACAGCAAATACTGTATTATATTAATGGACACACTGATTGCAGATGACATTTACACATCTTTCTGCTTCAAATTTTATCATTTGAATTGATGGGCTTCCTTAAGTCCACTTAGAAGAAAAAGACTCATAGACAGGAAGAATAGGCCACATTCCAGTGATTAGAAGCTGACCTGCTCTGATTTGATGGAGCTCTAGTTTCATTTGTGCGTGCCCTATGATCCAGATCTGCATTATTGACACTCTATTCGGGCAGTGGCCTTGAACCAAACGAGTTATGAATGATAAATCCAACTATGCCATTGTGAAAAACCTAACATAAAAGGCCTGACGGGAGCTTTAATACAGCAGACCCATGGCGTCTCTGATGTAGGCAAAGGAGTCCTTTAGGGTTAGAGAGAAGAGAAACTGCTCAGATTTGCTCTGATCAACACAGCATAGCTTTAGAGCACACAATTGATTGCACAAATCCCTTTGAAACTTGAAACAGAGGCAATCTAATGGAAAGTGACATTGCTGGAAGACTTAGGGTGGACGTACTGTACAACATGAGAATTTTAATAGGATTAGCTCAGAATAGACTCCCCTACACATATCTTGAGGCACGGTGAAAGAATTGCCCAATTCTCTCAGGTACTTTTCTCAGAGCTCTCAAACTGAAGCACTTGAGTGAAACTTCAACTTTTAGTGTTTATTTAAAGCAATCTTGTAGGGTCAGTCCAGCCATAGACAAATCCCAAAGAGGAATAGAAAAAAGGTTTCGAAGGTTGAGGTGGGAGGAGGTTCAAGGATGACTAAAAAGACTTTGCTCAGCTCGATCCCCTGAAGCGGGATACAACCACCACTATGGGTATGTGCTCTTCAAAGAGTTGTTTTTTTAGTGAAATTATTTCGGAGGTAGCAAAAGTGTAAGTGCAATTCACTTCAAGCTAAATTGTTTGTACTTAAAGTCTGCAGTATAAGATCAACTTTTTAAATTTCTTAATTATGTTTGTGTTATCTCTAGGTTGCGAACTCATTTCAATCAGGAGAGACTTGTTTTATAATTTAACAATGATTTATTATGCATGCATCAAATATGAAAAGTGCAAAGTCTTTGGTGATTCCATCTTGAAGTAATATCACCGAGGGTAGGGATACTGAGGTCCAACAGGCCCAATCCCCCCTGGAGTCCAGACACTGGTGGTGGTGGTGGTGGTGAAAGGAGCTGCTGCAATCTGATGATGAATCAGGAGCATGATTGTGATGCTGACTGGAGGTGACGGGTGGAGGAGGGTCGCATCTGCTTAGAGCTGAAATGACGACTGACAGCAGCAGAGAGGAGAACACTATTTAAAGTTTGACAGCAACGATATGATTGGCTTAAGGAAACTGTGTGCAGAATCTGGTTGGTTAGTTAAAAGTGCACGCTCCCAATCAGCTAATAGAGTCACAAGGAGAGGAGAGACTATGAGAGTGTCTTCCTGACTGAAGTTGCGCTTGAGATTTTTATTCAAACCTGTTATTTCATTGCTCAGTTGCTTCAGCATAACTGTATGAATATGATCAACTGGCATGGAGAGGGGTCAAAAGGGATACTAGTTTATGAAGATAAAAGGCACCATAAAAAAATACTTGCAATTCAAAATAGATTACATGAAATGACCCCATATTCTCTGCATTACTGCAGTACAAAATTATTACTGTGTATACCCATATTTACAACCGAAGTGTAGCAGCACATGCCTCAGATTAAAAACTGGAGATGTTAATCATTCATCTTCACCGCACTCCACTCAGAGTTCCCATCAGCATAAACCACTGAGTCACGAGTAGTGACAGGAGTGAAATATGCCTCAATGTTTTTACTGTTTTAGTTGAGTAACTGGGTAATTCATCATTGAGACAGTGTAAACGTACTGTATTTTACTGTGATTTGTAATGCTACCCTACTTTGGCTGAGGAGAGACATTAAGCTGAATATTCAGCACTTTCAGCGCTGTACCATATCTAGACATTTATTTATACTTTTTAAAGGAACTAAAAGCTTCCTTCAGCCCATTGTTGTCTGCATTCGCCTAACTTTAATTTTAATGTTATCAAACAAAGAAAGATGTTCTCCCCTCATCTTAACATGGTCCTAAATCGATACTGGAGTACTGTTTTATTAATTAAGTGGTACACGACTTGAAGCATCGGCCTTAATTTGGACTCTGGTCCCTGAGGGGCGAGATGCAATGAGTTCCACAAAAGGTTCCTAGTCCCTGAGGAAGGTTCCTGTGTTTGAAAAAGAGAGGCTCATCATGATTTCCCCAAATGATGTACAGATTTTTAGGGCATTCTATCATTTTAAAATGTATTTTAAAATCGTACATATAGCTGCTGTGAATGGGAATACATCTCTCCAAGGTTGGGGAACTGTGGAAAGATTAAAAGAGGGAGCAAAAAGTTTTATTTTATCTATTTATTTTCTTTGCTGCGTCAGTAAGGTAACTGCAGGATCTGTTGAGATCCTCTGACTCCATTAATAACTTGTGCAGTGGGGACCTGTTACGCAAGGCCTGAAACCTGAGAGCCGGTCACCTGTTCTGCTACCTGAGCCTGGGCTCTGGGGACGGACAGAGGAGAGAAGAAGGGTAGACAGCCTCGCTGAGCTGCCTGCCTGGAGGACACAACTCATATGGACTCAAGGCCTAGCTGGAAGCTCCAGAGATCCCTGTTGGTTGTTTTCTAACCGACGTAACTAACTCAGAGGTGTGTGTACAGAATAAATTAACTGAGAAATATCAATATCTACTGAAGCCTCTCCTCCTCAGCCATCACTGTTACGCAAATGAAAGGACTCTTTCATTTGCAGAGCATATTCACCTCTTAATGTTCAGGCGGCTAAGATAAGCTCACAGGGTCATTTGTATAAACACATTGACTCAGTTGATGTTTGTGCTTTGCTCCTTCATCCCCTGTCAGCTGAGAGGAGTTTCCACTGGGGCTTGAGAAAAGACCCCCGCGCTCTCGGCTACCTGATGGCTGGCTGAATGCAGGAGAGTTTCCATTGCTGCCTCTGTTGAAAGAAGTGGATATATCTGTTCCAAAGAGCAGAGCAACAGCTGATGTCTTGGCCTTGACACTCTGCTTTATCAGGTAAGAAGGCTCCACAGTACTACTGTACTACTACTTTACTACAGTAAATGTTGGAAGGTAGTTTTTAGAATTATGCTTCTATTTTTTCCCTGTAATTATGTTAAACTTGGGTTCCTTAATTAAAAAATATATATATAATAAATAACTGTCAGGGTAAAGGTAACAGAATATACCACATATTTTAGATATTATGTTTACAGGCACTACCAATATAACCTAATGAAATCCAGCAGACTGGTCAGAGGTAGTAGGTAATTTACACAGCTGCTAATGAGTACAACATTCATAGTAGTAATTAATGTAGTTCATTTTTTTGTGTTGGCATGTTTTAATGTTTTGGTGTTATTCCCTCAGGCAGCCAAAGGAGCTGCATGTATCTGTGTCTGTGTGAAAGGAAAAGGCCAAGTTGTGGGATTCTAGTTTTCCAGTATAAGACAGAGGTCCGAATGTGCAGACAAATGACTCTGTGCTTCTTCAAAGACACCTGCTATGGGTGAGAACTATTAAAGTATTGGTTTCTTTTAGCTATCTCTTGCTCTTCCAAGCCCAGGGAGATCCGCATTTGCAAATGTAAACCTTATTTATTGTAATAAAACTCAGGAAAGGCAGATGCTCTCTGTGATTGCAACTTTTTAGATTTTACTAGGAGGAACATTTCCACCCTTACTCTTGCTGTCTCAGGTGGGGAGAAATGCTGCATTTTTAGAAAGAAATAACTCTTGATGCCACTGGTATGTTTCCCTACTGCGAATTTAAGCAGATTATGGCCCATGAGACCACATTCCAGTGACCCACAGTCGGGGCTATTACAGCACGCTTGACTCAGTCTGACAAATTGCTGCAGATAATAACAAGAAGCATGTATTTCATCCTGATAATCCATGATTCACTGACCAATAACGCATGTGTGTTCAGAAAGTAATTTCCATCAAGAGCGCACTTTAAAACGAAATATAGAGATAAATATTTCTCATACAAGAAGCAATTTCAAGTCATGAAATGGATTTTGTAAGTTAGGTTTCTTTAAAAAAAAAAAAAAAAGACCAAACTGGAATCTGAAGAAGCAACGGGAGACCCTCGGTGTCTCAGGCAGAAGGTTTATTGCCGCTTGAATTTATGGAGAATCCAGTAGGGCAAATCATTCAATACACAGAGTTTGGTCACAAGTGCATCGCCACCCTCAATCCTGAAAGTTGTCGCATTTTCCTGGAATATTTAACCTGTCAGTACAAAAATTGGAGGTGCCCGATAAGTTATCTTCTACAAAAAGGTTGCGTGTGTAAGTAACTGTTGCAATGTCGTAAACGAAGATAGATTCAGCATGATGTATACATGTTCCAGGTCACAGTTAGAACAGTCAATCAGTGTGTCTGGAGACTCTGTAGAGATGATCTACTGAGAGGATGTTGTTACTTCAATCGGTCAATAGGTCGACAGAAGAGGAGAATGAATAATCCCCTCACACTCTGCAAAGCCTGTCTGCCTCCTAAACAGCTGTAGGTCCCATGGCCTCTCTGTCTGTTCCTGACACTGTCAGGAGCACAAAGGTTTACTCGATGGCTGGTTTCCGTGCATGCAGCAATAAGCATCTGGTCATATTTGCCAAAATCGAAACCCGGTTCGCTTTCTGTGAGCTGTCACTCTTTCTGTCTCTCTCGCAAACACTCTCTGTTTTTATTTTTCTCTCGTTTTGCATATTTTCCTCTTCCTCTCAGAGACCTATTGGTTGGTGCATAATGTTTGCTTTCAAAGGATAGGGCCAGCTATATTCCACATTTTAATGTCAACAAGACCAAAACCGTCTCCAATATATACTGTAGCTCAAGTCCATCTCTGTGTCTCAGCCCCATGCTTGTTTGTTCCTGACAATGACATAGATCTTTAAAACAAACTGTCACAAATACATACTTTTATTTCAACAATATAAGTAATTTCCTGGTGGCTAACGCTGTGAATTTAAGTCCTGAGGGAGTCCTCACACGCCTCACTGAGGGTAAAAGTTCCTCAGTGAACACAGACACGCCTGCAGCTTCTTCTCTGCGACTTTTCATGTGACTTCTGTTTTTACTCCCTAAGCCGGGATGCAACTTGAAATTTAGCAAACTAAGTCTGCAATAATTGTGATATATAATAGGCTCCTTAGGTAAAAGTAAAATGATAGATTAAACAATGAAAAATAAAAGTGCAAGTACACCAAAAACAACTTTGCTACGGTAGTGAGAGTAAATGTAATTTGTGACTTCCCCTCCTGCTAGCAGGAAGGTGCATGTGGGATTCATTTAATAAACTACAGTGCCCATTTTCCTCGTAATGAAGGCCCATGTTACCCAGCGCAATTCTCTTTTCAATTGATGTGTTTTAATCATTTTTGGACAGAGGAATAAGCTGAATCGGGCTTTGGCCACACAGACAAGACATGTTATTCCAATAAATTCATTCTTGAATGTGGGATTTGGTGAAAGTATGAAAAATATAAAATATCACCAGATTTATCATTTAGCCTCTTAAACACTATAGGCATCTGGCCCGGCCCAATAATGACATCCCAAAAATTGATAGTGTATCTCTGCAACTACAAGGTCTATTTGAACAATCTTGGTGTCAAAATAATGGAAACAAATGTGAGATTTCTGCATAAATCTAAGCAGCATATCTGCTTGGTATATGTAAATCAAAATATTTTAAAAAGCAATCAGGCAGACCTCTATGCATGTTCCCATTCAAAGAAAACCATAACCCATGGGTAATGTGGACAGCTCATGCCTGTATTGAATACCAATGGCTTTAGGATGAGAGCAGTACAACAACTCATCCATCAGATGGAAACAGGGACCATGTTGTCACATGGAAGGCTGATAAGTTGATCGATGCTCGTGGAAGCATTGATCAACCTTCAGCTGTTTGTATTCATTTCTATTGAAATGAATTAGCTGAAATCGACTCAAAAATGATCCAGAGATATCGGAGAAGCCATTGGCAGGGTTAATAAGCCCTCGATCACAGCTTTTGATCACAAAACAGCAAAGGTAAGATAAATTGATACTTATGGCTGTCTAAACTAATGTCTATTATTTCTCTTCTTTGGCTGCTGCTTCAGTGAGTTGTGGTGGACTGTGCAGGTAGCAGGTAGCATGAAGTAGTAAAATCGCTAGCACCACTATTCGCATATGTACCGTTTGCATATTTTTGCTGTCCGTCAATTAAGTTGCTCAGTTGTGGAATTGTGTTTCGATTAGGTACAAATTGTAATCATGAGCTTTTGGCTGAGCTTCTTCCCGTTATGTGGCTGTGTGGGATGAATATGTTTCTACATGTTTAATTTGTTGCAATGATGCACTACTGCTCACGGTACCGTACACAATACATACCCATATATATGCAGTAGTATTCATTTGCATTGTCTTCCATACACTGTATACTACAGCAGCTGTTTGATGTTAAAAAATATCCGTCTTTAGTTGAACAACTCTTGCCACTCTCTGCCTCCTTTGTTTCTGTGTTTATTCTAGGTAGGTTCTTTAATACCCCGTTTCAGGCAATATGTCCTTCAGGGTCCTTTTCTCTCACACAAACAAACTCCTAACCAACTCTCTTTTGTACAGCGCAACATTAGGAAAATGTTATTCCTCCAATTACACTCTCTGGCTGGGTAAAAATAAATCAAAGGAAAAATGGGGTGGAACTGTGAACGTATAAACTTCTATTTCAGTGCTGTTGTTGCAGCCTGCATTCCCGTCCCACGTGACTCACCTCAAAGTAGAACACACACGGGGTGAAAATAATTACTTTCCTTGTATTATATGAACCGACCCATTCATGCAAATATATTAACAGGCCAACAACATGACTTCAATTTGCAAGGTCTCACTGTGACAATGTGTAACACATAATGAATGCCCTGCACGCTTGAGAAGCTTGTTTAAAGAGTAAATGATGCCTCCATTCGTTGTAATCTCAGTTTTTATTAACTGTAATAGCTACATCGAGCTTCATACCATGCAGCTGAATTGAGAGCGGTGCACTTGGTGTATCATGATTAAAAAACTGAATTACACTGAGTGGTGAATACAATGAGTTGATAAGCCCCTTCCTATGCCGTCTGAAACAATAGGCCTAAACATTTAAGCTATTGTTGGCTGTTAAGGAATAATCAAAAATGTGCCAGGCAAGCAAGGCAGATAACCACGTTAGGAGAGTTGTCATCTACTGAGCTGAGCAGCAGAGAGAGAGAGAGAGAGAGAGAGAGAGAGAGAGAGAGAGAGAGAGAGAGAGAGAATTCTTCTTTTCAGTGCTAATGGGTGGGAATGAACATGGCTCCAAGCATGGAATAAATGATGGAACGATAAAGGGAGGTGAATAATGCATTATTGAAGTATTAGGAGAAGGACTTTTTTTCAGTGACAAGTTGTCATTATCAGACTTACTTACTCATCACAGAAGTGCAGTTATGAGACAAGATAGTGGGGCTTTTATGATGAGTAAGTAAGGTAAGTCTGATAAATGTGTTTCGAGTTACCTTTGAAGTGGATTTGTATGTCATGTACGGTGTGTGCAGCGTGGTTAAAATCAGAAGCTACAGTCGTCTAATGTACAATATCTTTTCTGTTGTGAAAGGACAGATGAGAAAATAGATGACAGCTGGCCGATGTCAGTGGGTTTTCACAGTCGCCTATCCACACCTAACATCAATGAGGTAAACAGCTCTGGGTGTACTTATCTGTTGTTTACCCAAGGTTTTATGACCTGAGTTACGAAACAGTATCTGCAAATACAGGTTGGATAAGCACTGTTACTACTTTTATTTGTGACTTAAAGATGCAAATGATTTTTTTCTGAAAGAACAAAATGTACAGTGAAATAAAAAAAAATAATTTTTAGATTGTCTGAGAATGCTTGTTGAACAAACTGCATTTTAAAATATTTGTTATTATGGATATCTGAGCCAGGGCAATTTCACTGTCATCACTGTCAACCAAAAATACATATCCTGTAAATATTCCATGTCTGAATATGTAATAAAATACAGTTTCCACCGTGATTTTATGATGTTTGATCTCAGATCCAATTAGGTAATGTCCTCAAATTTCCATTTCTCTAGTCAATAAAACTCAAGCAAGTAACAAAATTGCTCATAAAGCCAAACCATATTAGCGTAAAACTCTCCTGATATTTGTGTCTTGGGAATGTAAGCCAACAGTTTGAAGAAGATGTGTAATTCTTTACCCTTCAAACAGAGAGAAAAGACAAAATGTTAACCAGCAAGGTATCCTGTTTACTAGCAGCAGGAAAGTGGGAATAACTTCAGTATGTACTGTGCGTTCACAGTTTGTTCTAGATTGTTTTAAATGTCATTGGTAAGTGCTGTCCATTAAGTTACGCATTGTCATGGTAACATCAAGAAACAAGCCGTGCAGAAGAGCAGATAATAAGACCCTCCAACTCACATCACAGCAGCTAATATCTTTGCATATTCGGTCTTTCTATGGTTTCATTTGAGTTACTGAATCTTTCAGTTTGCAGAGAAGTCAATTGCGCTGCTTGAGCATAACTCTGATATGAAGCTTTTTTCTTCTCTCTGTGTTTTCATAGGCCTCAAGTAAGGATGTCCCTGCTTCACTGCACGGTGGAGTTTCCAACCTCTTCAGGGCTGCGAGTGTCCCTGATGTGGTGGGAAGGACTCCAAAGTCAGCGTTTTCTTCCATCACCATCACAGTTCAGAGGACTTTGCCATCACTTTCCAACCCACAGGACCCTGTGTGTCTATCCACTCCAACACAGCCTGTGAAGATATCAACTCCACCAAAACCACAAGAAACGTTCGAAGGAAGAGCCTCATCCATACCCATGAGCACAATGAGAGTCTCAAACTCTCAACCGGGCGGGCGGCGACAGAATCCTGCCATCGTGATGCCGAATGAGTTCAGACGGGCCTACTCGCCAGCTGATGGATTCGCACTGAGAGCTCAAGGAAAGAGGACAGAACAACTTGTACAAAGCAGACTCTGCTACACGGAGAGCGTCATGAAGCGGGACGAGAGAGGTGGCTTGTTAATGAACCTCTCCTCACGGTCTTCCTACCGGTCTTGTATCCATCTTGAGGTGCCCCTGAGATCCATTAGCTCTGTTTTGTTTTTGGACAAGTCACTTTACATTTCCCTCGTGGAACTAGAGGGAAGAAGAGCAGGTCAACCCACTTTGTTCAGGTCCACCTTGTCTGTTCGCTTTGGTGTCTCATCCTGCCGTAGATCCTCTAAGGATAACAGACCAGCACAAATACATGAGGGTTACGGAAGACCCAAAGAGGCCATGTTGGGACGAAACAAACGCATTGTCCGAGAGACCGGTTTGGGTCACTGCAGAAGCCTTCTATCAAAGCACAGGGCCCACAAGGTCGAGCAGATAGCACCCACACACGATGTTAACAGCGAGCCGGGTGATTCACACACGCAGATCCACAGCGCTACTTTGGGATTATTGTCATTCAGAGGGCCAAGCCGCTCAAACACAAAGGCTGGTAGGCGGAAGGAGAATGCAGATGAGGCAGCCTTCCCTATCCGTAGCAATTTCAGCCACAGGCAACACGCTTCTAATATTGGCCCAGGTATGAATTTCATCCCTTTGCTTCAGAAGTGAAAATGTAAAAGTACCTATGCAATTGATCTGTATTCCTTTTCAGTGGCCGGTATATTCTTAAGCTATTTTAGATACGATCACATTTCCTTGGCGTAGCGGCAAGCTGAATGCGGTGCCAAGGTGGTCTTGGTGACTGGAAAGTCATTTATTATTTTCACTCTGCCTCTCGTTTTTTGATTTATACCTCATGCATTAGAAAGAGAACCACACCCACCCACCACACTTCTCCTGCTTTACGATCACATTGTTTAGGATGAATCCCAACTGGAACTCACACACGCTTACTAAGTCTAACTGCAGATTTAAATAAAGAACACTTTCATTTATCCTTCTCTGACTTACAAAACTTCCATAGAAAATCTAAAAATGGTGAACTGCCTCTGTATACTATATTAACAGTGATTAGAATAATGCAAATTCAGTCTATTCAAACAGTCCTTCTCCAGGTCTCCTGGTACATGAGTTAGGATAAGATCAAGGTTATATGAGAGCTGTATTGGGAAACCTGGTTTATGCAACTGAGGAGCTTCCTGTTTAAATGTTGGTAACTGAATTTCTTCAGGGTGATACAAATGTTTCCCCCTTTTTACATCCAGCCATGAGAGTCAATCGTTTTGCAGTATATACAGTACATGTAGCAGTGGTTGTCATAGCCAAAATGAAAAAAAGAAATAGTGATATCACTGCCTGAAGCAGTTTCACCTGCCTGCCTCCCCTGTTACCAAGGCTCTCAAGAAGAACAACTGCAACATAATACTCTTTACTTTTTAAAGCTCTCTCTCCACCCATTACAACATTTTTTTTTCTACATCATCATGGCACCCTTGTGTGTTTTCGTCTTTAAACTTTTGTTTATTTCATTGCGCACTTTATTTATTCCAATGCCTGAAGGGCAAGAATCTTGACCGGCGACATTACATGTTTGCGTGTGCTTCCTGGAGCATGCGATGATTCTCTACCTACTGTACATGCCACATGGTCATGGCTGGGAATTCAGTGGAGATCCAGTATGTATTCCACAAACGCTCGAGGAATGGGGTTACAGGTGCAGGATGGATGGCACTGTCATGATTTGCATTATTCATAGGCCACACTCATGTTCCCTCTGGGTTTTTTCTCTCTATTATGAGTTGTGTGTGTGTGTGTGTGGGGGGGGGGGGTGTTTGTGTGTGTGTAGGGTCAGTTTGAAGTGTGTAAATTTAGCTGCTTTCTCATCTGGATTACATCTACTGTATGTATTTTAAATATAATATCACAGTGATAAACTGCATCCCAAACTTCAAAACACATCTATTTTAAATTATATATATATATTAAAAAGTGGATTGGAATATATATATATATATTTTTTGAAAGATGTGACTTTTCAAATTAAGGTTTATAGCCATTTTACTTCTCTCTGTGTCTCTCAAGTGGACTTCAGGACTTGGACCAAGCAAGCAGGGAGTGACAAGACAGAGGAACAAATAGAACATGACTCAGATAAGACTCGTCATTCCCGGCTGAAGGCGGATTCCCTGGAAGGAACACCCAAGAATCTCAGCCTCAAAGTAGGAGCCACATTTCAAATAGTGACTTGTTTTTGAGGAAATATACTACACAATAGACGCTAAAGGTGCTCTACAGTAAACCTAACATTGTGGTTAAAGGTTCATTATTGACTTTGGAACTAACCTTTTGACAAAAACATTCTTCGAACAAAATTGAGCGTAGCGTTCGTTCAGGCAGGCAACGAAGTCGACTACTACCCACCTACATCAGCTGGATCAGATAATTCACTTCTATGCATCCAATTGATATGTGTTTGACTTCATCAATGTCATTTCTGTCATTTTCTGTGGTCATTGAATAGGCTTTCCAGGTATGAACATGGAAGGGCAGGGAGGTCCCAGAACAGAACCATATTGCCAAATATATTACTGCAAATAGAAATAAAAGCTTTATTTGACTACATTTTTTCATTTTTAAACTTTAAGTCTTCAGCCCCAACTGGCAATTCTTTTTTATTTTTGAGCAGCTCGTCCTGGAGCCACAAAAGGCTTCATACATTTTGTTATACATATGCAGCAGTACACACCAGGACCTGTAAACAGACTTTGATGTGTAAAATCGGAGAAGTGGATCTCGTGCTAAACCTTTTTTGCCAACCCTGACCATTTTTGAACTGTTCCAATATATATATATATATATATATATATATATATATATATATGTGCATAAGGCTGCAATACAATAACTCAGTAAACAAGAACAATTGGATAACTGTCAGCTGTAACAAGGATGGAGGTTAAAGCGAAAACTGAATGAAAGTCCAGAGCAACACATTTTTATTGTTCCAATGCTTTTGATCCATCAAACTTCACAGTCACTATCAAATATTAAATGGAGCCGCTGTGGATGCAAAGACAACAAATACTGGTTTCACTAAGTACAAAACCAAGACTGACAACCTGAGGTCATTTATGGAACCAAGAAAATACCACTAAAAGCAAGCTGTATACTATTATAAGCAGTGCAACTGCACACGATTTATGATCAGATGTGGAAAAATTAACTATTTGCCATATGGAACCTTTAACCCCTTAGGAATGATGCATTAGATTAGAGACTAATTCAATGAAGGTTTCCGACACAGAGAATCTTAATGTGTTTACTTTTGGAATAAACATCCTCACAACAGAATCAGTTTCTCCTGAGGGCTGATTTTTACACTTGGAGGGATTTTTGCTTGAGTTGGTGTTTGACATCTTTAATAATTACACAATTTTCAGTTTTCTTCTCTCCTTCATGCTATTTTATTTCATTTTCAATTAAAAAGGATCTTTTCTGCCCAATTGATGTACGTTTTATCTCAGCGTTGTGAGGGGTAAGGATCCAGTGGGGTTTGAAAAGGATTCATATTCCCCCTGTGAGTAAAGCTCTCTTACCTCTATCCCCGCTAACGCTGAGCATAATATTACCATGTTGCCTATACCTCTTAGCTATTACAAGGCTGTGAAGAGGATTCTCCAAGGTTAAGGAATAGATTAGGCTATGCTCAGAATAGATTCTAACCCACGGAAGATTTTTTTTTTCTTTCTCTTTCCACAGGATTAGTGTCTATGAGTTGTTCTGTATTCTTCCCACCAACAATCAGCTTACTCTATGTATCCCTCTTTCCACCCCAGGAGGCTTTAGAGCTCCTCAGGCCAGACTTCATCAGCCGCTCTCTGGGTCGGGTGAGGAGGTTGGAGCAGAGGGCTAGGAGAAGGAGATACCTGCAGGATTCCAATCCAGACCTTGAGCAGGGCCTCAGGGAGGATCGAGAGAAACAAAAGAGGAACTGCACCACACCGGATCCGCTCAGTGGTAAGTGCAGCTAAATAGCTCTGCCTGGAACCTGGAAAAGCAGAAGTACAATTTAATATCTCAATCGGAGGGTTTCGGTTCTGCCACCAGACCACCCACAATGACAGCAGCAAACAACCAACTGTAGATTATACTGTAGAAGATCCTTGGAAGTAATGGAAGAAGCAGTGTGGCAGTCGACCTCTGACGACAGCAACCAATACTCAGTCTAGCACTTGGGATAGTCTCCCAAGAGTCAGTGGAAAGCGGGAACTCATCTCCTACATCGATCTTTCACCATGTTTCCCATCTGTCGTTGTATCACTTCTGCGGGGAGTAACACACACATCAAATACTGGACTGTTGGGATGAAGGCTCCTTCAGTGGTTGCATAGCCCCACACATACACTTGGAAATAAGTAAACAATGAACTTCTGGTTATGTCATATTGAATTATACTGGCTTTTCAAGGAACTATAAACTGCTTCAGAACATTCATGTTAACTTCAACAACCTCAGATGATCTGGGGAAAAAAGCTGTGATTTTACATGTTATTCTCCTCATAGTGTAATTATCCAACTTTGCTCTCTGCTGGCCATTATCTAGTATTGCAGATCAGTTGAAGCATCTTTCCTTCTCAAACTCTGTATGCAGGTAATACCCACAAGTTGAGACCAAAAGTGTCTAGAATATAAATGTGATGTTTCTTTTTTTCTATTTGTTCCAACTTTTTTTTTATACCACAGGAAACTGGTTTGCAGCCAGGAATTAAACAAGGTCAAAATACAACAAACAAGCATTTGTCATATAGGAAAAAAGAAAACACTATACTTATGAATACACAAATACAGATAAGAATGAATTCAAACCAAGCACAGAGACACATATATATAACTGGTGCCCAGACATGATGTAAAGTGCGGGGGAAACATATTTCTATGCAAAATGCCCAATTTACACCGGCATCAAAAACGTTGTCCAGCAAGGTATAAAAATTGCCTATAATTCTATGGTTGTAATAGAAACTTTCCACAGTGACAACATAATAGATTCACATGTGTGCCTCTGTGTCTAACTTTAATGTTGTTGATGTAACTGAAGGTGCAGATTGTGATTTCCATGCAGGAAATGCTGTTATATTTTCAGTGTAAACACAAGCCAGTCTAGCTTTATTTTTCTCTCATGCTGAAGATGTCAGACTTATTTTAACTCTGACAAGGAAGGCAATGTTTAGTTGAATTGACCACAACATTTCTCTCAGCAGTTTTAACTCACCTGTCTGATTCTACTACTGCTTTACGAGAATATGGCATTTTAAAAGCTATACATGGCATTGATTCTATTCATAGATTGGGTAATATCTGAATTTCTTAAATGCTTTCTGATTACACTTTCTCCCCGCACACATTCATCACAGCAGATTATTTACAGCAATTTTTCTTTGCAGCAAGTCCAACTGGACCGGACACATGGCCGCTCAACCCTTTACTAAAACATTAATAAAGTAGGGAAGCGTTACATGTCAGATTAATGAAGGGCTTAGACTTAGTTTTGGGAGGTCATAGAGAAGTCATTGAATTAAGAGCTTTGAATAGCTCGCACTGGTCTCTGACTGAAGTCTGAAGCCTAATTATGTACAAAGAGTCTTGGTGCTGTTGACCTGAGCAGCAGCTCTCTGGCAATTCACCTCAGTTCAATCTGAGGGAGACAGAATAGTCAGACTTAATAGGACTGGATATGGCTATGTATGCTATTTATTTGATGTCTCCATGCATTTGTGTGTGTGTGGCAGTACGTTATTGCTCAAATGTGTCTGGACAAAAAGAGATCTCAGACAGCCCACAGTGTTCATTAACATATCCAAGATGAATTTACATATGCATTCTTATTTGCTATTCTTATGTGTTTGTGTGTGTATGTGCGTGTCCTAGATAACCTTTTCAAGCCTGGAGAGAGGACTATATCAGGCAAAGAGATGCAGCTGAGGTCCAGACGGTGAGTTCTCCAGACAGACGATGTCACTCCTTCTCTCCTTGCTCTTTGTTGTTTTTATTCAGCACAATCCATCAAGCTTGTTTGTCATATCTGCCGTGCATACCTGCCATGCATTCGGGTTTGTGCTGCAAACACGATGCACATTCACACACCCACATGGATACAAGAGATGTCTGTTGTCCAAATGTCTTGACAGGAGATATGAGGTACCCTCTGTATACCTTATACCTTTATCTCTTTCTTTTTCTTTCTTGTCTTATCTGGAGAGGCACACCTGATCAGCTGATGGCTGTCCATTGTCATTTTTTTTCAAAGGCGACTTTATCTGACTTGGAGGATCTCGTAACACATTGGCTGTAGTTGTGGGAGTGAAAAAGGAGTCTGTGTGAGACCTCTTTATCAGTGGATACAGGTTTTTGCAGGCTGTGGTCTCACTAGATAATACCTTGTCTCTAGTATGCCAATCTGTTGGCATACCTCAGCCACCCCCAGACTTCTGATGCCATATTCCTCTGCCCTGTATGAATTTGCATTTTTGTTGTGTCTGTAGGATTTACAACCAGCTGCCAGAGGTAACAAAGAAAAAAGAGGAGGAGAAAAAGAGGGCTGTATCACAAACCAACAGATTGCGAGCAGACCTCTTTAAAAAGGTAAAGCTGGGATTTATTCTTGGCACAAAAAAGTATTCGAAACATTGATCAAATGTGTCCATTCTACTAATTAAATTAATTAGGTTAGAAAACAGCCTTGCACCAAATGAAGCTTAAAATCCTAAACATAAAACTCAAATTATAACACTGTGCTTTAACTGTTTTATGGAGACATGCTGTGTAACACTGCACCAAGGTCTCATTTTAAAGTTGGAATGTTTTTTTTCAAGAAATTATGTTGATGAGTAGGTTTTCTGAAGAGGTGCAGATGTGAGTCACTGTAGTCTAGTTACACGTCTTTGCCAACCAGGAGGTGGGCAGCAGTTAGGTACAACATTTCATTTTTGAATAAGTAATATTACAGTCATCTCCAGCAAATCACCCCAGTCATCTTATAATTGTCGGTGGGGATAAGAAATGTTCAAAGCAGGTGTCTGCACAATATGTTTTATGCCAACAATATTTTAACGTATCAAGTGTGTCAGTGGTTTTGATTGGATATTTTGAATCTAAGAAACACACCAATTCAAATGATAGCCTATTTCTAGAAATGTCAACATTAACACACCTAAATACAACAAACAAACAACAAACATTTTGGTGTTATTGAAGTTTACCCCTCCATTTTATTTTGAGTTCTTGAATCTACATGACACATGCTCATGAAGTATAAATGAAGTGTTAAGGAGAGTCTCTGTATAAGCGTCTTTCATTTAATGCAACATGGTTTGATCCTCATCCAGCAGAGGTCCCTGTTTGACTGCTAAAGGCAGATCCTCTGCTATTTATCACACTGGATTTCCACCCTAATACATTTAAAATTAACATTTAGGCCATTTCATTTTCCTCATATTTGATGTGTAATCTGTAACTTTTGTCTTCTGTGACTAGTGTTTTCTCCTCTATCAGATCAGGAAACACAAAGAGCCTAAAACTAAACCCTTAAGGCATCACAGCTAAGCCCATTTCAACTTAAACCGTGTACCACGGTGTGGTTTTGGCTTTCAGCACAGTAGACACCCTGCTGACATAATGCATAGGGTCTGATTTAACAGGCAGTATATCATCCTCCGAGAGTGAGGGGGATGTGGCAAATGAATGATCTATTTAGGACATGCCGTGTCAGACAGATCCATTCAGCTTCACTTGTGGGTGAGCCTTCACTCACTCTCCCAGTTATAAGATAACCACAACAATGAGTTTGCTGTCAGTCAGGTGAGATGTGAAAAATGTAAAGAGATGTCTCCAATCTCTTTCAGATAATTACACAATCATGGCAGCTTCAGATAGTGTGTGTGTGTGTGTGTGTGTGTGTGTGTGTGTGTGTGTGTGTGTGTGTGTGTGTTTGAGAGAGAGAGAAAGATAATGCATTTGTGTTTTTTACCAAGAACTTATTCAGCATGATCTCACCATGATTGGCTTCGCTCTCATTTGCCAACATTTACGTAAACTAGGAACTGGTTTGCTCTGGGCCACCAGCAATTTTCTTTTAGTAAATCTACAGTAAATCAGCATAATGTGGTTTGCTGACAGTGCCAGCAATTATAGAGCATAGTGTGACGTCAAATGGCTCTGTAACAGAACATTTTGTTTCTTGAAGAAATGCAGCGGGCGCAACTGTAACGATGCCAGCGTGACCTCGCCACCTCTCGAAATGAACCTGTTAGCCTGGCCCAACCCCAGTGAAATTGGGAGAAGGAGTGTGTTCCTCCACGATGAACAGAGAGTTGTGTGTGAGCTTTAGAGGCCTCATCTTTGTCAGAAAGTCTGCAACACACACCCCTGAGAAGAGTCACAGAGGGTAGTGATAGTGAGACGTAGAGGGTGGGCGGTTTTAAATGCTGGCAGAAATGAGATTCCAGCTGTTGGGTGGTACTTTGAGAGGAGGGTGATTGCATAGCTGTGTGTTTGGTCAGATAGCAAGGCAGAAATATTCCCCCTTTCTGGGCTTGGCCACCTCAGGGGTGAGGCTGATAGAAATGAAAGCCAATTTAGCAGCATGAGTCGCTCCTGTGATGCAGATCTGCTCTACAGGGTTTGAGGGAAGGGAAGTCTGAGTGCATGTGTCCCTGATCTGTTTGTTTCTTCATTACATTGTTGTTTCAATGTTGTTTCTTGTTTTACAGAGAATTCTGGACCAGATCCTGCAAAAATAAATGGGAGACATCGAAAGGCAAACAGGGATAATACACTGGCCATTCTGGCTCTTCACTTTCCTCCATGTATGCTATGCCTGTGTTTATGTATACATTTGATTCTATCTCAATTTATGTTACCATGAACATGATGCCATATTCATTCAGCATGTGTCTGTGCTCATTGTATCCTGACTGCTTTACAATGCAAAGTAATGCAACAGTAGAAACAAAACAATTGAATTTGGCAGACATTGTAAACAAGATTTTGCTGTCAACAGAGTGACAGGAACATGTTTAGAGTAGTTTTCTCACCAGTTTTTGACTTTATTTTGATACCTTACGTAAGACCCATTTGTATATTTCTGTCTATGCCACATTGGCTAAATATGGAGAAATGAGCATTTTGTGGACCAAAATGACACTTCAAAGTATGATATAGATGAACATTTTATATGATGCATATGCTTATGAGTGTTATTTTGGGCAGACATTGACAAAGCTCAACCTTCTCACCTACCACCCACACACTCCTAATTAAGAAATGGTTTTATGTTTGAAATATTAAAGTGATGAAATTCTAAGTTGTCTTTCTCGCTCACACTGAATGATGAAACACAATACAGATTATTCCTATAATTTTCTCATTTCCTTAGTGATTTGATTCCTTATCTATAAATTTTTTTTCCTCTAATGTATCTCAAGATGAAATAAAAACATTCCAAGGACATTCTGTATAGAAATAGTGTCATTTTCCAGGAAATTGTAGTCCCAGTGCTTTGAGCAAAGCACCTTGACTCTGTCATCTGTACACTACTGCATAGGTGTATGAAGTGGGAGAAGGGTGAACCATGTTTCGTCATTGGCTTCACGTCCGCCTCGAGGCCTCTGGATCCTCCCATCCGGAACACTGGAATTCCAACTAATCAAACTCAGGAGACACGCAACGCCCGTGAAAGGGGGGCCTTTGTCCGAGAGCTCCAAACCAGAGATGACATTGTAATGAGAGAGGAAACTTCTGAGCACAGACTGGGACTGCAGTCCACATATAGCCTGTAAAGGTGACTGACATATCTGTGGCATTTAGACAGAGCCTGCTGGGATGCAAAGAGACCAGGGGAAGGACATGTGCCGCAGGACTCAGACAAACGCGCAGTATAAATGCATACTGTTCTGGCGGACTTTTAGTGAGTGGGTTGCTCTTGACTAAACACTGACAGTGTTTTATATCCCAAACAAAATGCTCGGTTAAATGGCAAACTTTAGTCCGGTAGGCCTACTGTAGTTCAGTCTCCTGCAGAATGAAAATGATGGACCAGCTGCCAGGTGCTGCAAGGTTCTTGCATCTAGGTGGATTGATTTTGGCCCACAGCGAGGAACAAATGTAGTAAACATTATTGCTTTCCACTGACTTAAATGATGGCTGTGTTACCAGCAAGGCAATTTAAATAAATGATCCGCATGGGCGAAATGCATTCCTGCCATGTGTGCTGGTTCCAGACGATGAGCACAGACTGACAGGCAGTTGTATACGAGGAGAAGGACTCCTGTCAGTTAGCCTCCCTTTCTGAGGCATCGTGTGTCTGTATGTCACATCGGTATCTCTGCATAATGTGCACTGTGTTCTGTGAGGCCCCTCGCTCCGCTCTGACTGACTCAGATGCCCTGAGGGTAAGAGTGATATGTCTGGCTTAGAAAGGAGAACACTAGCCGAGCTTACACTGCTAATTGTGTACATTGAAGCTGTGACACTCATTATATGTATGTGTTAAGCCATTAGTCATTTCACTGGCACCCATACTATCTGAACGTCTAGCCTCATGGCCATCTCTTTCTAGCAGTGCTGTGTTTCAGGATTGTGATCTTAACATGCATACAAAAAGTCTTCCCATTTTAAAATCTGCTATATTTTCTGTATGAAATTGGTATCACTAAAGAATCGTAGGGTGAGCAACAGGCAAGAAAAGCAGGGGTGTCATTCAAACACACAGACAAAACAGAAACAATTACAGTTACAAGAGAAAATAAGGGTGTATTTTGGGGGGTGTACATTTTAATAAAATTCCTCAGAGAGAAAATAAAGATACACAGATACATCAGACACTGGGATATTATTTTTTCAATCAAAGTAACCTCAGGTAAAGCAGTATATTTGATCATTTTCTTTGCAGTTTGTAGTCTCAGTGGAGATGAAATGACATCTGTGACTTTATTTGCCTTTGGCGTACACACACTAAAAAAGATTAGACTAAACTAGATTCAGGTAGCCTGCCCTAAACACAGATGGGGACAGTGATGACTGTTTGTCAGAGTGTGTTTGTGCGTGTCTGGACACAGAGATGGAGAAAGAGACGATGCAATCTCATCCCAGTGGTATTTCAAAATGAGGAATGACTCATCGTTTTGATGGGCTTAGTACATTTTTAATATACAACATTCACACCGAAATTCAATCACGAAGTGTTCTTAGTTCATCTCATTACAAACCTCAATCATGACAAATGCACAATGCGCAGACAAGCATAGTTTAAACTCACACAGCTTTATTTAAAACATTGGTTCAAGGATTTTGAAAAAATAAACTTTTAGTGGGAAATAAGGGTTCAACAGGTTAAAAGCTTAACATTTTTTTAAATGTCAGCTTGTAATCCCATCAGTGTACATGCATAAATGTCATTCTACACAACTCATCACAGTGCTTCACACTACATTTTCCAGCAAATGACATTCCAAGCTTTGCCATAGTCAAACTAGGTAACCGCCTTGGGAGGTGCCCTTTCCAGAATCCACTATATCTTACAAAGAGTGAGTTTGGGAAGGAATCGATGATCTTAATCCACCATAGACCCTGTAGATCAAAAGCAATATATATATATATCTGCATATATATATATCTGCATATATATATATATATATATATATATATATATATATATATTTGTATATATATATATTTATATATATTTGTGTATATATTTATATATATATATATATGTATATATACAGTATATATGTATATTGTATCATTTTATCTGTGGAATCTCTTAAATCTCTTAATCTGTGGATATCCCTGCTGCAAATGAATATTTGGTACATTGTCAGGTGAATGATTTATGTATCTACAATTTTATTTCTGTAAATTGACAATTGTATTGAAATATGTTTAAGAGTTCGGAATGTATTTATTATTACACATTACGATACATTTGTTTTGTCTTTTTTCTGCTCTACACCCTGTCCTGTTGTTTGTCACCGTTATTGTTCAATAAAGTTATTAAAATATTATTCACTTAATCGTGTTTGAACCTGTCCGGCTTTAGGACCCAGCGGAGCCTGAAGCGCACATGGCGAAGGGTGGCTGCTCCGGCCCTGGAAGGGATGGCAAGTCCGCCTCACTACTCCCAACATCCTCTCCTCCTGCCTCTCCTATCGCTCTTTGTCACACTCCCCTATCCACTACCACATTAGCAACATTTAGCTAACGCATGTATTTGTACGTTTTTCCCCCCAGACCGTCACTCGCCGTCTGGCGTTGGAAGGAAAAGTTTTTGACAGCTTCTTTCTTGGAGCGACAGCCTCGGCCACATCTCGTTTGAGTCTCGGCGGCGAGACTCACCCCCCCCCCTTTCGCTACTACACCTCCTGTGAACTGCTATGACCTGTATCTCCATCCTGTCACCTGTGTGAAGTGTCTGGTCGTGCTGGTTCGTCTGACCGGAACGCTCCCTCCCTCCCCCCCTCCCCGCCCCGGCTTCACCTCACCGAGCCCGGGCATCATGAGGACCTGGAGGCGGCGGAGGAACTTTGCCTTTTTGCTCTTCGCTCTGCGCGTCTGGTGTCTGTCCACGGCGAGGGGAAATGCTGACAACACGGTTTACAATATGCGGGAGGGTGAGTAAAAAAAAAAAAAACACGAGTGTTCAAATGACTGTCATTAGTCATTTGGACCATTTTCATGTGAAGTAAGTGCTGAAGATGTTGAGCCAGATGTTGAGCGTTTGGACTGGATTTAATTTGTGTTTCATCCGGATACATACAGTCTGAACAGCTCTGTGTTAGCAGCAGGGTTACCTTAATGTAGTTTATAGAAATTCCAATTTGTTAAATGACTAATCTCCCTCGTTTTTATAGATAAGCTTGATGGTATACGCTTATAATACCAATGCTGCACACCAGTTTGTACTGTAATCCTCTTGCAGGGCATTCTACATTTGGAACATGCAGAGTGGAAAAGATTTTTTTTAATTTTTTTTAGATCTGTCTTTTTGCTTGGATGGAACAATACAGGGAAGTGTTGGGATGGACAGATGAGTTTAACATCCAGGAGGATGCAGCGTTATCTTTAGGTTGTAAACACAGACCAAACAGGATGTTGTCATTCAGCAGCTAAACCTAATCTGCTGAATGAATAAGACAGTGACAACCCAGCTATTGTGTTGATGGGACAGAGCAGGAGCCAGGATACAGGTTTCTGTGTGTATGCGTGTGTGTGTGTGTGTTTGTGAGTGTGTGTGTGTGTGTGTGTGTGTGTGTGGCTCTGCATGTACCAAGACAAAATGGCAAAGATAGAATCAGAGACATACACCCTTAGAGATTCACCCCCTTGTGAACCACAGCTATAGTCTATCTTTTAGGTTTTAGGTTGGACTGTGAAAGTGGTTTCTATATGGACCTTAAACAAGTTGGCAAGTTGGGATACAGCATGCTCCAATTATTAATAAGGTTAAATAAAATGACTTATCTCTTAATCTTAATCTTTATCAGGTGATTACAACATTGCATGTCACAATTAGAGCTTAATAAGTCCTAAAAAATGTCCACAATACAATGGAAATAGGAGTTTGGTTCATGGTCTTAATCATTAAAAAGCATGTAACAAAAGTGAATGGACCACGGTTCTTCTCGAAGTAATGCGCAGACTGTTGATTGTTTATGCTTTCGTGCTCACAAACATGAAGGCTGCATCATTAGAGAACCGCAGAGTGAAGCTTCCCTGAAACAAAACGACCCACGCCGGCAGAGAAGAAGTGGAAAGATGTAGTTCAGGAGATGTTTTACCACACGCATCATCTCGGTGTGGGGTCATTAAAGCTCTCACTCGGAGGGTTAGCTCATGTATGAATGCCGGGGGAATAAAAATAGTGTGAGTAATGAAACAGGCGGTACATACCACCTCTTTGATGTCAGCAGGATACTGACTTCAGCCTTTCTCTAAAAAGTTTTTATTTAATGGCCTCCATCCACCTCAGCGGGGGGTGCGCTGCGATGTCTTCATCATCCAGGACCAAGCTAGGGAGGTTCTCCTTGCCCATATATAGCGTGAGTGATGCTAGCTGAAACAGATTCTCAGACTAAATCAGCTAAAGTCCACCCCCCCAAAAAATAATAAATAAACCTCAGCCAAATCTGGCAGCCAGATCTGGATCAGAGCCGACTGACATTCAGTCCTCTGTTGACAGAACACATCCGAGCGTGCCAACACTCGGATGCAATCGACTACCTGGACAGAGTTCAGAAAGTGTGTTGTGTTAGTTACTGAAGTCAGTGGTGCGTCAGATAATAAGAATTGTCTCCCGAGTGTCGCGGTGTGTATGTTTTGGACATTTTTACAGGAAAAAAAAAAAGTGAAAGCGTGGGAAAAGTTTACAGCTGAGGAAATTTAAATGAAATCTTCGTCACAGCATATTTAAAAACTCTTCCCCAGCATAGCATAAAGCACAGAGGAGGAACAAAAAGGCTATTTATTGAATGTGCTTTACAGCATTTCACTGTCATATCGCCCGCTGCCTAAAAACGTAAAGAAAAGGTGTCGGGGACAAATCCAACCTTTCCTTTCAACATCACAAAGAATGCGTGAACAGATCAAAAGGTTGACTGGCAGCTCCGACAGTGACTCTCAGAATAGTAACACATTGAAAGATGGTTTTAAAAGAACCACATAAATGTGGGTTTACTGGCATTTCTTTCTTTGAAAGGATCTACAAAGTTAAAGTCAGGTGATGAGTAGTTGAGTTGGATTTCTGCTCATTAGCTTTCCAAAAAAGCTAAAAAGCTCAAATAAAACAAGTCCCATGAGGGCGAGAATCGAGCAGAGTGTGTTTACAAATCTTTGATGGACGTCTCTCTCCGTCTCTGCCTGTCTCTTTGTCTCTCCTCTGCATATCAACTGCGTTTCTGAGGGTCGGATCTTTTTATCTTCTTCTTCTGGTCAGAGAAAACTCAATAAATAATTAGAGACAGATCGAGATGACCCTGGATTAGATTTGAGGATATCATCAAAATGAATTCAAAAGATTAGAACGTCTCTGTTGTCTTAACAAACAGCCGGAGAGCGGGAACATATGCTCACCAGAGCGCCCTGAAACAAGTAGAACTTCCCATACTTAGGTCTCTCACCTGCACATTTCAGCACGGTTTCCTGGGACGTAACTCAAACCCGTCCTCCCAAGTCTGCGGTAGGTACGCTGACGTATGTCTGCCATCCCGGTTAAAACAACCCCCTTTCTGCTAAAGCCATTTAGGAAACAGCCTCACCCCGAGTCTGTCTTTCAAACCCTTGCGGGTGGCTGTCGCCTGACATTTTTAGGGCAGGCTGGCATTGATTTGTCAGCCACGAGGGAACGACAGACGCGGTTAGAAACGTCTCCCTCCGTTACGCATCGTTGGTCATTATAGCCATCAGTGTGATTTAGCTTCCTCCTGCTCATCATCTGCTGCTCTGCCCCGAGGATGACGGGATCAGAGATACATATAGTAGGTAAGCCGACTCATGCATGCATGCTGCTGTGTGATAATCTGAGAAACTTAACACGTGCACCTAGAATAATGCTTTGAACTATCCCGGATCAATGACCCAATGACAGAAAATGTGAGTTGTATCACGAATCTGTGAGGAGAACAACAGAGTTTGCAGACTGCCAGCTGCAGAGGCCCCGACAGACAGCTGTCAATCACATGTACCCTCCATCTGCATCAGCCTTCACAGAGAGAAGTGTGGAGACAGTCACCCGCCGCTCATCCATTAACAGACCGTTTCCTCTGAAATCAAAAAGAAGAGCCACCGCCTTCGCAACATATTCGTGAACATCAATGTATGAATGCAGCATGAAGGCAGATATCGTATTTACAAGAGATGTACACATGCAGCCATCACTTCTCCCATTCAAAATGAATGAGAGGCGAGGTGTAATAGAAGGAATGGGGAGTGTTCTCTTGGCTACACAAAAGAGCTGGTGAACATATGAATTCTTCAGAGCAGCGGTTGCTTTGTTTTTTGCTTTTTATTTTGACAGAAGCGCTCTTCTTAAGAGATATTTGCTTTTGGACGGAACAAGAAAGTGAAGTGATGCAACAACACGATTCTGGTTTGAGACTCGTTTGCAGTTGCCCCGCGAACTGAACCTACGTCAAATAGTTTCGTAACAGAAAGGTCGTCACACCTCCGTGTCAGTGCAGACGCCGTTGATTGGAGTCCGGCCACGCTCTTAAACCATCAGCCTGTATATTTGGGGAGTTTTTGATGGAGGGAGAGTAGAGGCTCTTTTTAGAGAGGATTATATGAAGTGAACATCTTTTGTAAAGAAAGACCTTTTGAGGTTGTGCTTTGCTCACAGCAATTTGGGACCTCTTGATCTGTGTGCGTGTGTGTGTGTGCGTGCGTGTGTGCCTGTGTGTGTGTGAGGCTGTCGCGTGCTATTTGGTCTAAACAGAAAGTACATCTGAAGTTAATGTGAATGTGATTCGTTTTGCAGGTATTTGGTTATAAACTAGGGGTAATCCATCCCAAAGTTATTGGGATCTATATTTGTCGGAGTCCCTTCTCCCTCACAAATAGCTGCTAGGTGACCCTCAGCATGTGTGACAAGTTTCTGTTAATCCCCAAAATCTTGCAAGCTGAAGTCCCCATCTCTCCGAGACTTAATGCTCAAACCTGTGCAGGACAAGCCGGGTATTGGCTTCACCGCTGTTGCTCCCACAGGACGGGAACGGGACCCGCAAGCAAATACCAGCGACCCGCCCTGGGAAGTCTCCTGTTACAATTATTTCACCGTGAGCTGCTGACCTTGTCGTTACTCCCTCAGGCCAATACTGGGCTGTTCTGTTTGGAATAGATCGACGGGGGGGGGTCCCACGTCCAGGATTAACACCTTCTCAACTTCAACGTTAATTATGCCGGTGTGTCAACACCTTCTCAACTTCAACGTTAATTACGCCGGTGTGTCATCACTGGGGAAGTGAGTGATGAAGGAGTTGATGGAGGGAAGGACTGTTGAAATGAGGCAATGAAGGAACACTCAATTTTCACCTCCTACAAAACACCCTGGTAGACCCTAATACCTTCATACTAGTGTTTTGATATTTGTTTTATTAATACATTAAACACTATACTGTGATGATTAGTGTATAGTACATACTGGATTTCATTAATACGTAGTAATGCAAAAAAAAAAAATCATGTTTCTTTCGCCCAGGCTGGGAGACATGGAGTGAGGAAGAAATATCATTTCATAATTTTGCCCCTCTACCGTCATCTCTAAATAAATATACTTATTTAAATATACATGTAAAAGCACGTTTATGGCTTTCAGAGTTCGTCTTTGAACATGGTAAGCGCCCGGACATTACAGCTACAGTGTCTTGTTGTCATTCCCATTTTATTGCGGGAGAACACAAACCAGCAGAGTGTGAGTCATGAAAAAAACATTTCAAAAAGAAGCCTTTTTGCACGTTTCAATGGATGACTTATTTTTTTTTTACATCAGTTGAAGAGTATCTTTTCAGTTACCTCGAGCAACAAACATCAATTCATGTGCAGCAATGTAGCTCTCACTTCACAGAGCGACAGCTGTACTCATTTTCCAAACAACGCTGTCTACTTCTGCCCATCTTGCATTAGTCGAGGAACATCGTATTGAAGATGAACTGTGTCAGCAGCAGGGCTTCTTTTTTCTTCTTCTTCTGTTTATAAAAAAAGGATTTGTCAGGAGCCTTTTAACAGGAGCAATTGCAAAGTGCTCTCTTTGATGTGCTGGGAAGGAAAAGATGTTTATTATGAAAGGAAAGCCATGCTTTTATTTTAGTGCCGAGTCTCTGTAACAACCTGTAATATTGTAGATGATGTCGATGTCTTTCTATTCCTCCGAATGACTTCCTGCTAATTACATCAATGTCAGGTCAACCTCACAGGTATCACCGTCTTTAATTAAGTTACGTGCCGTTTATATTTCCAGGAACGACTCCATTAAGGTCGTCTTTAGCTGTGTTATGTTTCAAAGCGGCCTCGTTGGTCATCCTCTTTAGGTCAGTGGTGTTTTCATACAGAATGAGTAATCGCATGTGTACAGAAAGCTCTGCTGAAGTGCTCGTAGAGCTCATTTTGTTTCCGCTTTGAACAAAAAGATTTAAAAAAAACATTTTACCGTCTTCAAGCCTCCAATGTCTTTTGATTTCTTTGAATGTAGAAGTGGAGTGTCGGAGGCAGAAGTCCCTCAGACCATCACTGAATCGGAGCACTTGAGCGCCGGCTCTTCTGGTTCTTCCTTTTGCTCTTATTCTCTTCTGTCTCACATTCTTACTCGACGTGTGACCGATGTCATGCGCTTTGCTTTCAGCTTGGATCAAAAAGTGGCCATTTTATGATCAAAATGTGTGATCAATACAGGAGGCACTCCCAAAAATGATTCTGGGTTGGAGCCAGACTTCCATCAAATCCAATTGCAGCAGATGAACTCACCTCTGCTGTGCGTCGCTTGTCAGCATTTTGGCCCGAGATGTATTCTTTTAAAAGACGTCCGTCCTCGTGTGTAATCATGTTTACTTCGTCTTCCTTTTCTTCGTTAACCGAGGATCCTCCAGCGGGTCCCTTTAGGCTGGAACTCACCTTTTGAGAGCTCTCACAGACGCATCGCAGGGGTTTGATTGGAGGGCTTGTTTTCGCAGCTGGCGTGCAGATATTGAACATTAAGTCTTTGCCATTTTCAAACCCATAATGAGAGTTATTATCCTCTGAGCTTAGAGGCCTGAGCTCACAAATAACTGGAAAGTCACATCGCAGTGTTTGTTACATTAGAGCTGGAAAAATGAGCTGATTGATTAGTTAATTGTCAGAATACATCTGCATCAGTTTGGATACTAAACATTCCCTTCGGTCTTTTTTTTTTTTAAGCAAAAGTGTCAGAAAAATGGGTTCCTGCCTTCTGAAATGTAAATATTTTTTGGTTTTCTTATTCCTCCATAAAAGTAGACTCAATACCGTTGGTCAGCTATCAGCTTGGGCTTCAGGAAAATGCGATGGGTATTTTAAACTGTTTTCTTCTTATATTAGTTCAATTAAACATATCGTCCCTTAAACAGCTGTTCTTAAGCTTTCCATCGCATGATGTTGGGAGATAGTGTTGAGATTATTTTCTAACTTGCTGTCTTTCCTACATAAAGACTGAACTTTTAAGCTGAATTAAAAGTGATGCTGTTATTCGTGTGCTAAATCAATACAAACATGTCGGGGGGGGGGGGGGTACCCGGTATGTTGCACGTGGTTTGTATGCCGGTGTTGACCGAAGTCCCTGAGTGCCGCTCGCTCTCTTGTACTCTGAATACCTCACGTATAGATCACCACATGTCCTTCACACGCCTGTTGTGACCTTCCTCATATTGTTTATTCTCTTGTTCATCTCCGGAGACGCACTCCGCGTATACATTGCTGATTGAGCAGATAACAGGGTGTGAATGAAAAGTAGAGTGTTCTGTTTCCGCTATGAACTGAAGGGAATGCAGAAAATGTTCGCACGTTATTTATGCGTACATCATTTCTATCACAAATATGGATAAACAAATATGTGTGGAAGTCATAATACAGCAGGTAACTCACTAAGTGTGCTTAATGAGGCTGCTTTGGTCCTACGTCCTGCGTCGCCATCTGATTCAGTTTGTTTATTCTGTTGGCTGTGTCACTTCCCTGCTGGGTAAAGTGGACATCAGCCCCTGTTTCAATTCACATTACTGACCACTTAGTTAGTAATGCAGCTCATGCTCAGGGTAGAATGCTAAATGGCCTTTGTTAGATGATCAAAAAGGAGTTGGCTTTGGAAGAGATGTAACCAGAGAGTAGGGGAATGATGTTTAGGCTGCCAAACAGACTTGTGTGTGGTTTTTTTTTATAGATGTTTGACCCGCAGCTGATTTTCCCCTTGTGTCTAATATGGAGATACAACCGTAGTTGGCTAAAGCAATCAAGACACTCTCCGGAAAACATATGGGATTAACCCAGTTTGAGTTCCCAAAGAGGATGAAGCCCATGAGAATCATGAATCACATCATGAATGTCATGTTGCTGTTTGAAGGGAATGCTTCTCTTTGGAGAGCTTGCACAGAGACCCGCACACAAAAACCTGAAACAAACCTTTAGCCAACCTTTTGAAATTGTCTTTCAAGCTCTCCTCTTTATTCCTCAACCAAGTATTCCCACCCTCTTGTCCCGCGAATAAAAACAAATGCAACAGCAGTAATGCCTTTCGAGGGAAAGATTGTTCAAAAAGTGTGTGAATTCATTGTGTCTCGCCCTCTGCGGCGGCGGCGGGCTGTTGGCCCTGCTTTGCCCTCGGATGTGGTCTGATGGCATGTTGTTCGCAACTAGTCTGTGTCCTCTCCTCATCCGTATAGTTTAACTAACACAAAGTCATTTAGTATTCGAGAGATGGGAATGCATTGCGAGAGGACGTCACGCCAGTGGAAGCGTTGAAGTCGTTTATTAACAAGAAGTCTGCTCGACTTTCCCTTTATAGCTCCTTTTATTGGCACTCTAGCCACAGCCCGTGGTCTCGGTCACGGTGTTCCGTCTGTCTAACGTGGTTTTCACGCACCACTAAAACCAACAAACTACCAATCGGCACATGTTGGAATACCTCGTTAAATATAGGTCCCCTTTTTATGCCCTTGTTAGCTTATTACGCACTGAGAATAAATGGAGAGTCTGGGCCACGCTGAGAGCACGGGGCGGCCGCTGTCGCAGACTGTTTGAAGTTGTGAGAAATGGAGCTGCGGTGGTGGCGCAGGAGCCATCTCTTCATTTTGTCTTCAAAGAAAGGAAACATCAGACTTTTTAAGAGCTTGAAAATGAAGATATTTCCAGCCGGGAGGAGCGAGAGAGAGAGAGAGGGAGGAAGGGTGAAGAAAATATGTCTCTTAGTATCTCTGCTCGGTGTGCTACTGAACTCTTTTTGTACCCTGCGTGGCGCTACACATGCGATGCAGACAAACGGATGCTTTACATGCGTATCTCAAGGGATTGAGGAACAGGCCTGGACCTTAAAGTGTACAGTAAATATAGACCCAACACACTCTCTCAATCTTTCCTTTGGTGATAGCAGGACTGTGAAACCTCAGACCGCCTCTTCCTTCCAACACTCCCTGTGTGCTTCATCTCCACAGCTCCTCTCTGGGTTACATTTATCGGGCTTCATGGGGAGCCTGCTGGTCGTGCTTCAGTACAGACGTGCTCAGCGAGGCCGTGGGAGCGTTAGCGACGGCCTCTGTTGTCTGTGGGGGAATGAGGAGGAGGAGAGCCCAGAGACACACTGAGAGAGCAGAGGGAACCATGACTACGATTCTACTGAAGCCACTGAAGCCTCTGATCCGGTTTATTATGTTTCATCCTATGCTATGCATACATCCTATTGTATTTGCCTCCCAAATTAGCAGTCTTTTGTGGGCCAATTAGCATAATCAGCTTCTAACTTTGTTAATTTGGCTTCAGTAAGAGTTTAAAAGAGGAGCTAAATGATATGTTAAAGAGATGGAAACGGACAAAGGCAGCAGACTGCAGTTCCAGTGTCTGACTTTCTATATAAAGTGAAAGAGGAAAAGATAAATAAGAGGTGGAAAGGACAATTTCATTTTTATTTTTTTTTAAACTCCATTCCTGCGTGGAGATATCATAAAGTCTGAGTTGCTCATAAACTGTGTGAGAGCATTTATTATTGATGATCTGTCTGTGGCTGTGGTCCTATTGCAAAGGCCATGTGTGTGGGGGGGGGGAAAGCACATCTCTTCACAGGAACAACAGTCATCTTTTACTCCAGCTCAGCCCCACGGTCCACAGCCCTCATGATTGTGTCTGAGGCTTCCCTGCCTTTGTTGCAGTGCTTTTTTACTGCCTGAAACATTGTGTGCTTGAATATAAGAGGACATTAAGGAGACGTTGTCACCCATATTGTCACCCTTTTGTCTGCACGCCAGATGACATTTTTCACTGTGTAAGCATCTGTTACATTTTTAGTGTGATGCCTAATTTCATAATTCAAGTCTTTAATTCGTTCTGATGTTGTTTTTTACAGGAAGTAGTCCAGATGAGGCTAAACAGCGAGGGGAGCGCTATGGGACCACAGTACCTCTGCTGCTGCAGGGCGAGGAACGCAGACCTTTCTCCCAGCTCCCTGCCAGGGTAAATACTCACAAGGCCAGCTAGCATCACTAGCTTATGCTAATGCTGTTGTTTGACACAACCGCAGCATATGACTCTCTTCCCTACGTTTCCTCGCTAGCTCCTTCCTACTTTGTTTGTCGAAGTACTTGTTCGCCCCGTCGGCAAATCATACCGTGAAATGATTCCTGAAACTAGTCAGCCTTTCAACTGTTCAGCGTCAGCAGAATCCTGACGCTTTGAGAAAGATTTGACAGCGCGAAGGAGCCTTTGAACAACCTCGTACATTGTGTCAATTCCGTCCTTTACCATACATGCTGGATTAAAAGATGCACAAATACATATAGTGCAATCAGCCCTCCCTGCACTCTCTAGACTTGTGTTCTCAGGCAGGGAAAACCAATCTGTCCCACCTAGTACAGCTGGAAAAAGAAAATAGTTGAAATTCGGCGTCCTCCACCACAACTTGAGGAAACTTTTCCAGAGAAGGGAAATGCGTAGGTGTTAAGAACTCCCTGAGCAATTAAACATTTTGTTCCTGGTGCAGGGAAGTCACCGTCTGAGAGAGCTGTGTTTTTCTCAGCCTTATGCTTCCCTCTCCAAGTCAGTAGAGAGGGGCAGTGAAGTTAATTACATGAATGGAACTGATCACCCACATGTCACATTGGCATCAGGGACAATGCTGCTTTTAGCGTCATGGAGTTAATAACCAACACAAAGCTCCAGACTGCAACCAACAGAGTTGCAGATACAAAAATTTGCTTCCATCTCATTTTATGTGCGCTGGTTGAAACCGGAAAACTTTACGGAACAAATAAGTACTAAGATCTATTAATTAAATAAAAGTATTAATACCACGATTCACTCAAAAAAACCCACTGTTACAAGTAAAAAGTATTTAAAATCTTTACTTCAAAAGTAAAAGTATGTAAGAATATAATCAAGAGAAAGTCGGTCTATTTAAAGTATAAAATTAAAGTTCTCACTGTGCCGACAAATGGGTTCTTTAATTGTTACATTATATATTATAATATTAAATTATTGTAATTGATGCAGTTGCATGAGAGATTCATTTTAATGTTGTTACTGGAAGCAATTTCATTTTATTAATTATTATACTTTTTGTGGTTTAATTTACTGTACATCAATGCATTATATTTCATGTACTCATAAATAAATGTAAATAAAAAGTCCAATATTTCCCTCTGAAATGTAGTGGAGTAGAAAGTAGCACCAAAATTGTACTTAAGCACAGTACTTGAGTAAATATACTTAGTTACTTTAGTACCAATAAAGGCTGGAGTGACCAACTGAGAAAGTTTGTAGCACTGGAACAAGTTATTCTGGAGCCCTGAAAGCACCTCCAGCTTCATCAGATATGTTTAACCTACAGCTACTGCTAACGTTAACAGAATGTGTTGAGGAGATGCAGTTGTTCCGCAGTAGGCTATCTAACAACTGACCTTCCCCAAATTAAACTGACTCCTAGGGCATCTAGCAATTTTCTTAGCAGAGATTGCACGAAGACTTAAAGCACCCGGGAAACAGATTGATAAAGCCGCTCCTCGTGCCAATAGAAGGTTATTTAAGCAGTCGCAAAGTATTGCAGAGTCTTTGCGGACAGTGACACAGACTCTCCAGACAAACACACTTTCACACAAACATGGACGCACTGAGTCTCAGACAGAGCTGCACACAGCAGCGTATTAGCCTGAGGACATTGGTCAGCAGACCTGAGTCACTGATACGACAATCTGTCTGTTCCTTAGTGACTAAGCAATGTCTGTCAAAATGACATTTGAAAAAGTGAGAGAAGTATTCGGCATCAGGTTAGGTAAGAAATACTGTCCAAATCCGGTCTTAAGCATATTTTTTGCAGATAAAATCCTTTTCTTTGCCAGCTATCTTTAAAAGAAACGTTTAATTTCATCAGCTTTTTCCCATCACGTCATTAGCGACGGTAAACTGATCTCACACAGCGTACTCTTCCACACAAAAGAAGAGCACAGTGAATTTGAACACCTCGCTGAGGAGTCGTCTGAAACTCTTCATCTAACAGTCGCGGTAGCTGCTCCCTCTTCACTATTACTATCTTGCAAATAGTCAAAATAATCTGCTATCAAAACATAGCAAAAATGATTGTTGTCTTGCATTGCTTCCTCTGAATCCCTCATGCACAGAAATGGCTCACTGACAGTGAAAACTACTGTATAGAAAGGTGATCAGTGAATATATTAAACGGCTATTTCAGAAAACATGCCGACCGTATATAGTGACAACAATGGCTTTGATTTCATGAAAATCTGAAGGATTAGGACTTACTTACAGTATGGATAGAACACTTGAGCTGAAACGAGTCCAATGTATCAACGTTTGTGTCGTGCACAGACTTGGGAAGTGTAGGATGCGGAGGCTTTCTTCCTGTTCCTCTCACACTATTGTGCCTTTGCCACATCCTGCCTTGTACACAGCCTCCGTGTCAAACTAAAGGTGAGGTCGATCCACAGGCAGGATGGGTGAGCTCCGGGCACTGCCCTGACGCTCGTGTCATCTTTTCTTTTTTTTTTGTGTGTGTGTTTCAGAGTCATCCTGCGTCACTCCAGCTGCTGGTAAGTGCGGAAGGTGAACAGCTGATCCTGTTGCTGGAGAAAAATGAGTGAGTTTCCTCCGATTTATTTGAATTCTCCGTATTCTTATCCTCATATTCTTCCATACTCAACGTGAGCACGAGGAAACCAGATATTTATTATGTTAATCACACACAGAGCCAATAGATAAAGCCGTGCTCCCGGCTGTGGCTTGCTGGAGTTCTATATGCAGGAGGAAGAGAAGCTGTGTGGGTCTGGGCTATGATATGGTGTATTCAGGGAGGGAGAAAATAATATGTCCCCTAGTGATTGGACTCTTTTATGGTTCAGTCTCTCTGAAGGGCCGAGAGATGAAAGCCGATAAAGAATAAGGAAGAAGAGAGCTCTGAGGACATGCTTATTCTCCCCTGCTTTGCTTTCCCTCTCCTCGCTCCGCCACTCACTTCCACACTGCGGAAAATAACACAGTGCACTGAGAAACGAGGGGTGGGGGATCATTCCGAGTTCATAAATATGTAGATGTACACACATTCTCACTCACAAGCTGTTTATTATCACTGTAAAAAAAGTGCGTAAAGGCCAGGTTGCATGTCCGGGACCTTTACAGTCTCGCATGAATGATGGCATCGCTGTCTCGGGTCTTGCTTTGTCCCAATGTTTCTTATTCAGGATAAAGATATTGTCATTGGAATGATGGACTTGGTCCACAGCTGCTCAGACCTTGTCTCTTTTACGTCCAACACAAAACAACAACAACTCTGAAATATTGTCTCTTACGTAAACAGATGACTTATTAAACACCGCTCCCCTTGTCTTACATTCCTCATCCAAAGCTCAAGGTAACCGGCCAAACACTCACCCACAGAATTCTAATTACTTGACAAAAAAGAAAAGCCTTTTACTTTAATGGCCCCTTCAGAAATGACAAACTCTCTAGAAAAGCTCTGTCCCGACTGACCCGTCCATTCCCCGTTCTCCAAGCGACCGTTAGTGACCTCGGCTTCAGCTGTGAGTCATCCGTCACCAGCCCGAGGCCTGGGAGCATGCTGCCGTTCCCATCCGGCCTGTTCCCCGTCAGGCCAGATGTGTCCTCTGATATCCTCTCACCAGTTCAGCCGACTCAGAACAGGTGGTCTCTGACCTGTACGTGGGTCGGTGCTGTCGAGGCTGTGACCTTTCAGTCCGAGGCAGAATGACAGATGAGGACACGATAAAGGAAAGGATGCAGCGATGCCTTTTAGTTTTTCTGAACAATTTTACAGTAATATTTTCCAAGCTGGCAGCAGTGAGTCCTGTCATTTTCCTCCATTAAACATATGCACATCGTGCACTCCAAGTACACCAAAGTTAGCCGAACCAATCCAACGTCTTGACAGATATGCTTGACAGTTCCATTGCTCAGCATTTCTAAAATGGTTCCTTTTAGGATTTGAATGGCAGTTTTTTTCCTCCAGCAAGCAACACAATATGGAAGTTAAAAGGGTTTTTTCAGAATAACGGCAATTTAGAGGTGTGGTATATAATCTTTTTTGAACCCTGACACACGTTCTCAGTGTGGATATTCCTCATAGCAGCGACTCACACCACTCTGCAGTTAATCTTTAGTGCTGCAGGGCAGCATAGACTATGTTTTTGTTTTATTGGAGCTCAATGGGGAGCACAAGGGTCAGGTGTTACTGAGTTTGATCCATAGAAAACTTGTTCAGACCCTCAAAACAATTTCATTTTAGTCCAGATCAGGAATGTTCTGAAAGGAAATTAAAGTTTTCGTAGGTACACATTGGAGAAACCAGCTAGATTTCTCTAAATATACAACTGAAAAACCTTGCGCAGTTTTGCCAACTCATCCAATGAAAGTAGCTAGCAGCACTAGCTCCAAAAGTTGCTAAATTTAGCGAGAAAGTGCCTCCCTCCAAAGCGCTTTCTTTGTCAGAGCATTTTATTTATTGATTGCCGTCGTGCTGTAAAGAGAATTTTAACAAATAGAAAAAAGGTTTTTCTAAAACACAACCAACCCTCGTTAGAAGGAACATGATGAAACGATGTCCAACACATCTTCAATTTTCTATTTGCTCCAAAATAGCATCTAATGTTTGAGTACTTAACTCAATGGAAGCATGGAAGCAATACAGTGTGGAAGTCAGTTGACTTTAGCTGCTTTAGGAGAAATGTTGTGAAAACAAAGGTTTAGAGGGGAAAAAAACTAATTTGCAAGGGCAAAACAACAAACAAGCATTAGGTTGTGGAAGTGAATAGATCTAAATGCAAAGAACTCCAGAGCGTATAGCAAGCGGTGCCTCTTTGTGCTGAGTTATGGCAGATTCTCTGTGAAGGCTCATCCATTTCTTTGCATGAATCTGCTTACCCGTTACCGTTTGCTCATTTGATTTGGCACCGCTGCAGAGTACACCTGCTCCAAGGCCACTGTGAAATGATCGCAGTCATCACCAACACGCTACCACATCCAATTAATAAACTGCTGTTTGTTTGCCGCTTGGCCCTGTCCCAGGAAAACTTGGCTACGGCGGGACGAGTACAGATCTACTGAGGAGAGGAATCAGCGGGGTCCCCTGTGCGTGTGTGTGTGTGTGTGTGTGTGTGTGTGTGTGTGTGTGTGTGTGTGTGTGTGTGTGTGGTGGGACAGGGGGAGGGAGTTCTTTGTTTGTGTACACCTTGCAAACAAATCTTTGGTTTGATTTGATTTGGCTGGTTTGTGGAGGCCACTTCTTCTTCTGTCCTTGCAGGCCAATTGGATCTAAAAGCAGTGAGTGGGCTGCTTCGGTATTTCACAGACTCTTATATTATGTGTCCGTTTTAAAATGATCACATTTCAGAATGTTCCTGTTAGTTCAGAGTTAAGTTCTTTGCACTCTGATCTGAATCACAGTGATTCAGATCGGCCCTCTCAGCCTTATTTCAACTGTCCTACATGTCATTATATATGTATATCCACTTCTCTGTCCCACATGCTAGTTAATTTAAATTGGTAGCTTAACACGGTTAAACATGAGAAAATGTTTTCCCATCACTTTGTCATGTTTTTGTGTTAGGTCATAATTGTTATTATTTTTGTGAGCAATGGGAGGGGCCGTGTCATACACAATATTTAAGGCTCGGCGTGTTGTAGAGTGCAAACTGGACGGACATGCAGACTTGTGCCAGCAGCGGCTGCTTTGATGTATAGCATTGATCAATGGCACAGTTGGCCAGCTTCAAATGATTAATGGTGTCCGTATGGGACATTCCACATTAGTCTTGATTAAAGTCTTCAATATGTATGTGTGTGTGTGTGCGTGTGTGTGTGTGTGTGTGTGTGTGTGTGTGTGTGAGAGAGAGAGAAATTGATAATTATCAAAGGTGTACAGCTTGGCCCACTTACATTACACCTCTACATTTGATATCATAACGTATGTATTCTAAGGCCCCGTATTTATTACAATTGTGAAGTTCTCGTGCTGGTATTTGCATTTAAAGAGGTTATTTGTAACTTTTCCTAAACTATGGCAAGTGGCAATTATGGGATAGAGACACTAAATACTTTAACATTCTTTAGTGTTGCAAGTAGGAAGGAGTCGTAAACTCTGCCTCGGTAATGTCAGTCAAAGAGTTTGTTAACATTAGGTTGCATTAGCCCCAAAAAGCCACTGGTGATACCCAGATACTTTAGTGCAACCTCGGAGTATTGAACTCGGTTGAGTTTTTTGTTGACTATTAGTTTAAAGATCCCATATTGTAAATAGTGAAATTCCCATGTCTTTGTCTCTGAATACTGTGAAAGTATTGAAACGCTCAATCTATGGAGAAATACACACAGTCCATAAAAAAAGAAAGCATGTAGACATGTTCTAGTGGAAACCCCAAATGCAAGTATGAACCTGAAAATTAGCATAACATTTACTTTAATGCATACAAGACATATTGTCACTTTATTAATACTCCAAGGATGCTGTTTTTTATTCAGTTACATTTCTTCAGCCTTTCTCCTTGAAGCTGAACTGGCGCTCTGCAAAAGACGCCGCGTTTCCCAGTGAGAACATTTCCTTTCATTCTTCTGAGGCAGGAAAGAAAAGAGGAAAGAGGCCTTTTGAAACACACGTCCACCTCGAAACAAAACCATTATGTTTTTGACCAAAACAAAAAAAATCCTCGGTGTGTTTTTCTATGGGAAAGAAGATGCACTCCATGTCAATAACATAGCTGACAATGCCAATACTTTTCTCATTGTGTGGTACCACAGAGGAGGTATAATATTACGCTGTCCGTTCAATGAGGAGGAGCTCAGACCGAACAAAGAGAGATCCCCAGGTTTCCTTTGCACCCTAATTGGATCTGTCAGGAATATGAAATAGGTTGCACTGTATGTGGCTCTGTCTTTTAATGGCGCTATGTATGTAGAATAAAAATTGTCCGCTAGCTTGTTAGGCTGTCGACTCTGATGCCTAATGGGGTTGTAGAAGGTACTTTAATACGCGTAACTAGTGTAATGATGGCTCTCCGTGGCGTCTACAGTATATACAGCCCTGCTGGCTTAATGGCCTGCATGAGGACAGGAAATGGAAAGCATGTTGAGCAGCAGCTAACTTCACGAGCAACACTTTGGCAGTCGTCTTCTTCTTCTGCTGCCCCTTGCACCAACTCTTCCATCATTCCCTCGTCCTCTGTTCCCACGTATGTCTCCGGTATTATCGAGATATGTAATGACCTATGTCGCTGCAGACGTTTTTGGCCATGTCGCCCATGCCCTGGTCTGTTGTGACGCTCTCTTCCTGTGCCATGTCTTTTTTCTGTCTGTATTCAGGTTTTTCCTACCCCACTCCTCTCGTGTCTGTCTCTCCCACGCTCTCCACGTGCATGCTTGTGCCGTCAAAAGCCACCGGCAGCAAACGGTGGACCCCAGGCTGCTGTTTGGTGCCAACACATGTGCCCTTGGACTTTGGTGCCAAGTCTCTGTGTGACTTTACTTTGGATGCCAAGGTGTTTTGTTCTGCCTGTCACAATCAATTCAGACATTATAACAAGGTTAAACACCAGGCATCTACAAGCGAGTGGTTTCTATCAGCAGGTTTCACTGCACCTTTCTTTATAGTGTTAGTGTACAACTAAGCCCGTGTTCAGATAGACAACAGATTACTTAATCCAGATACATGTAAAAAAGCTATTTTTGTGCAATACATGCACACATTCCTGTTGGATTCTGTCATGATACAGTACGTTTTGCCCTAAAAGATCTCAACACAAGACTTTTCTTAACTGCAGCAGCTAGAAGTCCTTTACCTGCGACTGACTTTTCGTCAGTGTCAAAATGATTTCACAGTCAGACCTTCTCCTTTCTCTTGTGCAGTGAAAAACGTTCCTCAAATGCATGTTTAGTCTGGAAAGAGATCTGAAGCACACGACTGTAGCAAGAGTTTTCACACATCCCGTCTGTTTGAGTATTGATCCGATGTAAATTTCAGCCTCTTTCCCCCCCCTTATGACATTGTAGTTGTAGATTTTGTTGAGCTTAGAGCACACACTAATCGCATTTTGCCTCCTGCCATCTTTAATTAGTTGGCTAAAGAGTTTGTGGATAAAGCGGAGCGCCCTTGGGGAAAGTTGGCCAGTCTTGAAGGACAATAAAGAAAAAAAAAACCGAGCAGACTTAGGCGTTGCTTTGGGAAAGATTAGAGTGGTGTTTTTTTTTTTTGACCGGTGGGAACAGAGCCAAGCATCGGAGCCAAGCTAGCTCAAAGTCTCTCAGAGTTAGTTTTTTTCCTCTTTAAGTCCGTCCCTATCTGAGCTTTACTTTATCTCTTTGCCTCCCTCGGTCCCTAAACGTGTGATTGATTTTTCAGACCTAGAGATCTCGGGGGCAAGATAGGTGTTTATTTTTGAGCCAAACAATTGTTTAAGTTGATCTCGCCATAAAGAAAATCACATACTATACTTCTGACTAGTGTCTGCATGACGTGATGCAGCTTGTTTATTGTCGTTGGAGTGCAGCAGATAAAGTACATTTTTTTAGGAATTGTAAGCCAAACTGATGTATGTGTTCCAGATATTATCATAATGTTTTGCTTTCAATGAAACAGTTAAATACATTAATGCGATAATGCAGTATGTCAGCATATGGCAGCATCCATTTGTTCACTTCTACAGACCTATCTTTAGGGGCCTGCGGCAGCAGAGAGGGTACTGAGGGTGTTGTCAATGCACTTAGCCAATACGGTCCATTTACGTCTCTGGCCCTCTCTCTCTCTTATATGTTTATTTATATATATATGCTCATTCCTGCCTGGGAACAGTGAGCTTACCTATGATGAGTGGGTCACCTGTATAAGGTGCTAGTGAGCAGAAAAGTCAGGATGCCGTTTCCTGGATGCGTTTGCAGCCTTCGCAAAGTTCTTAAAAAAAGGCTGCAGCTCTTTTTTTTTAAATATTTTAAATTAGACTCTGCGATATACTCGGTGTGGTATCAGCGGAGTGAACTACTGCCTTGGTGTAGGTGAGCAGAGCATTTATTATCTGAGTTTTTGATCGGGTGGAGTGGGGGCTACATATGTTGATGGTGCATAATATCCATATTTATCCTCAGCATCATTTATGTGCATCAGCAGGAAACACTGCTGTAAAAAAAACACCTGGAGAGAAGGGTACATGAGTGATTACATTACCTCGCTGTACATAAATAGGTTTCTCAAGATAATGAAAGGCTTGTGTGAACTGTATATTATAATGCACCTCCATGCATTTATCTATGACAGGATACAACCCTCAGTGATACATTCGTCATCCAGTTACAGCTCCAAGTAGAGATGGGAATTGATAAGATGTTATTGATGCCTGTGCCACTATTAATTCTGAGTATTGGTCTGATTATTCATCCAATCCCCTTATTGATTGTGGAAAATAATGTAGGCCTACACAGGTTTAACACGGTGTAGAATGTCTGCCTGATAACATTTGAACATGTTAACATAAATTACAATGCTTGGGACCTGGAAAACAAATATAAAACTGACAAATACCTGATAAAATGTTCTCAATCAAAGAGAGATGACCATTTTACAGACGTTACAAGTAGCCCTGTCCTCCTCCTTTGTGAAATGAAGCCCCACTTTGGATCGCTTCTTCCTCGCCACCATGACTCCTTCTCGTTGTATGTTTCCAGTTTGACATGATGATACGTGATTTTATTTTTTTTACTGTCAGAAAAACTCGCCGGTGTCGATAAAAGGAATTGATAATCTCAGAGGGGTACAATTCCTATGATTCAGACAATTTGAAACTGGATCTCAACTGGAACCGCCTCTCAATTCCCACCCCTAGTTCCAAGGCCAGGGACTCAGCCGGGTATCAAAAATCACTTTTCAAACACAACCTCGCCATTAAAGCTCGATATTGAAGCTTTAATGAGAAATCCCTTTCAAAGTAGAAATCCTCCTCGACATCGGTACAGCACAGCTCAGACAATGGGTCGTTTGTAGTGGACCCATGAGAAATAAGGACTGTTCTGCTTGAGACGGCACAGCTTAGCAGCTGTTTCATACCCTCAGTGGTGTTTATCTGACAATGCCAGCAATACCGCTCACCATGTTATCAGTCCCTACAGGTGATATAAAATACAGATTCTAGGGATTATTGAGATAGCTGCTGATGCTGTTGCTCCTGAGCTAAAGCCACTGGTTTGCCACATTTTAGATTTGCATTACCGCGGTTGTTCCAGATCCATTCAGATTACAGTCTGTGTCTCTAATATCACATATGTGCTTCAACTCAACGTAATACACACACATCACCATGGATGTACAACATACTGTGTGCACAGCAGCCTCTGGCTTCACTCTGCTCGGTCACATAATGTATGTTTCAGCAGAATGTGACAAAGAGCGACTTACATTCATAAATTCAGACGGTCAGCGGTGTTTAAATCCAGCACACAAGCTTGAACACACACACACACACACACCACACATGAGGTAGCTCTATACACACATACACATGAGAGGAAGCGTGTTCACAATAAATCCAGATGTGCTGTGAAAAACAAGGCAGAGAGGAAGTGCATCACATGATGTCACTGATGGAGGGGAAGTTTTGGCTGTACTGGGTCTGGTTGAACATGACAACACCGGGGCAGCAGCACAATTCATCCACGGGCTGTTTGTATAAACACTGTTGCTGATTTTGTTCTGAACCAAATGATCAGACCACTTTATTTGGAGGTAAAACCGAAGGTAAGCACAGTTGAACTGTAATAGTCCGTAAATGGACTGGAAAAGCGTGTGAATGCACAATCAGGGCAAGTACGGACGGCTGAAGGTGAATCAGTATTCAGTCTGTAAACTGTGATTGATGTTCACAACAAACAGTTTGATTTTAATCTTGCAGATCATCTATGTCTTTATTTTTTTTTCTTTGATTTGATTGTCTCACTGCTGGTGTTTCCTGCCTTGTCCCGCTTCTTTTGAGCAATGTTGCTGCTTCCCCACGTCTTTGCAATTAATTTGGGGCGAGCGCTACATTTGATCTTATCACCAGTAAGAATGATGGCCAAACCCACGACAAAAAAAAAAAGCCAAGTTGGAATTATCCTTCAAGGTTACTGCACATCTTCAAGATATAGTGTGCAGTGATATGTGCAGCACATATAGTCTGATCTTAAACTCTTTAAGCTCAAGAACATTCCTGTGGTCAGCGGGTAGATTAATGCAGTGTTGTATTTTAGACCGCTCACGCTGGCCATACCTATCAGAGAAATGTCAAGTGCCGTAAAGCTTGAAACCCCAAAAATCAGGTCTCTGATTAGCTTCAACGCACTTTATTGCTTTACCAGCCGTAGCCCGTCCAATCATTGACATCTCCCGGCTCAATACCCAGCAGTCACGACGACTCCCGTTCCACTGCATCAGCGTCGGTGACAGATCGCTCACCCCGATCCTTATGTTAAAATGATACATCAGCGCCAAGTGAAAGTTCCCATTTCCGCCATGTTTGCGAGGTAATGGGGTGGAGGATGACAGATCGTGTGCTATTATCTCATTGGAGAATCAGCGCGGCTTCCGTGAAAGCGCAAAGAGTGGGTTTAATGGCGTGAGACATTTTTTAAGAGGAGGGACGGGACAGCTCGTGCGGTCTGGGACTGGAGGGCTGATGTTCTGGGATGTGTGCAGTCAGTGGAGCAACGGCTGGTGTTCTATTAAAGCAGCTGTCTCGTGCAGCACAAGTGCTCCTACAGCTTCAAGTTAAAAGTTGTCTGTGTGTCAACTTTTAGGATTTCAAACAGGATGGCATGGGTGTGGAGGGCTGGAGATGATTCATATTGATATGATATTTTTTTTTTTTTTTTTTGACAAGACAAAAAATTAAAGGAACGGGAAGAAAAATGAAAGACAAAACCATCTTTAATATATTTCTTTCTGCTCAGCTCTTAATTGCATATTTTCCCTGAAGACAAAAAAAAGTATGGCTGAATAATGAGGCTACCCAGGGGAGCCACCATAGATTAATTGGACAGATAGGAACCCTCTGACATTAACATTTATCCATTTGTTTACTCTTTTTCAATGAATAATAATAGGCCACCTCCCTTGAAGATCCCTAGTCACTCATTAGTTCCGGTATGTAGCTTATTATGGATTGGAATATTGAAGCAGCAAAAAGCAAAACCCCCCAAAAAAACCAGTTCCTCTCAGTGCTGGGCAGGCATACAAAACCTCTGTCAAGAGGTTGTTGAGAAAACGTCTTCCTCTTTAACGTTTAATGAAGATTCCATGCAACTCCACACAATATCCGTACCTCAGCTTCAGCATTACAGGAGGTACAATGGACTTTTGCATTCTGTTTGGCAAGCATGCAAATAATCAACAGCGTGTTTCCAGAAAGAAGTCGTGGTGTAATATTGAGGACTACAGTTACTCATCTATTTCCCCTGAAGGGAAATAATATGGAAGTGTGCTGATTTTCTTTCACATTAAACTTTTCACTTCAAACCCAGATTCCCCCCCCCCCCCCAAGGAAAATATATATTTAGTTTAAATGAAAATTTCTCCACCCAAACACAATTGTTCACAGTAAAAAAAAAGTGGGTTGATTTAGCAATTGCAGAGTACCACCTCTCAAAGTAAATATATATTTATATATAAAAGACATTAAATCCTCTAGCAAAGAGGGGGTTGAGGTTGGGTTTGCACTCTTCCTTTAGTGATTAGTGTTTTAATGATGACCAGTGCACGATCTCCGTAGATGAACTGTTTGCATCGTTACTACAGTAGATTAATTAAGCATGTGTTCGGTGCTATCAACGGCATATCTTTCTCACGTCTCCCCATATAAAGAGTTAATGTTTCACTGCTTGGTAATGGTGGTGATGTTGCCTTCAGGCATTTTGAGTTTGCACCGTCTTCATCCAGGTGCCCAGAAATGTTCTGTGCTTCTTCGTTAGGCTACTAAAGAATTCATACTCTCTTTTAGCCACACAATCATAAAAAGTCTAAAGCATTTATTTCCACACAAACTGCCTCAGCGGTGCAGTCTGTGGAGAGGCGGCTGACCGTACTTGGAGAGGAGTGAGACAATTGGCCTGAATTCATGTGCAGGGTTCACTCTTACTGTACTGATGAGAGCATTTCCCCCCCCAGATTTGCGAAACTATTCCCTGTGCTGGTAATATGACATCATGCTCTTTGTACGGTTACGAGGGAAAATATGTTTCGTGCGGGAATCATTTTATGGTGTTAAATATTCCGGACGTGAAGGCCAACAGCTATGAAACGGTTCATTCTCTTAACGGCTCTGCTGTCACTACTGTTAGCTGTTGTGGTTTGGTCACCAACCAAAAGGGGAAATAATAGCATTAATTTAGCTTCAGTACAAGTTAAAATGTTTCACATCCACCAGACGTGTGCTGTCGTTAGAAGGATCAAAAGGTTTGGGGTTTGACACCACAGCATATTCTTGAATCCTTGTTTTGCACCTGCAGCCTTCTAATTTCACCCGTATTCTGTTATCAACTCTTAAGACTTATTTAGACTCTATGGTAGTTAAAAGCAGTGCTCGTAAAAAGCAATGGGTGGTAATAGGAAGAATATCTGGAAGCACGGAAGATAAGGTTTCCATCGCCGTGCTATTAAAGAAAATAAACCACTTTAGAGATTTAAAGAAGATATGAGAGAAGGAAGGCGTAGAGGAAATAAATGGACTCATACTATCACATGCTTAAACAAATATCTGACAATTGATCCACAATCTCACGCTATGGACATATACTTCTATCTTAAGGCATTCCTCTTACAGTCATACAGCCACCTCTCGCTGGTACAACCCACCATGGGTACCTGCAGTACATCAGTGTCTGTACTTCTGCTGGCTACTTCCCAACAGCCACTGATCACAAGCCTCCTGTTCTTAAAGCTATAAAAACAACACGGTAGAAATTAGCTATTTATTGTCTTTCTTTCTCTAATGACCGGAATCGTATCCTGGAAAACGTGTCGTCTGTTCCTTGGTGAACTCTCAGCAGAACGATTTAAAAGTCGTCTCTCTCAGGGACTTCTAAGGAAGCAAAGAGGGATCTTCACTCATTAATGAGCTATCTCTGCTTTGGTCAGTCAATATTTAAATAGGCTTGGCTGATCAGCCTGTTTGTTTGGTATCGGTCTGCTGCCTGCAGGATCGTTTGTGTTTGACATGTTTTCGTCTGCTGTCTCGTGGATGTAACTTTGGAGTGGAGGGACTCATACGCTCAGCTGGTCTTTCTGTCCAATTCCACTGTGGTCCAGACTGAACAATCTCCACAAGTATAATATGGAAAGCCATGATTTTCTAGACATTCATGGGCCCCAGAGGATGTATACTAATGACTTTGGTGAACCACTGGCTTTTCCTCTAGCGCCACCATGAGGTTTGCATATTCGGTTAAAAGGAATACATCCCAACAACTGTTGGTTGGATTGCCATGAAATCTGGTGCAGACATTCATTGTTCCAAGAGGATACATCTGCCTGCATTTGGTGTGAAATGGCTCGAAAACTATTTTATGGATTGCATGGAATTTTGGACACATATTCATGTTACCCAAAGGAAGACTTGTTATAACTTTTGTGTTTAAAACACCTTTCAAAACTAATGACGTTCCCATTCGCCTCAACTGTGATCTGTACTAATTAGCAGATTATTCTAAGGCGATAGAATGTATACCTGCTAAACATTAGCATCTTAACGTTGACATTGAGAGCTCGTTAGTATAAACTGCCGTTAGCGTTAAGATCAAAGCACTGCTGTGCCTGAATACTGTCTCACAGAACCGCTAGCGTTGCTTTACACGATAAACCTAGTTCAACACAGATAAAGGACACGAAGATACTGGGAAGCCCGTTACCAAACGGATTCCTCTTTTTGACTTACTGTATTTTCACAAGCTACAGTTATGTGGTTGTTACCCAGAGAAGCACAGATGTACTTGAGTTATCTTTGGCAGCCCGAGAAGCTGAGTGAACGAAGGCACTCCTCTAATTCTGGAGTTCAGGGGATTTTTGTGTTTCGCTCCCTCCACTCCTCCCTCCTTCCCTCCCTCATCTCCTTCCCTCCCTGGTTTCCTCTGGCTTCGCTGTCTTTGTACACTCCAGCGCTCCCGCTACAGTCAAGCCTAAGCCGATAGGACACTGAGCTGTATGTAAATCAATTTGGAACGCCAGCCGTATGTGGAAATAGAATTAAACTTGTCAACCACACCTCTTTAGTTCCTCCTCTTTCTTTATCTCTCTTCCCTTCTGTAGTAGTGTGCTCTTTTTCAAGTTCGGCATACGGTACCCTACGTAGCAGCTATATGAAGGCTTAGGGTTAGGCTCGTGGGGGAGAAGGGATTAAAAGAAATCACTGAAGTTAGCAGCCTTCAAAGGAAGCAGAGAGACTGCGAGAGGAGCCACATTTCTCTCAAATGGTTTCGTGCTCAAGGGGCTTTGTGTAATGGTGAATTATGACATGAGGCATGGAGTCACATGTATGGAAATGAGGCTCAGCGCTTTACATTTGCACAGAACACTGTACCTTTTTGAAAGAAAAAGAAAGTTCGGTTTGATTTGTTCTTTTCAAATGAAACTCAACAACAGCAACAGACTGTAATGAGGTTTTTTTCTGCCCGGTCGCTGCTTTGTGATATTCATATCTGCGGCAGCCATTCATTGATTGTTGAGTCGGATGTACTGTATGTCAGCTATCCACTGATGCCAAGAGACAGAAAGGGAACAGGAACATTTGTTCATCTGAGACTATTAGTATAAATAGCAAATCAGACTCCTAATTTTGTTCAAACAACATTAGCGCGGACAACACACGAGACTCTAAAGGACAATTTCGAAAGCTATTCATCTGGCTTTGAGAAAATAGTCAATAATTAATGCCCTGAATTAATTTTCAGAGAAATCCAATAAATTCTGAAGACCAGTTTGATGATAAAGATGCTAAAAAAAAGAGATGAGGGATTATTTTTGAAGAGAAATTTGTGTTTTCTTACTCCCAGAGACTCCATTATAGAGCCCCTCATCCATCACAATTAACCTGGGCGACTATTAGTGAATCTTTAATTAGACGTTAGACTGTCTAATGAATCGCAACACACACGTAGGAGCATCGACTCGAGCTATTAGAGGAGATTTATACATTTGATGAAAACGTTTTTTCAACATTTTTGGAAAAGAAAGTCAGAAAAGAATATATGTATATTTCATCAGACCAATTCTCATCTGCCATTCTCCATCTAAACTGTATTTGATTAGCTGCACGTTCCTCTAGCCAAACACAGGGATGGAGGTGGGTAGTTGTTGCTTAGAATAGGTCGGTATAAGCACATGAAAGTATTCTGGTATTCAGAGAGAAACGGCACCCTCGCCTTCCTCCTCCTCCTCCAACCGGCTTCAGTGGTTAAACACGACCAACACGTCTCGGGTGCAGTGGGGATGACATTCTCTATCTGCTCTCAATGAAAATGTCAAATCTTGTTTAGAATACACTCAGGAGAAAGTAAATCCAAGGCCTGTTTTTTAAAATGTTGCAGTCAGTCCAACCACTCCGATGTATTTCAGTCAGTAAAAAGGCAAAGAGGGAACACGGTAGAGCTGTAAAGAAATGAGAACCAAGGGGTCCTTTCCAGCTGTGTGAGGTACACAACCCCACATCACAGAGCTAACAGGGAAAAGCAAACTCTTCTCAAACACACAGCAAACCCTCACGGCCTCATAAAGCTGTGTACTCCTGCCAAGGAGTTGATTACAGGCCGATCCCACAATGTAAGAGCTGCAGCTCTAATACAGTGTGTGTTGTAGTACCGGGGGCCACGCTGCTCCCAAACGTGCCCTCAAAGTACGGCACGTGAGCATTTGCGTTGGAATTACCGCCCAAATGACACAAATCCTGTCTTTACTGCAAACACATCCCGTATTAGAGCATATTGAATTTGCCCTCCTTTCAACAAAAAAAACATCACAGTTTTGCACTGGTGTTTTCATGAAGTGGTTGTTTATCACTGTCCCTTTTCAAACACTGCTTTTTGCAAGTTAAGTATAAAGATGCCTATTTGGGGATTTTTCCATTTTTCCACACGCTAGCCTCTGATGTGTCATCCATTTTTAATGAGACATACCGGGCTCTTTAAAGTGATTACCGGCCGCCAGCTTATCACATTGGTTTAAGAACTCGCTAATAGCCTGATAAGGCACATTAAAGCCATAATAAGTATTTAATGTAGTTAAATGTGGTCAGGCTCGGTCCGCGGAGGATGGATCCTTTTTTAAGCGGGTCATAGAAAATGAACTTTGAATGTACAGATAAGATATGAAATTGTCCTGAAGTGTGTAACAACGTACATTATTGGCTTAATCCACCCTCATCTAATTTGGTCCGTGCGAGCTTTGTGGGATATCAGAGCGCTGTGGGATATGAATGATTTCCGCTGTGATTTGGACAAACACTGCCTCCCAGTTTTTTTTAAATCCTCTCCATCTCCTCCTCTGTCTTTAATGCATCTCGTGTTTTCTGCAGAAAAGAATGTCAGACAACTTGTGACATCGTTCTGAAACGTTTTGTCTGCTTGTTTTATTGCTTTATGTTCATCTCTTGTGCTTTTAAAAAAAAAAAAAAAATACATTTTGGACAGGAATCATGTCACATTCAGAGTTTAATTTTTCATTTGCTGTTACCTTCTCACCTGCTAGTACTCCCTCTCTCTTTCTTACACACACACACATTCATGCGACCTGAGCTCATCCTGCCTGATGTCAGTGCGATTATGCAGCTGCAAGAGATGGGTGTTCCTGCTGCTCCTCTGCCAATGCTCGGGGTGGGGCTCTCTGCGTCCATCTGCTCATGGCCCTTGGAGGAGAACCATCACACACACACGCGGACACACAGTTTAAAATGTGTCCACACACACACACACTCATGTGCACCACAAACCTACGTGCGCGAAATAATTCCCTCAGCAGGGATTCAGAATGCCAGGGGATTCAAGGACACGTACAATAAATTCACATCTCATACATCCACAGGAAAAGTCTCTCCTGGCCTCAGAATGCTACGCAAGTCATCCACATTATCCCCCAAATCCTCACAAGCAACACTAAAAAAAGTCGACTAAAGGTCGAGTTTTGTTAGTTGTCTTAAAACACAGACTTTTTTCACTTCACATTCACAGTGTTGAATAAATACCTGGGTGTTTGATGTGTTTTCTCTCTCTCTCTCTCTCTCTCTCTCTCTTCTTAGGGGTCTTTTTGCAGGCCATTACACTGAGACACATTACCGGGAGGATGGAAGTGCAGTCACCGGTGCTCACAACTTCACGGTACGGTGACACTCAAGTGCTTTTGACATTTACGGTCGAGTTGACGTGCAGTGACGCTGTAAAAAAGTGACCCTTTAAAAGTGATCACGAAGACAGATGTTTTCTTTTACTTGTAGAGGATCGGTATTCTAGATTATGATCTACACTGAACCTAATGTAGGATTGAAAATAGATAGTTTATTTTGATTGTTTCTTATTCTCAGCTATAATGTCAACCATGTGCATTTGGAAACCTCTGGCTGTTGGTGACCAGCACATCCATCCTGTGGCCTACTTCATGATAAGCTGTGTTTTATGCCGGCTGGTTTTCAGCCAACATGGCCATCAGGATTTCATTATGGAATCCCCTTTTAGCAGCTGATCTATTCCGGAGTACTTTTCACTTTCTGTTCCATGTGCATGCTGGCCGTGTTAAGCAGAAGAGTGCCTGCTACTCTTGAAAATGAAGAAGAGATTGATGTTCAATTTGAGTTTTGAGTACTTGTCGAAGCTATTCTCACTGTGCCACTGTGGCAGAACTGGTTCTGTATTGTATGATGGAGGTATTTTTTATTTGAACTTAGGTTGAAAGCAGCCATAGGATAACGTTTCTTTGAAAAGCATTCTCTCTTTCTTTCTTACTTAACAGACTCTTTTGATCTTTTGCGGTTTAATTCAATCAGTGTTTAATTGAACGGTGGTGAGGACAGTTTGCCGCTTACAACTCGGAGGAGAAATGTTTGGTAATTTGGCAATGGCTGACAGGTCTATTTCCCTGCAAAGTTATACAAACATTGTTTTCCACTCTCTCTCGCTCTCGCCTTTAATCTTGAGTGGGAATGATGCTGCAAGCATTGCATCAGGCTGTCAAATAGACATACTGTATTGTCTTAGATAAGCTTTACGCAGCGGCACAATTTCACCACCTGCTGTCACTGAACTGCAATCATCCATGTGTTAATCCGGGTGCAACGGAAAGATGTGAAGAGGTAAATATACTCTGCCGTTTTATGAATTATCTAAGACGGAAGAATCTAAATATAATGACTTTGCTGCGTCTGCTCTAGCACACAAGTCAACACCTATAAGATAAACCGGAGCGGGAAGTGTTAATTATTCTTCCAACCTTAAAGCCACTTAAGGAGGAATATAACCGGATTGTAAGGGGTTAATGGAGATGCGTTCCATCTCTGCTCTGCTTTGTGTAGCTTCAGGAAATCTAAAAAATGAGCTTATAACATATTTCCCTTGGAATGCATTCAGCTACTTTAAAAGTCACTGACACATAACTGAGGAAGACAATCACTCCCCCTGCCTGTGTTCTTGTATAAAAAGGTGAACTAATCTAGGTCAAGCATCGCCTAAGCACAGAGCCTTTGTAGCTGCTCTATTTTTTTTACACTAAATGGAATGAATCTCCCTTCCAGCACCACCTGGCTCAGTAACTTGCACTGTACTGCAGAAAAAAAAGAATCTAACCCCAAAGTATTTCCTCCCGCAGTTCAATATTTGAGATGAGAGATGGTCGGCGTAGTGACTAATGACAGTTGATTTAAGAGGCCCGGAGTGCTTCTAGACAGTAAATAGAGGTGTGTGCTCCCTCTTAACGAGAGTCGCTTCCTCTGCTCTCCTTGTGCTCGGACGACTGTGTTTTCAGTCTGATACAGAGTGTATTCAGACAGACCGTATGAGAAAAATAATGTTTTGAACATTAAATCATGTAAAGATGATGTATGAATGTGAAAATGAACATCATACTTCCCTTTTTAAATACAAAATCTACCTCTTTTAGAATAACTGCTACTACCACGGGGAAGTGCAGGCGCATCCGGACTCCGATGTCACCCTCAGCACCTGCACAGGCCTTCGGTAAGAAACATAAGCATCATTTTGTATTCAAGCAGCATCTCAACGCTGCCCTTTAAGCGCTATTTGCCGCTGCAATGTTTGTATTTACTTAAGTCACTCTGCACAGCAGCCCATTGCTCTTTAGCCCCTTAAGCCCGCTGTCAGTAAGTTGGTGTGTGACTCGTAGGAATTGGAGGAAATGTCACGCCTCATTGTCTTTGTCCACAGAGGCATCCAGTTAATATCGTTTTGGCAGTAATTGGCTTCTTGCTGCTGCTAATGACCGCAATGTCATCTCCTGCTTAATTATACAGCAAGGAAACATTTTTGGAAACAGAAAGTGTTTAGTTTGCCATTTTATCAATGCGATAGCTGACGGACAATTTAGGAATACTAATGATCTGAAAAATGAGATTATTTCAGCGACAAAGTGCACATAAAGAAGGCTGAAGAACTTTGTGAATTTTATGGAGCTTTTGTGCATAAAGCCACGAGGAGCTCTAATGATCACAAGGTCAATGTTTAGAAGCTCTGTGTGGCTTGGCCCTGTTGTCAAAATACAATCTTTTATAGTTTGACTCCAGTAAAAGTGAGCCTGTAGAAAGAAAGTGCCACCTGAATTGTAGCATATTCCATTAGAGGTGAGCCACATTCAGTCAAATTGTGGGTTTGGGTGACTGGTTATGCTTTCAGGCTTTGTTTTCAGACTTGCTCTGCTGTCTCTGCAGAGGCTTCATCGCACTTGTAAACAAGACATTCATCATTGAGCCGGTATCGGGACATGACACCGGTGCCCACTCCATCTACCGGGTGGAAGAACTCACAATGACCCCAGGAGCCTGCGGCCATGGCTTCAACATGTCCTCTGTTGCCCCTGAAAACCACATCAAAAGCCCCTTTCAGTCCTTCCACACAAGGGTGAGATTTGTATTATGTTTTTTTATTGCAGAAGCTGTATTAGAGCTATGGATATGTGGATATCACACTCCAAAACTACATAGTCATGAAGCTGAGCAGATTTTTTTGCTGTATTTAATTGTCAAATATTTCTGAAGGGTGAGGCTAACACTCACTTGATGAAACATAAATGGGCGTTTGACCAAAGATCAGCAAACTGGCAAGTAGACCAGTTTGGATAAGTTCCCAGAGGGTGTTGCCATGAGCTTGACACATTTTATCTTTGCTTAGAGCCCAAAGTAGAGGGACCATGCAGGTTTGGCCAAGGATTTGCATGGAGCAGGTGCAGCATCCATCTGCCACTATTCCCAAGCATTAAAAACTCCATTTGAGTCAGGAAGTAAAACGTACCAACATGCAGTACTTAATGACCCCTGAGTAATATCTGGGCGTTGCAATTTGAGAAGAGCATCAGTTCTGCCTTAGCAGACGGGTTATTTGGGCAAAAAGATCAATGAATATGGCCATATGACCCGGCATGCTTTGTGTAATGTCCTGGGAAACGAGATAGAAATGCTGCTGGCTTCGCAGTAGCTTTTAGGGAAACTTGCCTATTTACTCACTTTCTTGCCAAGAGTTAAATTACACAATTATGTCTCATATCTGTATGTTAAATATGAATCTACAGCTAACAGTCAATTGGCTATTTCCAAAAGTAACAAACTTGGCCTACCAGCATATCTAAAGCTTACCAATTAAGTTTTTTTATTACAAAAACTGCTATTTTCCAGTGCTTGAAAAAGTACCCATACCATACTTGGTAGGCCAAGTTTGTTACTCTAATTAAGGAGGAAGAAGTGGGCAAAAGTCCTTGAAAAACATTTTCTTTAACAAATCTCAAAATATTTCTAACATGCAGCATTTCTGTTTGTTCCTTCAGCATAAAAGGTACGCTCAGAAGACAACCAAGTACGTTGAGCTGATCATTGTTGCAGACAACAGAGAGGTAATGCAACATTTCCAAATAGAGTGTTTGAACAACAGACAACTACACACTGACATTAGAGCAACCCTTCATGTTATAAGCAGAAGGAAATCAGGGTACGCTGTAGTAACTGTAGAGCGGATCCCACTGAGGCTGCTGAATTAGGTCAGTGTGCAACAAGCAGTGTGGTCTTGTGGCAGAGGCTCCGTTTTGACAGGAAGTGCTGAACGATTCCCCAGCCGGCCGGACAGGAAACCAGAAAAAGCGGTGTGGATACAGAAGAGTCTCCCATAAGCACTGACAAGCTCATTGTGGGGTTTTTCTCCTAGCGGCCCTCTGCTAATGCCCCCGACCTGAATGGAAAGCAAAAGGAAATAAAGAAAGAAACAAAAGGATAATAGGGGATCAAGTACGTTGTTGAAGTCCAGCACCAGCGCAGGTGGATTCACAGTAGGGTAGGAATAGTAAGTCTGACTTTGCTGCAGTTTGGATCAAAAGCTTTGCCGGCTGTCAGATCTGCCAATACACCTGCTCCCTGTGGCCTTGCCATTTGTCTCTCTAACACTAGGAGATTTTTCTAGATCCAGATGGTCACAGCTTGACAAGCTGCCTAACACTCAGGAAAACGTATTGCCTTTGTGGGTGTCCTGTGTTCTTTCATGCTTTTTAGTTCTGAAAATGACTGTAACTACGGTGTCATTCACGTCCTCATCAGCGTCTCTACTTCTGGGTGTAAATGCTCCTTTTTCATCACATTTTTGTTTTCCAGTTTCAGAAACAGGGGAGGGACGTGGAAAAGGTGAAACAGAGACTGGCAGAGATAGCCAATTACGTGGACAAGGTAAAACAACCTCTCCCCGTTTGCACAGAAGGGATAAATCACTTTATTTAAATAGAAATATTACTGGCAGCAGAGATTAATGGGTTGACTGTGTGATATATTAATATCCCACGAAAACAGCTGCTTTCAGTTTGTCCAGAACCTCTTCTAGCTATGGATCTATAGCTAGCAGATGCAGTGGGCAGATGGATTTACTTAAGGGAGGCATAGATAAAGACATGAAGAAGACATGCACTGATCAAGTGAAAAACATAAAAAGAGACGCTCTCATGCACATAGGAACTTTCATTTAATAGGGACATGGATGTATAATAAGAACTGGATACCAGACCCCAAGATGGAGCCTATTCAATCCAGTCGCTCTCCACCCACATATGACAAAAAGTTGTAAGAAAGGCTGAGCGGCTGTGCGTATCCAGTTCTTACTCTACGGCCATGACTCAGGGCTGCCATACTAAGAAACCAAAGGTGAAAGTGTCTCACACATCTTTTTGAAAGTCTTTGATCATTCACGTAACCTAAACTCTATAGCTCCTCTGGCCTTTTCTATTCCACACTGACTCCCTGCTCATCAACAGTTCTACAGGGCCCTGAACATCCGGGTGGCTCTGGTGGGTCTGGAGGTGTGGAGTGACTCTGATAAATGTCCCATCACCCAGGATCCCTTCTCCACCCTGCACGAGTTCCTAGATTGGCGGAAAGTCAAACTGCTGCCCCAGAAACCTCATGACAATGCTCAACTGATAAGGTGGGTATTGAGCCCAGTGATGTTATTGGTACACACGATAACCGACCCTTAAAGGGCCATTAGCTACTATGTCACTTATAATTTACATTAGTGCTAACCATTTCCCAGAAGATACCATGGGTTTTTAATGCCCAGTCAGCCATTGTTCCCCATTAATTAACTAGACTATGTGGTTACCTGGAGGTTTATTTATTGTTTAATTGGATCTCCAGTAGCTGCCATCTTTGCAACTACTCCTCCTGGGCTCCATATCAGAATATACAGTAAATACACACCCTTACATGATTCTATATCAAACCAAACATCTGACAATAAAAAGATTAAAATGATAATACAATCACAACTCAAAGATCTTATCTCGTTTATTACTGTTATAGAGCTGCCTTCAAAAATACCCACTCATGTAAAATATGGCTCTGTATATTAAATTTCCATGCGTTTATCTTTGGTTGAGCTAGCATTATGAAACCTCTCCTCGCATGTGGATACTTCCAGAATATAGTATTTTTAAGTGTAGATAATAATATGGTTGTTTTAAAACATATTGTATTTCCAAACATCTGAACCTGGTAGGAAGTTGGTGTCAACAATAAACACGTTGTGGGTGACAAGCTGAAGAAATGCACAACAGCTGTTATAGTGCTGTAGATCTGAGCTCTTTTCTCGTACGGTGTCCTTCCCACCCTGCTTCTGTCCTTTGCAGCGGGGTTTACTTCCAGGGCACCACCATTGGCATGGCGCCCATTATGAGCATGTGCACAGTGGAGCAGTCCGGAGGCATTGTCATGGTGAGTATAAAAAAATATCCTTGCTGCTCCCACCCTCCTCTTCCCTTATGTAGCCAGATTGTATCAGTGTAGACATTGTTCAGATTCAGCAGGCTAACACAATCCAGACAAAAAAGGTGTTTTTTTTACTGTTTGCTGGCAGGAAGTCATGCTTTTAAACCCTAATAATATTTGTGCTGGCACTCCCTCAACATTCACGGTCTCATCAATACCACAAAGGAATATGTAAAAAAAATGTGCTATCAGAGGGATACGCACCCTCCTTTCTAAGGTCATTTGAAGTCATCCCATCATTCCATCATGCTGTCTAAATGGCTCGGTGGGGCCGAGAGGTAAATCAAAGGCCACATTGTTTGAACAAAATCACATTTACATTTTTATTAGATGTGATAAATTGTTTATACCAACTCTCACAGAGCCCACATTTTATTATTTTTTTACACTCAACTGTGCGTCACCCCTGGTACACAAAAATGATTGTACATAGTAAATTAGCTGCCTGTCGGGTGCCTGATGTAGCACTTGATACCCATGCCAAATCACAAAGTGGATATCAGCCCAGTGCCGATGCACCAAGTCCAGATGTGTATCCCCACCATTAATAGATATGTTTTCTGCTCCAGATGTTTGTCTTCCCCATTACTTACAGATAGCAGATGGTTTGGCCCGAGATTAAAGGGCCATGTAACCAGTTAGAGGGCGGCCAGATGACAGGAACCATTTCTCAAACCATACACCGCCATGTGTTAATCAGCCTCAAGTCCTATATCTGGTCCACATGTTCCTCCAGTGTAAACGACATAATGTTACTCATTTTGCCATTAAACTCACATGAGTCTTTAAATGTGAATGGTTTGGTTTAAACTGTAACAGTGAACAATATCCCCCTGTTTTATTATGCGGTATTCTGCACAAAGTTACTTTCTCACATGGTCGGGAAAATGATCAGAAAGATTATCTGAGCGTTTCTTGTAACCGACACTATCAAATGCTCACTATCACAACAATGGCTGAATAGCTGCTTCAAAAGAAATGACTGTGGCTTCTAAGAGTTTCATCCATTTCTGCTGACTCTGATATAACTTTAGTTTTATTTTTGTGAGGAGGCACGAATTGCACACACACACACACACACACATTGAGACACACGCTGATAAACATGACTGTAGCAGAGGAAGAAGTTTTCCCATCCCTCTTGTTAGAAGGCCGGGTGCATCTCCCCACGATGCTGCTCTGTAATCACAGTAGAAAATAGCTTGACTTGCCTTCAACTTTGACTTATGACCCAGTTTTCAAAGGAAGCATGTGTTTCTCACGGTGAAAAGATTTGAATACTGCAGTAAGATATACTGAAGCTACGTCGGAGAGAGGTTACCAGGTTTGCTGAATCATGCACGTTATTGAGAATGTAGCATATAACCAACATGCCACCAGTTATACAGCATTTATCTGTCGTAAGGCTGGAACATGCTTTTCTGGTCTAAAGTACAGGGGGGCTACTCACAGTCACAGATGTTCGTGTATGGATTAAGATAACCGGCTGCTGACAGCAGCTTCGTACATGAGATTGGTATCATTCTTCTGATCTAACTCTCTGCCAGAATGTGAAGAAGCAAAATGTCACAATAATGTCAATGTCACAAAAAAAGATAAGAATATGTGTCCGATATCAATGTGGGAAATGTCTGCAAAATCACACGTAAAGTGTGTTTAACTGTGTTCCACTGTTACGTATTAAACACTTTAACACCTCATTTTGTGTACCTTTTAATTACAATTTGTCCACAATAATTGATTCAAACAGTGGTATGTAGCTGTTGAAACACAATGATCATTTTATCCCGAGACGATTCTATTGGAAGTTGATGGGGGACTATAATTATGTCATTCATCCTTATCCGTTTGTCCCTTTTCCAGTCTCACCTTGGCATACACACACATACAGAACTACATTGACTTCCTTTCTCAGTCACCCTTCAAACTCCCCCGTCTCTATCTGTCTCCCGACCCGTCTGACTGCAAACCTTCCACCTCTCCCTCGTCATTCTCCATCTCCGGCTGCCTTGTGAAGTGCAGTTTTCTTGCTTATCAATGCAGCAGCGAGTCACACGGAGCTAGGTTTGTGGAGCCGACTGCAGTCGCTGTCTCTACTAGCGGCGGCTATGATTGGGTCTGCAGGGGTAATGGAATGGCAGATGAATTCAGGCCTCCGTGAGGAGAATGAGTAATAGAAGAATGATGAGGTGGCAGATTGGACGGTTACCCAACTGTTTTGGGAATCTGCTGCTTAAAAATTGTCTTCTTTGAGTTTAGTTTTCTTTTTTTCCCTCTTCTCTTCTCTTTTTTTTGTGAGTAACAGTGCACTTCAGTATGGCTTGGCTCAAAGCTTACTCAAGTAACTAGAGGTGGAAAATTAATTTAAATTTGAACAAAAAATCGCAACATGGCCTACTGCAATTATCAAATCTCGGGACGCACAATATCTGTTAATGGCGAAATGCGTGTCAAAATAAATAGTGTGGTGCTGCACAGAGGTCCTGTCCTACACAGCGTATTCTCCAGACTTAAGAAAACATCTTTGTTTGGTACAGATCCCTGCAAAAATCATAATGATGTAAAAGTTATAATTACCTCTAGTATTGTCATTACAGATGACTAACATGTTCTCATGTTCCGGTGTGTCCCGTTGCAGGATCACTCCGAGAACCCACTGGGGGCAGCGGTGACTTTGGCACACGAGCTCGGACACAATTTTGGGATGAACCACGACACCCCAGAGCGCGGCTGTGGCTGCAGGATGACCGTTGATCGTGGAGGCTGCATCATGACCCCCTCCACGGGGTGAGATTCTGTCTTTTTTCATACAAAACTGTATCCATGTTGAGAGTACGAGCTTCACGATTTAGTAGACAAATGTGATATTAGCGTTTATACTGCTGGACTATTTAAAAACATTAGCTCAAAGGTTTAAAATCAGGACTTTAGGCTGTTTGTCTCTGTTGTGGGTGCAATGATTTATCCTTTAAAAACCTTGTTCCACACAGCTAAGAGATTCAAACGTCTGCCATTGTAACTTTTCTTAATGAATTCGGACATCTCTTCTTACTTATACAGTCAAAAAAAGACAGCTCTACAGGTTGGATCATTTTCATCCGTCCATCGTTTGTGTTGTTGAGCGAGAGGAGGCTCAGACACACACACACACACACACACACACACACACAGTTTGGCCTGAGACTAAAGCAGCTGCTCTAGCATTCTGCTCGTGTTGCCTGGGATGCTGAGATAACGCCGCTTCTGCAAGTGATGGACTCTGTGACTGTTAGTAAACAGCAAGCCGATAAGGCGAACCCAGAGCGCAATACCAGATTTCACTTCTGGTCCGGTGCCAGTCTGGTTTGTCTGATGAGGAATCCTGCAAGCCACCGATGAATGTGGTCAGGAACGATTCCACGGCACAAAGACTAAAGGCTGAAAGACACAGTTGCTATTGAGTTTTTCAAAATACAAATCAAAGAAACCGCTCACACGGACCCACCCACCACACACAGACCAACATCAACCCTAGCTTACATCTGTCTCACACATTAACAATCACGCTGGGGTTAAATCATGCTGGTGGTCGATGATTTATGAGGCTACATCGACGAATCGTCCAGGGATCTGTATCAAGATCGTCTAAGTATGTTATGCGTTTAAAATAACTATCGGCTGATGAATATGTGTGGATGAAAGACAGATGACAACAGGCTCAATGTATAGAAATGTAGAAACGGGGAAATATAGTTGTTAGCGGTCTATTTTGTATTAGATTAACAAGAATCTTAAAAGTCTTACAAGCTGACTTTGTTAGAGCAATGAGCAGATACATAACATTAAACATATTAAAAGTAGACTTTAGTCATTTTCTTAAATCAGCAGAGAGACACGGTAGAAGAAAACCACAGTTGTGAGTTCAATTCTTTAAAAATGCCACGAATCCAGAACAGAAAGCACATCAATAATGTAACATGTAACTATCTACGGACATGTCGGTCCATGACGTGTCCCAGACAAACTAGAATGACCTTTCACAGTACAAGTAGAACACAGGGGGGGCGGGGACTGTCAAAAACTCTGCTTGTTTTTGAAGCCGCTGGCACTTGTGAGCTCATCCTGCTGTACTCGTGTTCTATTTTACACCACTGGATTTATGCAGTGCAGTATTAACATATGCACTCTGCATAGAGACATGACGACTTTGCTTTAGCTCATCGCCGGCCCAAAGATGTCTAAATGATGTCATGCGGAGCTTTTAGAAAAATGACTGCATGATCTACAGAGATGAAAAATGGGTCACGCTGTTATTGAATTCTTTGCAACAGAATAGGTTTATGAAGCACCGTCGCTTCTTTTAGGCAGTGTCTGCTGTATGATTATGAGAGCGGACACATTAATAGTTGAGAGAAGGTCATTAGTGACCTTTCATTCTGAAACTCGCTCCTCCATAATCAATGAGATAAATCCATACACAGCGGGACACGCTGACATTTTGCCTGGCAATATTCTCCGATTCCAAGTATCAATATTTCCTTATTTAATTATCAATATTTGAACTGTGCATTGCTCACTGCAGTCTGTATGTTTGTACTCAGTGAAGGTGATTAATGGAGCTCACTGATTTACAATCAAGTCAACGAACTCAGCATTTCACTTCATAGCATTTCTGTTAACCAGCCGTTTCATTTTCAACTCTAGTCCTTTGACAACATGTCGGACAGTGAATCCACGGACCCGTCACGTCTTTCAGCTCATTGTTTTGGTTTTTGCGGTCCATAACTTTACCGTTTTGGTTGTCTTCCAAGAGGCCAAAAAAAAATCAATTGATACTGCTTTAAACTCATAAATCTCACATCTCCTTCCTTTGTTTTGACGTTTGATGTTAAGGGTAAGATCAACTGTGTTGTCTAGAGTAACAATGTTGTTGTAGATGATATCAGTCAAACTGTGAGCCAAGCTCTTAGTCTGAAGTTTTCATGGTAAAAATTCCAGCTTAAAAGATGAAAAGTATGACTTTAGCCAAGTTCAAGCTTGACATAGCCAGTTATCTCCCAAATAATGAATTTCCTGAACTATCGTCCCAAATTCACAGTTTCCTGTTCACAAAACCAATAATTTCATAAACCAAATCTAGAACTCATTTCCCCAATCACAGATCTGATTTCTTTATTTTATATACATATATATTTATATATATAAATATATTAGCATCTTCCTTTGACCCTCAGCACAGATGCCTTCAGAATGTTAAACACATTGTTGTAAGGCGGTGTAGCTCCTTTGACTGTGTGTTTGGAATATTCCCAGCTTAGACTTGCTAATGGAGGAGAGGACGGGCTGCATCCAAATGACGTGATTATCAGTGTCGCTGCCAGCTGCAATCAGGGGCGGGGGTGCACCGAGGATGAGAGGCGCTTTATGCCTGGATGGACAGGCAGAGCGAGGAAGCGCTGGCTTTATTTGTCTTTTATCTCCCTCAGTGGTGGAGCAGGAAGAGAAACACAAAGAGAGATAGCGGTGGGATTGAGAGACAAACAGGAGAAAGATGACATTGAAGGTATTGTTTAGGTACACATGGACGTCTATGACAGGCGTGTGAGGCCGTGAAGTCTGGCCACGAGAGATTTCATAACAATGAGGGGAAATTTGAGGGACAGGGGGGGGCGAGGAACAAAGTTGGACATTTTGGAAGTGGGATTTCTTTTGGAAAGTTGAGCTAAGAGTTGCATCATGTGATCGTGGGCAGAGGGCTCAAAAGCACTTTCCTGTGTCTGTACGTGTTACCGGGAAGAAAGGTGAAGCCCAGCAGGGAACTGTAGCTGGACTTTGAGGCCAAGAGGTGAATCTTTCCTTTTGTCAACAGAGTATGAAATGGCTTGTGAGTCTTGTTATTTTCTCGTGGAAATGACAGAGTGCAGGTGAGGTGAGGAGGTACAAAATGCCATAATCTGAAGACATTCTGCTGAGGAGAAGTGGGAGAGAGCTAGTTAGCTCGCCGGTGTGTAAATGTTTACAGTGAATTTAGCTGGTGTTTTGCTTTTCCTTCCTCATATTTAATCAGCGAAGGCTCCTGCCAGTGTTGCAGCCTAACATTTACCTAAAGGTCAGACATGACTCTCCTGCTTAGCTTGGACTAAATGCATGTCGGTCTCTGGAGCAGCTTAGAGAGCAGAAGAGACAGCTTGATGTCAGCCAGAGAGCCTACAAATAGAAAAGCCCTCCATAGCCCTCATGTGACCAACGCGTCTACTGTTTCGTCCTCGTCTGGAACCGCTGGCCTCACGTGCCGAGAACATCAAAGTGACAGGAGTCATCTGCACGGCACGTATGGATTTAGATCTGGGAAAAGCTGCCTGGTGCACAAGGAGACTGTTTCTCTGCATCTCAGGACAGTGTAAGGGCTCGGGCAGATGTTTTTAACCGAAAGGATATCTTTATGTTGTTTTTCCTCTTTGTTATCTTTAATTTTGTGAAATTAAAAGTATTTTTACTGTCCATTATCTGAGAATGAAGGCCTCCAGTCATCATTACGAATGTATAGGCTCTATTACTACAGTATAAGTATGTCCCTGTTTTGTTTATCATGTGTGGATTCGATCGCACATATGTGTGTGTGACGCGATACTCATTCCTGCCACTGGTGTCGATGGCGGTAATGTGCCAAGATATGCAACAATACGCCAACAAAGAGAGGGAAGAAGAAGCCTGCACGCTAGTAAACATCGATGAAAACAATGCTGGATTCAAAATACTTTTTTTATTGGCTTTCAAATGTTTTTTGAGTAAGGCAATCAATTCAACAGGTTTTTTTTTTATAGCTTAAGGATACATGCAATGCTTTGTGGTGAGTAACACTAAACACTGAAACAAACTTTTTTTTGTATATAAGAGAACTCCAGGGCAGCCCTTTAACCACATCCCCCTTTCTAAAACAAATCAACAGACATGGCAACATGGTAGAGGGTAGAATGACAATGGCCATGTTTGATATCTTCTATTAGGTTTCCCATAGAGATGTGCGGTAAAAAGCATGTTGTTTTCCTCTGTTTCTGTGATTTGGCAGCTACACTCACCGCACCAAAACATTTCCCTCCGACAGTATCACAGATGTATGAGGCTGTAAGATGCCGTGACATATTTGCCTTTCAAACATTGCCAACAGACATAAAGGAGCTGACTGAGAATAACTTTTGTGCTCAGACAAATTAGTTCCACCCCAGCAAACTCCACCTGGAGAGGGTGCAGGGCTTTATGCTAATATTATCTAGGGAAACCTACACTCTCATGCTCTGCTCATTTCCTGAACAGTAGAGCAGCCGTGTGGTCTCAGCTGTGATACAACAGAGCATTGTCTACTGCAGACTGATGCTGATTTACGGTGCGTCTTTCTGTAGGTTTATCGAAAAAAACTCCTTTTCCTGGTGGTGTCAAGTTGATCGTGGACTTTTTAGCCTTTTCATTTATTTTGACTGAGATATTGCCCTTAAATACAGGGCAATATCTAGCTGTTTCAATCTAGCTGTGGTCTCGCTGAAGGTACACAATTTAACTGCATACAAACAAAAGAATACTACAGGCCCTGATAACCATGTTTTCCAATTTCATTTTTACTATGAGTGATGGGGTCCTACATGACAACAGCATTTCTGCCAAGGTTGGAACAGCTTTGACAGTTTTATGGTATATTACAGTTCACCAAAAAGCCGATGTCCTGTTGCATTGCTCATTGCACTTAAACAGTCTCCATCCTTCCACAGTCAGCGTCTGCATCACAAACCAAGTGAACAGTAATTTAATGTTGTCTCTTCCTGTTCCTATAATGTCATTTCCATCCTCCTACTGAAAGCCCCAGACATTTGTGCTCATCAGTGTCTGAACAGTAAGCTCCTGTGGTGTATCTGCTCATTGTCGTAAAGAACTGAACCAGACGGTGGATGACTTAGAAGCTATTGGAAGATATTCTTGCAGTGTCCCCGGACCCCTCGTGAGGCTGACACTGCACCTGTTACCAGGATGGAGTGGGCACCTGTTACCTGGAGGGACGTCGGTGGCGAGTTAGCGGTGCGGCTGATTTATCAAAGCTATATTCATACACAGTCAGTGGTCACATTGGATATCAGTTAAAGAAAGTTAATTTCGATTTAAATTGGAATGGAGTCTTGGCTCCCGCCATGGCTCTTTTAGGTTCCCTCTGCTACAAATTGTCAAGCATATAAATGACAGAGCACATCTTAATGGCTCACTGTGTTGAATTGGTTTAAAATGTAATTTCACTCGTTCAAAGACCAATCAGTAATATCGCATTACTTTCTCATTTTTTGGGAGTCGGCTTCACTCAACTTTGGCATTTGCTAGCATATTTAGTTCTAATTTTACATCGTGAATCATAAAAGAGGGCTGTAGAGTATAACTGTGATAGTGAACACATGCTTGGACAGGTTAACCCTGAAAATAAAGTGTGCTTTTGGTTTATGCTGAAAGTGTTTCAGAAGATAAATCATTCGATAGTCTGCAAAAGAGAGTTCACCCAAAGCAAAGGCGTAAACGTAGCAATGAATCTGTGTTGTTTTCAACAGACATGTATCCATTGGATCTTGTTAATACTTTTCATGTGGGTCGAATTTGGTGCAAAGAAACCGGATTTTCCTCGGTGACGATGTCTCCAACTGACAACCGTCCCAACCTTTACCATTAATGCCACTTTATTGAGAACAGACTTAGTTTACCCCTCACACATATTCCAGCCCCTCATGCAGATCCCAAAGCACGCCAGTGTTTTGTTATCCTTGATTTTGTGCTGGAGTCTCCACGCAGAGGGCAGCAATGCTGTTTCTGTGTGTGTGTGTGTTACGGTGGTAAAAAAAAAGACTCTTAACAAGTGGATTATGGGAGCAGAAGGGGACAGGCAGAAACAGGTAGATTGGCTTTTGGTTAATGAGAGATGAAAGCAGCTGACACTCAAAGGTGGACAGTCTGAGTGAAGTGGATGCAACGCTTTCACCCAAGGGTGGCTGTTGGAAGAGGATGTTTTTCTGTGTTTTATGTTCTCTGGAATTCTGTGTTCTCTTCAACAACAAAAAAAAAGCGGATTTATTTTCCGTTGAATGCCTCCATCGTTATCTCCAGTCACTACAGTCGGCTTCACTGTAGTTTCACTAACGGCAGTGAAACATCCATGCAGTTGCAGCAGCCAAATCCCCCTCAGGCAAAGGCAAAGCATCACATACAAACCTCCCTCTCTGTCCCACGAACAACGACTGTGTAATGTCGAATTTTCACAAATGTGCCCCATCAAGCTTTGCAGACTCGCCGTGTTGCGTTCGGAGACCCCCAGTCGGTCTACTGCTGCATAAGTACGTGTATTCACGTCTGATGTAAAGATTTTCAAGTATCCGATACCAGCTGACTCTGTGCCACGTCTGCCCATCTTCTCTGATGGCCGTAGCTCCTCCTTTTGAAGCTCGGCTGGGTCCCATTGTGCCCGTGTGAGCTAAAGCCTGCTTTTCTGTGTCAGATCGTCTGTGAGGCTGCTCTTGTGTGTTAGCTGGCATGAAGCACGATGTCAGAGGGTTGGTGGAGTCGCTATTGTGCACTGTGTTGTAGTTCTGTATGTCCTGGGACTTGTGCGTCATGCTGCCTGTAGGTTAAGCTCAGCGGCGGGTTTAGACGCGTTTTAAAGGAGGGAACCAGATTGTGGCATGGTTTAAAAGTTACATTGTTGATTCAGTGTGAGAAATGAATGCCAAATAAACAACGTTATTATTATACTACTACTACTACTATTCTAATATGAAATACTGCCAATAGATAGCTGTTATTTGTAACTCCAAATGTCCTACAGTCATGGATCGATTATGAGACAAAGGGTCCCTGAACACAGAAGTGTAAAAGTCCCCCCATCCCACCCACATAGGAGAAGGACATCCAGACTGAAAGAGACACAAAACAACTGCAATCGAAGGCTTCACGTCTCTTTGAAGGCATTTTGCGTTTGTGGTTGTATTACTTCACTTTTTGGTTGTTTAGGTTAAGCAGTCAATGATTAGGTTCCTCCCTTTCTCCCTTGCTTTTAGCCTTTTTGTACCTTTTTGTTGTTGTTGTTTTTGCACCTCTTTCTGATAGTTTAGGGGCCCCGGGCACCCTTCTGGCCCCACATCTAAAGCAACAAGATTTATGCCATTAGCTTGGTGCATGATTATTTTTGTTTTTCACTCCCCCTCTCTCTCTCTCTCGCTCTCTCTCTCTCTCCCTATTTATTTTTGGTAGACTAGAAGCCCCCCCCCCCCCAGGCTTCACAGCTGTTAAAGGCATATCACAAAGTTTCATCTTTAAGTCATAAAATGTTCAATACAAAATCCAATTTCTTTCCTCACTAAATTAGACATTAGTCAGCCCTTCAGGTGAGCGATACCAGGGAGTGAAATTAATGTGTTAGAAATGATGTGGTTTTCGGTCTATCAAGGTTTCACGTACACACACACAAGTCATCCACATCCAACACACCCCTCCTCACGCTCTTCCCTCCAGTCAGTTGCTTAAAAATGGTCCCGGTGGTGCCGGGATATGGCTCCTGAAAATGTGGCTGCCAGGGAAAATGGTTCTCTAAACTTTTAAAGGCCGTTTAGGAACCAAGTGGGATTGGAAATCTTTTGACCTGGACCTCATGCAGTACAATGTTAGTAGACCATTACATTTGTGTGAAAAGGCCTCTTGAATGAGGACATCGAACAAAGGTTCCACTGAAAGCCTTGGTCCGTGTTCAGGCTGAGCAGAACGAGTCCACTTTTCTCCAGATCATTTTGGTTTCTGAACAGTAAAAGCACACGCTGCAGGATTTTTGGCACGTCACGCAGTCTTTTCATGTCTCTTTGTGCCTTTCATTTCAGTCAACCTTGGTCCTCCATTCTTCCCGTAGGTATCCATTCCCAACAGTGTTCAGTACGTGCAGTAAGAAGGACCTCGCTGCCAGTCTGGACAAAGGCGTGGGCATGTGTCTGGACAACATGCCGGAGGTCAAGGTGCTCTACGGTGGCCAGCAGTGCGGCAACGGCTACGTGGAGGAGGGGGAAGAGTGTGACTGCGGAGAGCCGGAGGTAAGACGGAGAACAGATGCCGTCATCTGGACTTGCTTCAGTGGAGTGGATCAGTCTCCTACTCTGTGGTTGTGCTGGGCAGCGCTGTGTAACTATGTCAAACAGTGCGGAACACAGAAAATGCTTTTGCTGGATAAACAAAAGTTAAAACAGAAAAGCAGTTCAGAAAATCAATATCATGTCTTTGGTGACTCAAGAGTCAGCGAAGTGTAGTTAATGTGATTCAGAACAAGTGTATGGGTGGTCCTTTCCCCAAATTTCCCAAACAAACGAGGCAGATTTTTTATTATGGTTCTTTATACTTACAGTAAACTGCCCCCTCAAATCTATATATAAATACTCCAATCTGAAGAAGAAAGGACTTTTCTAACTTAATACGCCCCTTACAAAATCTATTGTCTAAAGAGAACAACACTAACTGTCCTGTGAGCAATCATCCAGAACCACTGAATGTCTCAACAGCTCCCTCAGAGCCCCCAACAAACCACAACAAACTCCAAGTTGAACTTTCTGTTGACATTGACGTTGGGTTTTGGGCTTAAAGGCATAAAAAAACACTAAAAAAACTAAAAGCTCAGCAAATCACCCGAGGCCTCCATTATATGTGTTTTATTTACCTCACACCTTCTCTCAGTCTCCGAGCAGTGCTTTGACAGGCTGCCACGCTGGATGGCCCGCCCCTGTTGAAGGCCCATTAATCAAACCACTGTCCAACTGTGTGACAAAGGAAACAAACACAGATGTACTCGGGTCGAGGCTGAAATAAGCTTTCTTTGGCTTTGCCACCCGAAGAACTGGGCACGCTCCGATGCATGAATCCACCCACACGTACTTGGCTTCTGGCTCACACACAGCGTTAGGGTACCTTGGTAAAGGGAAGGGAAGTGAGAATCCCATGTGGGAAGGAAGCAGATCTCACTCAGGGCAGCTGTGTGGAGATTTGAAGATGAATATATCTATACTCAGAATCTCTTGAGGCTCATGGAGTTCCTGGAGAATTTTAGACTTTAGATAAAAAAATGCTTGTTTGTCCAGCCAACATTTAAAGCCTGTAAATATGTATTGGATTTTATGATGATATAAGACAGAGAAAAACAGCAAATCCTCTCATTTGAGAAGCTGGAACCACCGGACATTTGGCATTGTTGCTTGAACAATAACTTTTTAAAAGTTGTGATTGATTGTTTGAGCTCTACATCTGACACATATTCACATTGACCAAATTGATTATCTGCTTCTCAAATCTGAATCCATTTGAAGACGGACAGACAGACAGAGACAGAGAGAGAGACGGACAGACAGACAGACAGACAGACAGACAGACAGACAGACAGACAGACAGAGAGAGACAGACAGAGAGAGAGACAGAGAGAGAGACAGACAGACAGACAGACAGACAGACAGAGAGAGAGAGCGAGAGAGAGAGAGAGAGAGAGAGAGAGAGACAGTTGGAGCACAATCGCTTGCTGACCGGCACCGAGAAAAGGGCTTTTGTTGTGAACAGCCAGGCTAATGCTTGCCCAAAAAATTACAAATCTGGTTATTTTGCTAACAGAGAACCAGATCCTAAATGGACCAGAGTCCATAACAAAAACAGTGTTTACTAGAGCTTTGTTTCTTGAATAATAAAAAAGAAAGTGGGCATTTAATTTTCTTTTAATTTTGCTGAACTAATTCTTTAAACTGACTCAGCAAGGTGTTTGATTATTTAGTTACAGGGTGTCATGACGAGGTGCTCAATCATTTAAAGGCAACTTTAGATAATGTTTTAGTGGAGTCCCTGCGTTTGACCACCAACGGACCAAATGTATGATTTACCTTTTGCCCGCTCCGTCTCCGCCTGCTTGTCCCTCCGTAACCTCCACGATGTTACCTCAAAGGGCCTGCTTGTTTTTTTTCTGCCGGCCCACTTAAACCGAGAGATGGAACAACCTTTTTCTCTCCTCTCTAAACAACAGGCTTATGTCAGGGCCAAGAGGTAAACAGCCAAACCACACGTCAACTGAAAATTACACGTCCTCCCAAAGCCAGTTGCCTCCAGTTCCCAGCCCTCAACACATCGTGTCATTACCTTAGAGCCCCACGAGCGAAACAGCCCCGCTGAGAGAAGATAAATGATAGCGAGGGTTGTGTTCTGCGTGATAGTGCCGTGTGCGAAACTACTCGGGAAAACAAAGCTGATGTGTTTTGGCATCTAATAAAAGATAAACATTGCAACACCCTCCCTGAAGTCTTTTACAGCATGACTCCTCTTTCGACTCCTCCTTATGTATCCTCTCTCTCAGCTTTCTGCCAGCAGCCAGCTGATCTTGTCATTATGTTGAAGTGACTACAATCTCTGCCTCTTAAGGGCTTTCAAATCCCACTCCTGCCCCTGTCCAATATACCCTAATAGTCGACTCTGCCACAGTTTTCCACTATCTACATCAAATCAGAGTTGAAGATCTTAGCACACACCCTCACAACTGCTAAACACAATTTCTATCGTTTGCTCCTCTGCTTCATGGCTTCCCACTATTTTAACCCCGCATGGGTCATCATTACACACACTCCTCTTTGAGTCTAAAGGTCTCCAGAATTCCCAAATCCAGAACACATGTGCTTCGGTAAAAATGTCTTCATTCAAAGGTCTCTGGGTCAGAGAAGAATGGGCGGGAATCCCCGGACAGGAAGTCCACTCCTTTGACCTGGAAGTCTTGATCTGACAGGGAACCAGCTGGGAGAGAATCTCCTGAGCGGTGATCGGCTCCACATGTGGTTAACTATTTTCTTTTTGTTTCCCTTATCCCAGGAATGTATGAACCCATGCTGCAATGCCACCACATGCACCCTCAAGGGAGACGCAGTGTGTGCACACGGACAGTGCTGTGAAGACTGCAGGGTAAGACGTTTCATGCAGGCAGTCTTTCTCACTCATTCTTCTTCCACTTTAGAGCTTTTTATGCCATTTTGAATGCCCTTTTCACATTTTCATAGCTGAAAAAGTTCTGAAATTGTATTTTTTCTGGTCCTCTGAATATTACACAAACCATTTTTCATTGCAAATCCAAGATCCAAAACTTTCTAAAATCCCGGTTATGTTACTAAAAGACTCATAATAGTGTCCCCTTGTGTATAATTCTATATAGAATACAGATTTCCATTTTAAGGCAATTTACCTGTACTTAATACAAAAATTAATAATCAATTAAAAATTATGATAAATGATTTTGATCATAAATTATGTTGGAAACCAGACATAAATATTGTAAAAGCAAAATAGTCTAAAACCAGTGCAATATTATACAAAACTAAAGATATTCTGACCAACATTAATCCTATCTCAAACTAACCAATGCGTTACTTATTAACTTACATATTTAAAAATGTTCTATCTATTGGTCTTAAAAGCACAACAAAGTTTGCCTCCTAACTGCATTCAGAGGTTGTTTGAAATTGGAGGGAGCCTGTATACATTTTAAAACGATGAATTAAAAATGTGTAGTTCACTTTGCAAATTAAAAAAAAAAGCAGACAACTTGTCTGTTGTTTTCCATTTAATGTAATGCCTTATTGTTATGCATTTATTTTTATGTGTATTCTTTTTGGAAAATTGTCTTTAAATATCGAATAGTCCTGAAGTGGAGGTACTTCTGTGGGAAGTCAACACCAAACAATATAACATCAGCAGTGGATATGAAACAATGGGATGCCATTACAAATACCGCATTGCTGCTTTATTCGTAACAGTCCTGAACAGAACACTGCACCAAAGACAGGGACTTTAAATGACAGACGAAGTCAGTCATGTTGCAGATTCTATGTCTGAAAGAGCTTACTGTACTGTACTCTACTGTACTGTATGTGTCCACAGCTGAAACCGGCTGGCACCATGTGTCGGGAGACCAGTAACTCCTGTGACCTGCCAGAGTTTTGTACCGGTGCCAACCCTTACTGCCCAGCCAACGTGTATCTGCATGACGGGCACGCCTGCCACAGCGTCGAAGGCTACTGCTACAACGGCATCTGCCAGACTCATGAGCAACAATGCATCACCCTGTGGGGACCAGGTAAATCAATGGCTGCCAATAAGATGGACCGTGTACATCCTTCACTTCATTTTGGTGGTTATATTTTGTATTTTGCTCTTTTTTTTTCGTGTAGGAGCCAAGCCGGCCCCTGGGATATGCTTCGAGAGAGTCAACTCTGCAGGGGATCCTTACGGCAACTGTGGGAAGGACTCCAAAGGCTCTTTTGCCAAATGTGATGCGAGGTAAGACTCTGCAGCTCCACTGATGTGGTGGAGGTGCAGGGAAATGACTGTGCAAAACACAACTGATTAGCTTAAGTGGTGTCATTAGCAATCTTCATTACGTGGTGGAATTTGACATGTGATCTTCAAACAAAAGTTTACATGGGTGAGAAATGTAATTTGAGGAAGATAGCAGCTTATTACGGTCTAGGAGAGTGTTCATGAATCATTTCATGCTATTCTTGTCGGCTAATTGTTCTAAAGACCTTCTATCTTTGGGTGAATTCTGTAATCAAGCTCTTTGCTAACTGATGTAATTGCTTTAATGACCGGAGGACTGAAGCACTACATCTCTCTTCAGCCGTCTTTCATCAGTCCGTACAGTTACTTATCTTTGTCCGTGACTGACAGGCGTTGATGTGTGAAACTTAATTGATTAAGCGTTTTCATAACGTGTCTTCCAATGTTTGTGCATGTGTGTGTTTCCGTTTGTGTGTGTGTGTTTCATGCAGGGATGCAAAGTGTGGTAAAATTCAGTGCCAGGGAGGAGCCAACCGGCCAGTGATCGGAACAAACGCCGTTTCCATCGAAACCAACATCCCACTACAGGAAGGAGGGCGCATTCTGTGTCGGGGAACGCATGTTTATCTGGGCGACGACATGCCGGATCCTGGACTGGTGCTGGCTGGTACAAAGTGCGGAGACGGCACGGTGAGTGCTCAGTTTATCATTTCATTTGTAAAGAGATATTTTAAAGAGGTTGTTTTTAATTATTGCTAAGTAGCACGGACGCTGCTCAAGACTCACCCATGTATAGGTGTTTATATTAAACTTATATATTTTCTGATTGCTCACTAAGTTAATGTGCGATCTCTTTCTGTAGCTTATGAAGTAGCTGTTACGTTGTTGTGTATTGCCCTAGTTGTCCTCTTGACACCTTAAAAAGGCTGATAACTATATGAGCCTATTGTAATATTCCTTTGGGTGCTGAGTAAAGAGTACTGCAGTGCAGAGCAATGGCATGGACAGAGTGGTTGCCCTTCCTAAAGAGAAGGGCTAATAAAGTTAACTCCCGAGTGAATCCAGTGATCCATATACGTATACACATCATGCTGAGGGCTGGACAAGACCCTTATGGCAACCCGTTATTTTATTAGCTGTGCCTATCAACGTCTCTCCTTCTATGCGCTGCCCTCAGAAACCCTCTCTCACCACACCAGTGACATTGAGGCCCTTTTTCTGCCAAGAATGAGGCGGAGAAAGAGCTTTGGCTTGGAGCACTTGCCTCCCTAATTCTCTCTCCATATGAGGTTACAAGATCTGTTCTCAGTCCTGCATTAATGGCAAATTGGCAAGTGGTCGTGAGGGCGTATGGTATGAGGCTCGTATGGGCAATGTTACCAACTTCCTCTGCGGTTTTATATCAATAAGTAAAAAGATGTAGCAGCTGTACAGACTTTAGAAGTGAGGTTCCCTGTGCAGAGCTTCAGTAATGAAGTGTTCACTGGCCTTGATGCTTTCCTTATGGTACCAGGTGAACTGTTGTTGGAATAAATACTCTTTCCTTCTGCTTCTCCCTGGTGGACATTTTTAAAATCCAGTTGCATTGACAATGTCCTTTCTCACCATTTCCTGTAAGACAGAAAATATTACACAAGTTTTGACACATGGGGCCCGGACCTGTCCAGATACACATGGTGTCTCCTCAGTAATCCTCACCACTGGATGATTGATCAAACCTTAGCTTGTGAAAGGCTGAATGTGTGAGGGCTGTGCGATGCTAGAAAGAGAACTAGTTTCATACAACGTGCTGTCAGACTTTAGACTACAGAACCAATCTCTGGTGTCTCACAGTCCCACAAGTCCTCCTACGCTTTGTCCGTTTCCTGAAGCGACTTGCCCTTGGAGCTAAGAAGCCTTTGGGCCGGTTGCCAGGTCAGGTTGTTTCCCCCCCCCCTGGCTGTTGTCTCTGCAAAATGTGAATGAGCTGCACACATTATCTAGAAATGTTGCTGGCCTGCCGGTGGGTTTTTGTCATGGACCTTTGTTGGCTTTCTATTTTCCATGCTTATCAGGGCGTTACGTTGGCTTGGCCCACACGGCAGTGGCAATTTGTGGAAGATGAAAGCTCAGAACTGCTTTGCCTAATACAGGCCTTATTTTCTACATAAAAGCAACAGCTATCGTTGCCAGTTCTGGGGATTCTAGGGGATTCACAACATATTGTCTACTGAAATCGTGCACGTACAGGACAAGATATGATCCAACGGTTCACACTTCCTCTCAGCTTTTGTGTTCATCTTTATTCTCTCAAATCCTCTGCCTCTTATGAATGCCTAATGATGCTTTCCTCTTTAAAGGTGTGCCTGAATCGCCGGTGCCAGAATGTCAGTGTCTATGGTGTGCATGAGTGCTCTGGGAAGTGCAACGGACGTGGGGTGAGTGCAAAGTATCTTGAAGCTTAATAATCCATGTTGAATAAAACACTGTAGCCTGTGAAACTCTGTGTTTATCCATTGAGCCACTGTTTGACCAACTAAACAAAATGAAGACTCTTTTATTGCCATATAATAGCAGAGCAACCGTGTATTTACTTCACGGCCTGTGACTTGTGGCAGAAACTCCTATTTTGTACAATCGATCTTCATTGTCCCACGGAGGTTAAATCAATCCCACTTAGCAGCTTCGTTCATGTTCTACTGAAGCTGTTGTTCGTCATCTTCTGGCCGTACAGAGAGAGGCTGTACAGTGCAGCACTGCGGGGAGGAACCACAATTTAGTAGTTCAGCCTAAAAGTAACACTTCCTGCCAAGAAATGATCACCCTTCTCTCTTGGAATTTCTTATCAATACATCAACAGGGGGTACGTTTATGTTTTACCTTTCGGAATCAAACACTCACCGGGGGCTAGTTTAGCTCACGGTGAACTCTGATCTTCATCGTCGGTTTACTGCGCAGAGCTTATATACAAGGAGAAACCAAACCTGTGATTCTAAAAAACGTTATATTTCTTCAACGTTTTCTTATTATCTTGCAAATGGCCAAACACCCTTGAACCAAATCAGTCCATCAATAGAAAATAATGTAGTTATGCTGCCAGTTGATGGGCTCGCCGCAGTAACAATAATCACATAGAAAGTACTTTTTGAGAATTGAAGTAAAGAGAAATAGTTTCCCATTGAGAGTGTGGACATGAGCTGCCAAATCAATTTTTCCGTCATTTTCTCAAACACCTCACACAGTACGAGACCTGACTGGAAAAATAGTGATTATCTAAATTTACTTTGGTTGAAAGAATGTTGTGTGCCTGCAAGGCAACTCAATTTATCTTGCCAGGCATGTATTGACTGTAGACAAGTACATTAGTATCTGCTGAATGTTTGTTGCTTTTATCAACTAGACATCTTCAAAAAGTCTCGTCTTTTCTGATGTATAAAAGATGTTGATATGAGGAACTGAAGACAGAGCCTGTGTGTGTCATCAAATACGACAATCAGCCACTGATTACATTTCAAATATATTTAGATATCCTCAGACATAGAAAAATGACATTTACAAATATGCATAGAGTCGATATAATCTGTCTTTGTATATTTGTTTTTTGTATGCATCTGTAGTTCAAGAGGATTTTAAAGAATTAGGTGACTATACTGATTTCATATTTAGTGTTCATCCAGAGATTGTTTCCTTGTTAGAAAGTTCATATTTGCTATGCAGCTGTAACATTTCCCTACACACACTCACACTCAAAATCATACCTCCCTGTGAGCCCCCCCAAGTGCTTCTTAACCCCGTCACCCGGTGAAGGAGTGTCCATGGCCAGGAGGCAAGTGAAGGCACTTGACTGCACGTCTGTGCTAAATGTAAATCCCCCCCACAGCTGTACAACTCCCTCTGCACTGCCGTCCTCCTCCGTCCTCCCTCCAACTGACAGCTGGACTGCGTTACTTCACCGGGGGAATCCTCCTGGATCCAAACTTCTGCACTGGAAACCCGAGGCTTTGCGGAATGGACTCTCCCATGCACATGTTTTATCTATTGTGACTCTTGCAGAGCCAGTGTCCCCTCATATTGGAAGCCACTCAGACTAACTGAATGAGAGTGGTTTATTCATGAAAGATAAACCAATTCAGTTTTAGTCGTGTTATTTATGGATAGAATCATACATCATATATATCTGGAGTTTCGCTGGTAGGAATACAAATGCCTTTCCATGCTATTTTATGCAGGAGAAAAGGAGTATCAATATAGTATGTAATATACGGCACAACTGCCTTGTTTGCAGGTGTGCAACAACAAGAAGAACTGCCACTGTGAGGCACACAGGGCCCCGCCGTTCTGTGAGGGAGCGGGCTTCGGTGGTAGCATTGACAGCGGGCCAATGAGACTGGCAGGTAATGTGGACAATTTCATTTCTGTCCTCACTCATCTAGACATCACTTTCTTGCCAAGTCAATACTGGATTGATGTGTGTTTTGGACTGGAATGTGACTTTCCTATAATAACACAACTCCCCCTCCACCCAGCGATGCATTACCCTGTGTGCAGTCTGTAGCTTTGAGAGAGAAAGAAAATGAGTTTTAGTCCTTGGAGTGATTTGAATCACAGACTGTGCTGCAAACTGTGGCCCAGCGGTAACAACCTTTGCGTTGTGTCCTTTCATTCTGTGCTGTAGATGTGCGTGCGTGTGTATTAATGTGCGTGTTGTCATATGTGGCATCAGCCGACAGTGTGGTCATTACTGTGGCAATCCTGGTTACCCTGGTCAGCCTTCTGGTGACCGTCATCGTCATCTTTCTGAGGAGGAAGACTCTGCTGCGCCTCCTCTTCGCCAACAAGAAGAGCACCTTGGAGAAATTCAGGTGACCCGACTCTTCACAAAACAAAACAAAGAGCTAGTGAGGTGCGATCGGGGCTCAGTGTCGTGTGGAGAGGCTGTTCAGAAAGTTAGATTATCGGATTCTGCTGCTTCTGCTGTCTTGTTTTAAAGTTAAATTGTTACATTATTTTAGTGATGTAGCTCACTAACTTTTTTCCTGCAAGCAACATCTTACAGTTTGTGAATATACCAGAAATGTAATCTAAATATAGCTGAAATGTTTAAGGTAAGAAACAAGTGAGCAACATGAAAACAAACGTATAAAACACATGACACCAGCACTTCTGTTCTTCTTATAGATCTGTGGAGGCCAACAGGCCGACCAGCCCCATCAGGACTCAGTCCGTGTACAGACCCACCCCGCAGCGCAAGCCTCCACCCAAACCCTCTGGAGCCAACATTTATAGGGTGAAAATACATCTGTTACTGCAGTAATCAATGTGTATCGGCGTTTACTTTATCTTCATATGCAGCCATATATTCGCTGCATATGTGTGTGTTTGTGTGCCCATTTGATTAGATTTATTTTATAATCACACACTATTAGATCACCAACCTCCAAGCTCTGGTTTAGAGTTGTTATGCTTCCAGGCTTGTTCACAAAACAAGATATCAGGTAATTGATTCAGCCTCACTATATATATATATATATATATATATATATATATATATCTTTCTCTGAGAAATATTAATTACGGCGCTTTTGTTGACGGGAGGCACAGGAACTGTAATTGAGCGATCGCTCCGTTTAAATGAGACTCAGGATGTTGTTATTTGAGCCCCTTTAATGCGCTGTGTGCGATAAAGATTGTTTTAATGAGCAGGGAGCAGAGCTGATTGATTCAGGCGGAGGAAGAAGGTAGGTCTTGATTTGTTTGTTGGAAATGATAAGCACAACGAAAGATTACCTTTCATTTATACGTGCGTGACGAGACTAAGGCATTTATATACACGAGTGTGTGCATGTGGAAGTAATTTCTGCAGCAACTCTGTATACAAGATCTATTTGTTATGATAGTTGAGCTTAGACGGTCATCCAGTTCATGATGATTAGTATTCTGTCCACCAGAACAACAGCCTGTCTGTCCTTATTATGGTGACAGCTTCAGCCACTCGCTGACGTCCAGATGTCCCTCAACATCCCTCTTAGAGCACGTGTGCATTGTGTGTGTGTGTGTGTGTGTGTGTGTATAAGTGCATTGTGTTTGTGTGCGTGTGTTGTCCACCAGCCAAATCCTTTCTGGCCATTTTAGGCGTTTGTTCTGGGGCAGAGAGGTAACAGCTGCTCAGGACATGCGGTCAGATTCTGGCTTTTACAATTTCAGAACGTCATATCTAATATGCTGTTCTCCAGTTTTATGACTGTTTCTGACATCAGCTATTTCACACTGCTGAGAGCTGTGTGACTGAAGGGGAGTTTTACTTTTTTATGCCTGCACTACAATCACAGACTAGGGCTGCAACTATAGATGTTCTGCATGACCACAAATGTGTTGACTATTTGTTTGGTTCATCTGATATTCAGAATGTGTTCTATAAGTTGTCAGAGGCTCGTTTCACATCTTGAAGTTAGAAGTCTTCACTGATTCACAACTTTTTAGAAAAACCTTCCGGAACAGGACCTCCAAAATACTTTCTTTAAAAGGGACCAAAAGACAGTAATACATGATAAATAGAGCAGAGGATAACTAGACCCGAGCACCAGAGGAAGCAGCAGCATGATGGGACCAGTCAACAAGCAGCCTTGATCAAAAAGAGTAATATTGATTTTATAGATATATTATATGATACAATTCCATTTAGCTGCTTCAGTTTCAGCGTCTTAGTGTTGTGCATGCGAGCTACTTGTCACACTGTCATGGTGTACCGGGACGCTTGACTACAAACAGAGATTGTTAACTTTAACAACTAGTAACACCTGTGACAAAAGCTTCTGTACTGCTGCCACAACAGATAGCGCATAACCTCCCCGGAGCTCCTGAAAATAACTTCCTCTCGTCCTCTTTTCAGCCGTCTTTCCTGAGCGCGGAGCCTCTTCTCCCCCCACACAACTTCCACTCTCACAGCCTCCGCAGACTGCCCTTCTACCAGCCCTTACACATCAGCCAGCCCATGCCGGTGTCCCTGAGTGTCGGCCAGCCCACTCTGCTTCCTCTCCCGGTCCACCACAGGGTCCTGCCTGCCCACGCGTCTCTCTCAGCACCTCGAGTGCCACCTTTTCTCAGTCTGCCACGCCAGCAGTCGTCCTACAGAGTGGACCAGGTTTGTTTGAGTCAAGAGTTCATGAATCCTACAAAGTTTGTTGCTTTTACTTAAAATTGTCTTTTAATATTGAAAAATGGGACTTTATTTTGATGTTGACCACAGCTTTAATGGACCATGCTGATGTGGCTTAGCCCATTCAAATAGCTCAAGCTGTGTATATTTTACTCTAGATTACTCCTGACCAGTTTCTAAACCATACCACATCTTAATGCTGTTCTACACTATATTCTAGGCAACCATCACTTTTTCTTTAATTGCATAAAGTATGCTTATTGCACAAGTCAACCTGCTGAGACTTAAACCGAAATTCGTCACAGTAAACATTAGTAATCAATCCTTGGTGGTGCATTTAAGGACACTCTTTCATTACAACATGAAAGTAATAAATAAGAAATGCTCTCTGTGATGGATGATCTTTGTCAAGCTCATTTTAAGTCTCTGAAATTAACAGAAATCAATGGGGTGAAATGGAAGGTAGGAAATTCATCTGAAAATGTGTTCTTACAAAACGTTCTGCAGTAATGTATAAAGTAAATGTGTGCAAATTGCCTTTAATGGTCTAAAACTTGCTTAGCCACCTTTTTAAAGGTTGTAGCACAGCGTAGGATACGGGAAACTCGCTGCATTTCTGCACTGCGGTCGGCTCGCTCTCCAACATATCGACAGCAAAATTCAATCCGTCTCCTTCCCCGTGACCCAGCTCCTGAGTAAAAGGCGCTGCTTTCTGCTGAGCCAGCAGTATCGAATGCAGTGGGGATAGTAAATCCATCCGTCTGGTGGATTTGGTGGTGCATCCAAATCCAGATATAATGTACCTGCGCAGCTACCAGAATTGTGTTGGATGTCGGAGCCGCAGCAGGGTGCTCGGAAAACATCGACAGACGCGTGCCGCTTTAACAAAAGAGGAAGACTTTGGCTTTGCGATGAGACGCTTTCTCTCTGTTGGACAAAGAGCAGAACATAATCCCAGATTTAAAGCAATAGCATGAAGGACTTAGAAGGTGACATGGAGACATCAAACCCTCCTACCTCCAAGGTTAATCATTCAGGTGAGCAGCAGCCGAGGTGAAAACTAACTAAGGTATTGTACTTAAGCACAATTCTGAGGTACTTGTACTTAACTTGAGTATTTCCTTTTTCTGCTGTTTTATACTTTCGAAGGCTACACTTTAGTTCACTTCATTTATCTACAGCTGGAGTTACTAGTTGCATTTTAGATTTGTCTTGTCACATTTCAGATAATTCATTCATTAATGAATTGTTAGCAGTTGCATCAAATAAGTAATTTCCCTCCGAACTTCTAAGAATGTTGCATTTGAATAACTGAGGGCCAAAGAGGTGAAATCCGGTCGAAGGCGGCGTTATCAGCTGTAACTGCCGGCGGCCATTAGTGAGCTAGTGGGTCATGCTCTCATGCACTAAAGGGCGTGACTTTGCTTTGTCAACAAAGTACAGAGAATGTGGGATTACAACACACAGAGGGAGAGCGACTTGATACTCTGCTCAGGTAAACATTACTTCACTATGTCTTTACATAAACAGTTGTTTGCTGCTCTACTTATGCTTTAAATATTGTATAAAGAACCTGAAAGTAGGATCTGAAATGCAGGACTTTCAGCTGTAATAGAGTATTGGTACTTTTACTGAAGTAAAGAATAGTTCCTCTGCCACTGAGCAGCAGAAACACCTGGTATCATGTCCAGTTCTGGATGGTTTAGTGGGACACATATCCACCATATCAACCTTGATTGATACGAACGTGTGCCAACTGAAGATGCACTTTAGCTGAGAGGCCGCTGCTAGCTGACCTGCCAAAACAATAAACCTCCGCTACCTGCTAATATCTGTTCGATCATTCCGCTGTAATGGAACAGATGGAGCGAGTGGAGATGGCACCTGTAGGTCAGAAACGGAGGAGATGGTTTTCTTGAGATTTAATAACCGGCCCAGCAAGGACGTACTGGACATCAATCCTGCAACAGAAAGTGTATTACAAGCTCATTGTGATACTTGACACAACCTCTCCCAGGGGAATTCTATCCTGCATCTGTGACAATGAAAGCAGAGTGGGAGATGAGAATCTTCCCAAACAGACATGTTCGTTTATCCTAAAAAAAATACATATCAGATACCTGTAGAGTGAAATACATGTGAAGCAAACAAGCTCGGACCCTCTTCAGGTTCATCGCACTGTCGAGGAGGGGGAAAAACAAATCATGCCTTTCCAAAATGTCATCCTTTCAGGAACGCAGAGAAATAGCTTTGCTTTCTGCCAGACAACCACGCATGTCTCCGTTCCTCTGGAGGGCTTTAAAAGGTGCTCGTCGGCCCGAGGCTCGTAGGTCTTCCGCAAGCCGACGAGGACAGTGCAATCTTTCATTTTGAATTAAGGCATGGGAACACCGCCGGGAATACCAGTTACAGCGGGAAGTTGTTCTGCCAACGGCGGCATTAGAATGCACACGGGTCCTGGGTTATTGTTGCGTTTGAGTGGATGCAGCTGGCCATTTACATCTTTGTTTTTTCGTCCGTGCACTCCTTTGAAAAACATCGTGCTTCTGTGTGTTTCTGGGGGAGTTATTCTCCACTTAAACTAAACCGTCTGTGAGATGCTCTGTTGGTTTCTGTTGTATGTTTTCTTGCCCCCCCCCCCCACCTCGACATTCTCAACAAGTAAGAACCGTGTCCACGTGGGGCTGCGATGCAGATTCAGAGTACAACAATCCTGCTAAACCGTTTTAAACGAAGCTCTGTCTGATTAACGCGTCGTAGCATCTCTACCTCTGTGGGGCATCTCGTGCTTCTAGCTGCATCCAAAGAGCTTTAGGCTGATGTACGTATGCAGAGAGGTGTGAGTCAGTAATTCTCTCAGTAAAGAGGCTACAGTGCACCTTAGCCAAATGAATATTCTGTAGCATGAGTGAATTGTTGCCCTTGTTGTTTTAATAACTACAAGTAGACATATAAACTATTATAGTGTGATACTTTGGAAGGAATGTAACCTTTAAGTATGTTATGTCTCAAGTTGTTGCTTAATTTGCGACATCCGTGAATGTATTTATTTAGAACTGAAACAATTGGTCGATTCGTCGTTCAGAAAAAAAATGAAGATGCAACTTTTTGGATTATCAATTGATCATTTAAGAAAAAGCTAAATGATCTTGTTCTGACTGCTCAAATGTCAATTTCTGCTGGTTTTCTTCGTCCTCTGTGATAATTAAAATGCACGTCTTTGGTTCAGGACTGTTGGTCAGACAAAACTAACAATTTGAGGATTTCAGCTCCGGCTGTGGGAAAGTTTGATGTTGTTTTTTTTTTTAGCAATTTTCTGAAAGTTTATCGACCAAAACGGTTAAATCGAGAAAATAACAGCAGATTAATCAATAAAGAAAAAAGCCATTATTTGCTGTCCTGATTTGATTATTATTTGATTATTGATTATTATTTCAACCTGACATACATGGCCAAAAGTATGAAGAGACCCAAACACTGCGCCCATATATGTGTGTGTGACTCTCTGCTATAGCAGATATCCAAGTCATCACTAAGGTGTTGGACGGTGTTGAGGTCAGGGCTCTGTCTCTGCAGGCCAAGACTTTTTTGCACCTTGTGTAGTGTAGGAAGATACCGTCATGTTGAAACAAGAAAGGGTTGCCACAACGCTACTGTCTCAAATATCACCGCTTGCTTTGAGCACTGAGATTGACCTTTCAATTGGAAGCAAAAGGGCCCAAACCACAAAAGTATGTGAACAAGAGTGTCTCCATTCGTTTTGTCTATATAGTGAATAAATATGTAATACGTTCGGGTAAAACACTCCTCCATGCTTAGTTCTGCTGGGTCACAGCACTGAACACTCACAGGTTTATAACTATAAGGCTGCATGTCGATGTGACAACAGTCACGTCTTGACTGCACTCATGCATGTTTTTAAACCTTCCAGTTCTCTAAGTCTCACCCATGCATGATGTGGAACACTCTCTCTCTCTGTGTGGGCACTTTATTTTACTTTTGTAAAATGTGTGTAATGGTGTGTGTGTGTGGGGGGGGGTCTTGTGCATATGTGTTAGGCGTGTGTGACAGTAGCTGGTAGCAGATGTTTATCACTGCCTCGCCTCCTTGCTGTAGATTAGTGACACATGATGACACCTCATGCAGATAACCTTCTACACTCACACAGCACTGCCACAGAGGTGGCAGAGGAGACAAGAGGAGGAGGAGGAGGAGGAGGTTTGGGATTTATCTGGTGTCTGCTCTGGGGATTCAGAGAGGAAACTGATAACACAGTGCCCTCTAGTGAAACGTGTCTGTCTTTGTCTCCAGATAGCTGCTATACAGCTAATCCATATTCAAAGGGAGGTAGACGGTGACATGATACACTATTCAGGTTTCCTTAGAATGCGTCTCAAGATAAGAGGAATGCGATTTGTCTTGTTTTTTTCAAATTACTATGAGTTGGCAAATGAGGAGTTTTTAAAATGCTGCTCCAATAATGATTCCGTACAGGTTTTAATCTGCATTTGAAGTCAGTTAATTCGAAAACAAGTCTCTCGTTCCTCAAGACACGTGCTTGATCATGCACCTCTATGCGGTAAATCCTGGATCATTGAAAACAGGACAACGCTGTTCTCTTTCATTCTGTAGACGCATTCAAATGAGCACATACTGTATATAGTGTTGACCTGATGGACTACGTTTGACTTTCTTCTTCAGGACTTTGAGAAACCCAATCCACCACAGAAACCCCTACCTGCAGACCCGCTGGGGAGGAGCTCTCGGCTGGGTCACAGTGTCCGGGTCCACGTCCCGGGAACCAGACCCCTCCCCATACCCATCCCCACTGTGCCCAGGCCTCCACCCACCATCCCTTTACCCAGCAGGTCAGTGCTACGGGACACGTATCCCATGTCTCTGTTCACACACGGAACACAATACATTGTTGGCTTCATCTTCATCTGTGAAAGTGATGGTTTACGAGTCCATCACGTCAACGTTTTGTCGCAGCTTTATTCATGACAGGAGCCACAGTGCTTGCACCATGTTTGGCACCTGGTGCACAAGAGGAATCACTGCATCTCTGACGGAGTTATTTTGCCATTAAAGCCTAAATGAATGACCATCGTGAGCATGAGGGACACTTGTGAATCTCCTCATGTGTTTTCCCTTCGATCTCATCAAGTTTGAGGCTCTCGCGACACTCGTTAAATTCCTATTTGCTCACACGCTGTATGTGAGGTGTTTTGCTGGATATTCACAATTCCATCCATGCAGTTGGGAGTGCTGGTCTGATTAATATGGTCTGATGAAATTTAGTTTACGCAGGGTATTCTTTTAACCTCTTTTGCATCACACCATGTGGGATAAAAGACTAATCAGAGAAGCCCTCCTCAGCAACTTGAAATTGGATCATTTGCAGTGAATCCTGGTTTTTGTAACACATTGTCATGCATGAGACGTGATAGCGTTATTACACCTCTCTAGCCTTGTGCTAATAGAAATCATGCACGTGTTGCTGATTGAATTAACGCACAGTGATTTAACATTCTGTCTTTACTGTGATGCTTTCGTTTCAGACCTGTGCCAATGTTGCCCTACAGACCACCAAAGACATGAGGACTGCTGAGCTCTCGACGTCACGGACGAGTCGATCTCACACCAACAGACGGAGACTTTCTGTATTTGCACTAATTACTGGGACTCTGTAAGAGCTTTTGGACAGTCTGAAGTGTCACAGAGTTTCTAGTGAAAGGGGGCTAACATCCCACCTCGGTGCTACGCCTCTGAAAGGTGCTTTGTTGTCCTCACTCAGGTACCAATGAACTATTTATCTATTTAATTATTTAACTGCGATATTACCAGTTTGTGCACAGGACACTCGTCCAGAGTGATTTTTCCACACGGAAAAGTTTAGAAAAATGGTGTAACGGTGTACTTAAGAATATTTCTTTTGCATTCTTCGCTGATTTTTATACTTGTTTTCTCAAACGAAATGCTGAAATATCGGATGTTTTTATAACCATTTAAGTTGCTTGAATATGTTAAGTGCAAAAGAAAGTTTGTTTCGTGGCTAAAGTGAAGATAAAGGGAAATGGAGCACAACTTGGCAAATTGTCAGTGTAGCGAGTGGGCGATAGAGCAGAGTTATTTATTCAGTGTTTCATATTTTTATGATGTATTCGATACCAAGTACATCTTTTCTAAAGTCGATATTAATCAAATCTTTTTTTAAATCAAATCCAGCGGACTCCAATTAAACTCCTCACTACGTTTTTATTGCGGGATTGATCGGATGAGCTCATTCCGCCGCCTCGCAGTCGGGCTCTTCTATCCCTTATAAATTCAGTTTTTTTGCGGCTAAGTACTTAACAGGAAAAGCACTTTCTCTGACTCACTGCTCGGGGCATGTGTTGGACGCTCCACCTCCTGGTTCTGGCAGATGCTGCTGAGGAGTCTTAACAGATTTGACAGACTGATTGTGTTCCAGAGAATTACACCAACAGCAAATAATTCAACATTAACTCCGGTGTTTGTATGTTTCACATTTACGCTCACTTTGTCCTCGAGTTGTTCGAGCCAAGCCGGATGACTTCAGCGCTGTGAGCTTTCCAAGCTTCCCCTCGACCGCGTCCAACAACGTGCTTAACCGTATCCATCTCCTCTTTTTGCCTTCATAACATTCCATTTTGGTTTTGTATATGTTTGACATTCTTGAACTCTGAGATTATTTGTGCGTTCTTAATAATTAGTAATGCTTCTCTTGTTTCGGAAGTGTTCAGAGTAACTGCTCTCCGCTGGAAAATGTTAGTGCTGTGTCGATTAGTCCTTAAATGTTTATTCCATTTGTAAAACAATCCTAAATGTGCTGTGTTTATTTACATCACTGTAACCTGCTTAAGCCATTGTAAAGAGTAAATATTGTATGTTATCATTTTCTTTATTTCTTTTCTTTTTTTTTATAAGCACGGTAATATAAGAACTGCTTTGAGGTTGTGCCCCATTTACACTGGCTGATGAAAACATGACTTTGAAGATTTCAACCTATGACTTGTAAGCCAGAGACGAATGTTTGAACTGAGAGATTTTATTGATGAAGTCGGAGCCAAATAAAAATCCCTTTATGGCTGTTTATAACAAGTTGTTTTAATTTGCATCCTCACTTTGATTTTCAAAGTTATTAAAAAAAAAAATAACTTCAAAAAGAAAATAGCTTCAGAGAAACTTTTTAAAACCATAAGTTGCTGTTAAGGAGATAAATAAGGGTTCATAAGAAAAACATTTTCACCATTCGATGAGCATGAATAATTAACTAATGACGTTCTTTGTTGTTGTTTGTTTGTTTTCTGGCCTCTGAGGGGGAGGAGTGTGCCTAAAGCGCTGTCTGCAAAAATGCAACCCACCTCACAAGAAAGCCACCAAGAGTCACCATGACAAACAAAAACAACAATACAACTCAGAGGCTTTGCTCATCCTTTCCTCGAGCAGCGACCAATAAACACTCCAGGTGTACGTGTCATTTTCCCCAATGAAAGTCTTACGTCATTCTTTATACGAGGGTCTGCACTACCGTCTGAACTGGCTCAACACTGCCACCTGCCGGACAACACTGGTCATTACAAAACCCTCTTTAATCTTGTCTTAATGTTCTGCCTCAAACCACGCGGTGAAGATGCCCTTCAGTCCTGATGAAGGACCGGCTCCCCCACTTGTTAACTTGGACCGTTACTGGGAAAGAATACTAACACAGGAAAACCCTTTGACGTCTAAACTGTGACTTAAGGAACATGATGGGACCAAAAGAAATGATCCATATTAATTAACGAAACAAGTCTGTGGCATTTCAGTGACAGTAACATTATGGCATCATATAAACAATTAATGTCAGCTGTAAAAAAATCAGTAAAGTTGTCCATTCATTGAGAATGCCACTTGTTGGCGCAAAAAAAAATGTTTTACTGGAAAGAAATTGTTTGACATTTTTGGTAAATATGCTTATTGTATGCTGTCTTTCGTAGCGTTAGAGGAGAGGATTGAACTGCTATAGCACTCTCATGTCTGCGGTAAGTAGAAGTATTTGATATCGTTACCGAAGGACGTTTTGTCTTTTTTTTGTTCAGTCATTCTACTCTTGAAGAACTGCAGGCTTCTGTTAGTGTAACACTGCTAAACTCTTAGTTTTACAGGTCTTCATTTTCTGTTCTTGGCTGTAGAAATAAATGATCCGAGTTTGTCAACCACTGAGATAATTATATTCTTAATCACTAAATTAAACAACAGTTGTTAAATAAATGTGTTTTATGTACAGCTTGTGGGCCTTGCATGTGAGCCAGTTCTCATTGTAAACATCAGACCCCGCTGAGTCTGCCCATCTATCTCTGTTGTCACACCAGTGTGTGTGTGTGTGTGTGTGTGAGAGTCACTTCTATGGGATTAGTGGCCACATGACAACACTGGGCTGGCCGCCTAGAGAGCCTTTCATTTGGCTTCACTTGCAGAGGCCGTCTGTGTGCCGTCCAACACTTCACTGAGAGCTGGAGGTTTCCAGACTTCATTTCCTTGGATCTGTAGAGGAAGTTTTAACCGGACGGACTGGGAGCTCACTTGTCATGGCGCAGGACATTACCAGTTTAACTGGAGAGGATTATTTTGAAGGGAACTCACCCTGTTCAGACACGGACGCTTTAAGCCCAGGGGACAAAGAATGTGAAGACATTTTGGAGCTTAATCAGTTTGATGGACTTCCTTATTCCTCCAGGTTTTACAAATTGCTCAGAGAAAGGAAAGAGCTGCCAGTGTGGAGAGCAAAGTGTGAATTCATGGACACTTTGGCCAAGGGACAGTTTGTCATTGTCAGTGGCTCTGCCAACACTGGGAGAAGTTCTCAAGTGAGTACCGTGGGGCATTGGACACTTTAGATTGCACTGCCATGGAAAATATTGCAAAATGTAATCACGCAAAAGGGACACTTTCAAACCCATTTTTTTATCTACTTATAGTTGGGAGGCATCTGTCACGTAAACAACTTCTCTCACTCTTATTCTGAAACAGATTCCCCAGTGGTGTGCCGAATTCTGCCTGTCAGTCCAGTTCCAGCAGGGCATGGTGGTTTGTACCCAGACTCACTCGCAGCAGGCAGTAGATCTCGCCTTGAGAGTGGCCGATGAGATGGATGTCAACATTGGTCATGAAGTCGGGTACAGCATCCCTTTGGAGACGTGTTCCACTAATGACACAGTCCTCAGGTATGGTGAAGCGGCAATTCTTACTTCCAAAATCCAGCAGTGTTTCTCTATCTGGTTCTTTCTCCTCCCCCTTTTTGGGGGTTTCAATAAAGCGCTGTCATGACACACACACAGCTAAATCACCCCGCCTTTTCTTATTCACAAGAGAGAAGTGAACAAAAGGCCTGAGGGGGGGAGGGGAGAAGGGGGGGGGGCTCTTTTCAGAGACTCCTCCACAGCTGCCCCGGCTCCCTGTCTGCCCATATGTCACAGTCCCTCATGTGGGTCCCTCATAAGTCAGCTGGGGAACAAAGACACTCAGCACATTGAGGGGAGAAAAAATCAAATGAACTGGCAGCCGGCAAGTACGAAAGGATCCACTCCTCCGACTGATTATCGGAGTAAATTACACTAATAGGGGCAAAGCTGAAGTGCCTTTCATTAAAATGCCATTCTGATGTTCCTCTCTTTCAGCATAGAGGCTTACAATTCAAGAAACTGAGTATTTATTTCAGGCTATAATGAGTTTGAACACAGCTGTTTGCTCCCTCCTAATGTGAAGCGTCATTTTGTCCCCCACAGGTACTGCACAGATGTCATGCTCCTGAGGGAGATGATGTCAGACCCTTTGCTCGAGCGCTACGGCGTGGTGGTCGTGGACCAGGCCCACCAGAGGACCGTAGCCACCGATGTGCTCCGGGGTCTGCTGAAGGACATTGCCCTGCAGAGGCCGGAGCTCCGCGTGGTCCTCCTGACAGCTGTTGAACCGGGCCCACAGCAGCTGGCCCATTTCACCGGGTCAGCGGCGCCTCTGATTCGCCTGGAGAGCCCGGGTGCAGGGGAGGTGGTGCACAGCAGCACGGGTGACAGCTACTTCTGCTCGGCCCTCCGTCTGGTGCTGGAGATCCACCGCTCTGAGGAGGAAGGAGATGTGGTTGTGTTTCTGGTGACGACGCAGGTAAAAATCAACACTGCATGATTTCATCTGCAGTCTGAATATACAGTATATGTCTTCCTTTGACTTTCTTCTTTTTTTTTACTCTCCACCAGGAGATAGATCTGGCCCATGACATCCTGTGTCATGAGGGGCACAGTTTACCCCCTGATCTGGGCGAGCTCCTGCCCGTTGCTGTGCACCCTGGCCAGCCTGGGAATCTACCAATCATGGGGGAGGAGGAGACGGGACTGACCCGCAGAGTGTTCCTCACATCCAGTCCAAACGAGGACTTCTTCTGGGCTGCTAGCTCAATACGCTTTGTCATTGATGCCGGGCTTGGGAAAAGATATGTAAGTTAGTCCTTATTTGTTCTAGGGTTATAAATCATATTACTACTTCTGTAGAAACCCAACAGAAGTAGGCATGTAGGTTTTAGGGTTCCCCACAATGATGTAGAATAACGGGGAATAAAACAACTCACCATGTTGAGCTAAAATTACATAATTACTCTTGTTTAGTTTTGTTTTTAAACTGCAGCTGGTTCTTTTTGTTACATTAAAAAGCAATTGCAAATAGAAATTGCTACCCAGAAACACACTCTGTAATGTTTTAATCTGATGTCTGAAATGTAATGTCTTACAATTATTTATGCCATAACCCTTTAATGTACAACAATAAATCAGGTTTACAACCCCAGGATCAGAACAAACTCAGTCATCATTCAGCCGATCAGCACGAGTCAAGCCAAGAGTCGCAAACAGCTGGCCGGTCCAACAGGTGAGAACTTTAAGAAACACTTTTTGATGCAAATCTCTGGCAGCTGTCCTGTCCTCAAAAAATATCTTTCTTTCATGTAGGCAAGTGTTTTTGTCTGTACCCAGAGGACAGACAGCTTCCCATCGAGATTCGCCCACATGTGGTGGAGTCTGACATCTCTTCCACGGTGCTCTTCTTGAAGAGGATGGAGATTGCTGGACTGGGCCACTGTGACTTCATCGACAGGCCGGGTGAGATTCACAGAAAAGGCGACTAAATAAACAGAGAGAATATTTTCATGGATGTTTGTATCGGCTAAGCCCGTGGTGTTTCCCATCCCAAACATCCCCTCCACCTCGGTGATAATGAGGTGAATTTTGGTTTCAGTCAGTCCGTTCCCTTTTGTTGCAACACAGGAACTTCTTTTTATTGGTAGGCAGTGAGCCGTGCCTCAGCTGAACTGACAGCTCCTGTTCTGGGAGCATCCTTTTAGAGCTGACCTGCTTCCCTGTGCTTTTGTTCCCCCGGATTTATTCACCCTCACTACCACAAACACACACACACACACACACACACACACACACACACACACACACACACACACTGAGCCTCCCATTAGTTGATTAGAGCATAAAGGTTGTGTTGCTCTGTGGAAGTGAAGATGATAATAGAGAGAATCTAAGGTGGATTTAATTCTCTCTCTCTCTCTCTCTGTGTCCATGTATCTTTGTTTCACTGCGATGTTCATGGAAAAACATGTTTTTTTTGCAAAGACGGAATAGAAAAATCTAGTTTGTACCATGACATAGTTTTTCATTTTGCATAGTGATGCATGGCAGATGTTGGTGAGGATTATACAATCCTAATCTTCTGCTGCCTTTTTACCCATGCGTGCCCACCAGGGTGCCAGTATACTGTCGGGGATTGTCCCAGGGGGGGTCACCACTTTAGCTGACAGTTTACACAGCATGAAAACTGAAAAATAATCCAGCATTAGACAAAGTATATCTGTATGTACCTAATAATCTCCCAGTGTAAATACTAGACATTAATAAATGCATGTACTGGTTATTGGCAGGATTTGGTTCTCAGTTTAACAAAGATTACATTTTGTCAACAAAAAAAAACCAATGTATAATCTAAAAACCTTTCCAACCCAGATCCTGAAGGTCTAATGCAGGCTTTGGAGGAGCTGGACTACCTTGCAGCTCTGGATGATGATGGGAACCTGTCTGAGATGGGCATCATCATGTCCGAGTTCCCCTTGGAGCCCCAAATGGCCAAAACTCTGCTCGCTTCCTGTGAGTTTGACTGTGTCAGCGAGGTGGTCATTGCCGCTGCCATGCTAACGGGTAACGTGTTGTACTTCCATTTGAACAAATATCTGTTAGTACATAGTAAACGGTAATTTTTTTTTACTGTTTCTAAACATCACATTTATCCGGTTGTTCTTTTTTTCAGCACCAACTTGCTTCTCGGTTCCCTCTGCGGAGCTGAAGCCAGAGGTGACCCAGTGCCGCATGAAGCTCCAGCACCCGGAGGGAGACCACTTCACCCTCATCAATATCTATAGGGCCTTTAAACAGTGCCAGCAGGATCCATGTGAGTTTAGAGAGCATCACCTGCATGGAAGCACACAAACACACACAGATGCTGCAAAGAGTGAATGAAGAAAACTCAGCGTAACGTTTAGCAAAACAAGTTTATTGGCCTTAAAAAATGATATTGAAGGTCACTTGAAATCATCTTGATTTTTATAGATTATTGTCCCATTGATTGTCCCACTCTGCATTCCTATTGTCATCTCCTTGGCTCTGTCCTTCTTCCCTTGTTAGACTGTGATGTGGAGCAGTGGTGTCAGGATCTCTACCTGGACCACGCTGCTCTGCTGATGGCTGACGCTCTTCGCGCCGAGCTAATCGACACCCTGAAGAGGATCGAGCTGCCCATCTCGGCGCCCGCCTTCGGTTCACGAAACAACACCCTGAACATTAAGAGAGCCCTGCTGGCGGGTTTCTTCATGCAGGTCAGAAAACACAACTTTATGATACCAGTCAACGAAAACACGATGGAATTATTAGATCAACATCAGCAGCTTAAAACTTTTCATCTTACATCAAACAATGTATTTCTGTTCATTTAGTAATGTATGTGATTAAAAAGACATTTTTGTCTTTGCACTTAAATCGACAATTCCACTTCTCTCCACAACTGTTTCAGTATTTCAACCTTTGAAATGTTTCAGCTGCAAATTTTAGCAGCAAGTACATTTTCTTCAGAGAAATCAGCCTTTTTTTTCAGGGCTAGATCAGTATACATAGTATATCAGTATAGTGACTCCAGTCCCTTTGGTGGAAATCCATCCAACTGTGCCTGACCGTGATTTCCCTCAGGTGGCGCGAGATGTGGATGGATCAGGGAACTACTTGATTCTGACCCATAAGCATGTGGCACAGATCCATCCTCTGTCTGGCTACGGAGCCAAGAGCCCCAAGCTGGGCCTGCCTGAGTGGGTGCTGTTCCACGAGCACTCCTTCTGTGAGGACAACTGCCTCCGCACTGCCACCCACATAACACCAGAGGAGTAAGTCCTTTAAACTAGATTATGTTTTTTGTGTATTTTAAACTATGCACTTGTTTTGCAATCACATAACTGGCATTGTTGCAGTCCCCTGTTGCTCTAAAAGAACCCAGTAGACCACCCCTCGTATCTTCACATTTAAAGAAGCTTAAAAGTAATCAGACAGACTCGCTCCCGATCCCTTTTCGGTCCAGATGTAAAGCCCCAGTTCAGCAGAGACTAGTCATGCTGGTTGTGCAGGGAGGTATCCTAATCCCGTTCTCAAGTATCAGCTGGTTAGAGGGGATTATGGATAGCACAGATCCCTGGGAATGAAGAGCAGCAGCTTAAGGGGGGAAGAGAAAGCTCTGCAGCCTTTGTCATGCTCTGTAAGGTTCCACATCTTGAAATGTATATCCGTTCATTGCGGTTCAAATAGCTTCTCTCCAACAAAAATGTGTCATTCCAAACTCACCCAAATTGAAAACGAGATTAGTTCAGTTGCATTCAACACAACAATGTTTTTTTGTCCTCTCCTCCCCTCCTAGGTTTGTTCAGATGGCACCACAGTACTTTTTCTACAATCTACCGCCTAGTGAGAGCAAAGACATCCTCCAAAACATTTTGAACCACGGAGCTTCTCGGTACCAAGAGGAGAAACCTCCAACCTCACCAGATGAAGCCCAGGAGGACCAGACTTCTGACCGCTGTGTCATACAATGACTCACTGACCCATTGTTCCCAGTGATTGTGATGAAATAACCAGTAGGACGTTTTGCACTATATTGCACAGAAGCACAATTTCAATTAATATAATTGAAATTATATTTTGATTTGTTTTTTTAGGAGTAATTTCCTCTGTCTGTGCCCCCTATCCCTCCTCTTTTGTGTCACAATACCATGTTGTTTAATAGTTTTACAAAGTGCACTAATATATGAAATGAAAATAATAATTGCTGTTCTCATCTTGATTTTCAGTTCCCGGTTATTTATTTATCCACCTATTCATCAGAAAGATCTGGTTACTAAATTGTTAAAGGAACAGTGTGAAGGATTTGGCGGAATCTTGCGGTGAGGTTGCAGATTACAACTAAAACGTATCCCGTGTGCCAAGCGTGTAGGAGAACTACAGTGGCCGACGCAAAAACGCGAATGGCCCTATGTAGAACCAGTGTTTGGTTTGTCCATTCTGGGCTCCTGTAGAAACGTGGTTTCTTGAAGAGGACCCACTCTGTATGTAGATACAAATGGTTCATTCTAAGTAAACGAAGGTAAATTTATGGATAAGCTATCCCATTTCTGCCAATAGATCCCCTAAATGCTACACACTGTTCCTTTAAGGATCATTTCTCATTCTTTAAATGTCAAATTGTATTCTACTCAAGCGAGGTTTATTATTTAGGATCACAGTCCCTTTAAAAAAAAAAAAAAAAAAAAAGTAATGATTCTGTGGCTGCTTCGCACATATTCACCCACAGCACTGAGGGTCCAGTCTGATTAATGAGGTGCAGGGACAGTTAAGGCCCACCTGCAGCTCCATCTGGTGCGGATACAGTTCAGTAACAGTGAGGTGACCTAATTCACCGACACTGCATTGAAAACATCATTCCCCCTCTCCAGTGACCCGGGCTGAGCGGTGACCAAGAACCAATGCCAGAACCCACAGGGTACAGTGTGGCCTGACCCACTTAAAGTCTTTTACAAACTGTCTTTTCGAGGTGAACCAGCTGTGCGCAATAAGTTTTGAGATAAGTTAGGTGTTTAAATGTCAGGATAAATAAACCGAAACAGCAGTCCAATATGTCAGATCATAATTTATTATCCAAAGATATGTTTACCTAAACTAAAAGCTAGTCAGATATGTGTCCTATTAGCACAAGGGCACCGGAGCATTTTGTGATGCTTTAGGAGAAACCTACAATATCTTCAGGGTGACGGTACATAAGCAGCAATACGGCACATACAATGTTAAAAAAAACTTTATTTTCACATCACAGCAAACCATGCCGATATAAACTTAGATTTATACATACAGCCATGTGGACAAACTAGCATCTGAGCTTGCATTAAATGTTTTTGCATTAAATGTTGTTTTGAAAAAGGACGTAACTCGTTTGATCTCGTTTCAACTTGTCAGCCCTCGATCATACTTCAATCTATTATATTCACAGCATTACTGGTATTATTGAAAAACACCAATTATATTCAGATTAATCATCATCTTTGTGAGCATGTGCTAAATGATCGATCTCTTGAGCCCCATGTGTGTAGAAGTCATATGCGATTATACCATCTTTGAACTCTTATGCCGTATGTTTTAGTTTTGTAGAAAAATGAGGCAACCCGGGTGATGTTTGGTAGTCAACAACAAATCCTACACATAGGAGCTTAACATGTGACCCATAACTGCTCGAGCAATAAGAAAGTTAAATAATATCTTCTGAATTTACAGCTTTTCACAAAAATGTACAATTCAAAACCTGTGATGCAAAAAGATGAGCTCAGTTTTAAAAGGCGCAGGAGGTGAAATTATCTTTCAAACTGTAATTCAGAGTAAGACGGTGTTGCCTGAGCATGTGCCTGTAAATAATGGTGCCTATAAATCATCGTTTTCCGTCACAGCATTTCTGAGAAGACGGTTGTTAAGTCTTAAGGTCTTGAGCGTCTTGCTGTGTTTTGTGTCATCGTGAATGCGTGTCGTCACTTCCTGTTTGTGGGGTCAGCTGCTGCAGCAGCTCTATGTGGAGCTCGACGCGGCGGAGGAGAGGTGCGTTTTTCTCAGCTCGCAGCAGCTTGGAATACACATTCCTGTAGGTTTTCAACAGCTCCTCATCCTTATTGCTGTATTAAAAACACAAATAACATGGCCATCAGCGAGCACCGTGACAGTTTAAAGGATATTACGCACACCGTAACGGTCTTCTATTCTTGCTCACCTTGGTTTCCGTTTCATCGTCGTCATCAGTTTGATCAGCTGCAGCAGCAGGAAGGAGAAACTCGGCTCAAACACCCCAATTAACTTCATCACTTCCTGGAGGTTCAGTCCGGAGGCGGAGCCACCGACCACATCACGAGACTCTGCCGATTCAGCTGCGTCTGGTTCCCTCAACTACAGCACAAGACGCGAAAGGAAAAGATGTTGTGGGTTTCAGTGCGTGATCCATAAACCGACCAAAGCTCTGCATATAAGCACAACCACGAGAAAGCGTCCTTCCCATCTGTACCTCTATCTGCTCCTCCAGCAGCTCTTTATGAATCAGCAGGAAAGCACAGCGAGTTTCTGCCATGAGCTCCACTGCTCCCGTCAGGCTCTTCAGCTTGGCTGCATTGCTGCTCTGACCTGTGGAAGCACATTATGAAACGTCACTCTGGAGGCCGTGGGTGGGAACGCCGTTTCTCTTGACAAAACCAAAACACGACAACAAGTCACTCACCCGCCATGGTGAACTCGGCAAAGGCCACCCTCTCCAGGAGCGTGCGGAGCAGCTCACAGGGAGCATCTTTGAGGCTGAGGAACAGACAGACCGCCTTGCTGTAGTGGAGCTCTGCCAGGCTGCGATGCTGCTTCCTCAAGTGTTCATCCCCCACCTGTCACACAATTGGAGCATGAAACACGGACATCCTTCTGTGTGTACTTTACTGCTATAAGTAGCTATAGCGTCCCCATCTCCAGTAATCCTATTCTAGTCAGAGTGAAGCTTTATATTCCTGTGTCATTTTGCATGGTTTCATACCTGGTTGCGGAAGCAGCTGTGGTACATGGAGGCCAGGCGGTGGTGGATGGTGGCAGCTCTGTACTGGTAGAGTGGCTGACGAGCCGACTCGGTCTGCAGGTCGCAGTACTTCAGGGACTTCATCATCGCCTCAGTCACCTCCCGCTCAATCTGGGGAAACAAACAGGGATGGATGACTGAATGTTTGATCGCATGTCTTGGCGTTACTGGTGCAAAAAAACAACTGATAATGCATCCATTTAAAGTCACAATGATTGCCTTTTTGGCATCAATGATCATTCAGTCGCAAGATAATCAAAATGTCTGTGATCTTAACTTAATTCCGAATGTTTGTGAAACAAACGCACCTGCTCCTGGGCCTTCCTGGACAGCGGGGCGTAGTCCTGTAGCAGTGTAGCCAGGGTGAAATAGGTCGTGGACAGCTCCCAGTTCACGCTGTCCCACACCGCTGGGTGGTTCTCTCGGCTCGCCAGTGACTTCATAGCCCTCGAGTAGTAGTCTATGGCCTGGGGGTGATACAATAGATAGAATCAAAAGCGTACTAGGCTTAGGGTTAAGATGTAGGGAGAAACAAGCTGATCATTTTCCATCAAGTGTGAATGCTGGATCCAGATTTAAAGACCTAAAGGGTTTGAAATCGCACCTTGTTGTAGTAGAGGGCCTCTTCAGGCGAGAACTCCCCCCGGCTCTGGTCGGCAGACACGGCACAGTGGGCCTGAGCGCAGATTCTCATCAGCCGGCCGGTGTTGCACAGCAGCAAGGCTGTGTTGGTGCTGTCCCCAATGGCTTCAAAGTCCTTCATGCCTTTCTCGAAGAATGCAAAACTCTTTTTCCACATCTCCTGCTCTGCTATGGACACAGACTTCTTCACTGGAAGAGGAGGGGGGCGAAGGAAAGTTAGAAACAGCAACATGGGCAAGGCAGCAATACGTTTGTATGAATTGTTTTTTTTCTGCATTTGATTCAGGTTGGAAGATATTATTTGGTGGTATCTTTCAAGTACAGAAATTCTGTAAATTACATAATTACAGGGGGCTGTATCTATAAATTGAAATGAATAATTGTACTGTTTTCTGTACACTCATAGGTTGATCTGCTGTCTACTAATCCAACATACCTTCTTTCTCAGTCTGCATGGCTGCCGCCTGGTTCATATAGTAGACCCCCATCTCGTTGCGGATGTTGCCCAGCCTTTTGAGCACCTGAGCCAGCTGATCTTTCAAAGCCTCCGAGATCACCAGTTCATACGCCGCCTCGTAGCACTTACTGCTCACAAACAGCTGGTACTCCGGGTCCATGGCCAGGTCTGTTGCCATGTTGAAGGCTGGTGGACAGAGAGTACAGGCATTGATAAATAAATGAAGAGAACAACGTGATAAGACAAGAAACAAGCACTGAAATGTTATTGTGAATGACATTGGTAGAGCTGAAAAGGATAAGAAGACACCTGTTGTGGAGAAGTGTTTGCTAACACCCCTAATTTCAATACATCAAGTAAGAAAGTCGGCCATTGTGTGCTTTAACATGTGTACGTGTCTTTAGTGACCGACCTTGGCAGCTGCTCTCTCTGTGCAGGCTGTGCAGGATCTCCTGGTCCTCTTTGGTCTGGTAGCTGTACTCCTCCAGGTAGGCTGCTCTGTTGTGGGCATTCTGGGCCAACATCAGCTGGATGTCCCCACACAGAGACAGGCACTGGCTGTGAAACTGCAGCATGTGGGGGTGCGGTGTACCGCTCACTGAACAATAGGCATCTAGAGGAAACGGTAGAGGAGGAAGGAAGGGGAAAGATAACTTATTTCGGTAATTTCAGCTGGTAGAAATGACACTCTTTTCAGCAACAACACTGAAAAGCAATAACTATCGTAATGGTGTATTCCAGGATTAGATAAACTCACCGTAACACTGCAGGGATAGCTTGATGTAGCGCAGGGCCCGCCCGTACTTCAGCAGGTTGCTGGCTGCATCAGACAGGACGTAGTAGGCCTTGGACGCTTTGAAGAAGAGCTGCAGCTTCATGCGGTGCTGCCACGAGCCGGGAATCATCCCGGAGCGAGTCGGGTGCTTCTGACTGTGGACCGTGGACTGACCCCTTTCCAGAAGGAGAGAGATGCCTTGCTCAGCAGCGCAGGCTCCTATTGCACTTCTGTCCTCGTATTTAAGAGGAATGGCGGTGTTGGGGTCTGCAGCTGGGAGATCGCTCTCCTTCTTGATGGTGCCGTCCACTGCCTTCAGCCCCTGTGTAGTGCAGTTACAGTTACAGTTACAACACAGTGGCTGACACATGTCTTGGGACACGTCACATTATTAGCATTGTATGAACCCGAAACATAAACATCATGCGGAGACTCGCCTTTAGCACGTAGCTCAGGACGTGTCTGCATCTCTCCTCCTTGTCTAGAGAAACAGGGAAGACACCGCTCGGCTGCAGGGATCAAAAAGAACAAAAGGGAAGGTTATGTTTTGGTGATTACATAAAACATATTTATCCGTGTATTCCACACTGTCCCCTCAGGTCTGTGTAGAAGAAAAGCATTTGGAGGGGCGCTCACCCTGATCTGGTGAGTGGATTTGTATTTCTCCGGGACCGACAGCTCCCCCACAGAGCGGATCACAGCCACAGCTTTGCTGTCGTCCTGCGGGCTGGAGCAGGAGCCGTAGGAGCCGTTCTCGTCGCTGTCCTCCGTCAGCTCCTCCTCTTCCTCCCCGTCTTCGTCGCTGTAGCTGTCCTCTGATCCGCCGGCCCGGAGCGACTCGCCTTCATCTTCTTCCGGAGCCTCGTCGAGCTGGAACAGCTCTGACAGCATGTAGTGGGCGGAGGCGATGATCTGAACAGACGAGGAGACAGAGGAGAGCAGGACTCGAGTCGGGTTCGATCAAATCCTAAGCTATGGCATTCTCAGATGAAAACTGCTTTTACTTTTCACTTTCCCGATGTCTAAATATAGATTCAAAATACTTGTTTTTAAATCCTCGCTCACCTGGGGGTGCCTCTCCTCATCCAGAAGTTTGACGCAGTTCAAGAGAAGCGTTCGGATTGTGCCGTAGTGCTTTCTGTTCTGCCTCGCCTTCAGCATCAAGTTGCTGGCAACTCTGCAACCAACAACAGAAAATACAACGCATTACATTTTGCAGACTTTCATTGTTATTTATGTCGGATTCAAGCAGAAACTCATTTGCAAACAATATCTGTACAAACAACGTGAAAATGGCCGATTCAATCTCTGACCATTTTAAAATATTCAACAGCATAATACTCTTTAAACATCTAATTCAGTCAGCTTAACTAAATATTTTAAATATTACAAATAATAAGCTCATAAAAATACATTTTCTAGGTAAAATATAAAATGTCAAAAGCTATTTTGGGAAAGGAAAACATTTTTTTTTTAATTTGAGAACTGCAGGGATTGTGACGCACAGTCCTTTCCTGAGACTTGCCTGTACAGTAACACTGCCACGGGGAGAGTGAAGGGATTCTGACATTTCTCCTCTTCTGCCTCCTCACACAGAGTAGTAAGATCATAAAGCTTCACAATGTCACTCCCGCTAGCTGTGGATTCAAGAAATAACATTAGAAAATGTCAAGATAAGTACAGAGTGAAGACTTCCTGTTCACTCATCTCCCACCTTTGAAGAGCCAGTAGGTGTGACCCTCTTTGGTGCAGTTGGACTTGAGGAAGGAGAGGATATTTTGGGCGATGTCTTTTACCACCCTTGTGGAGAAGTTTGAATTCTCCAGATGAGGGATGTCCTCTGTTTTTATCATCTCATATTTCTGTAGAAAAAAACAAAACGTGTTATTTTATTTCAGTTATTAAATCAATAAACCAATAATAATAATACTTGCGATGCTGGACGACAACAAACGGTAATTTACCTGAACAATGCCATTGACGTGAAAGCACATGACCAGCTCTGGGACGTTACACATCAGATTGTCGAGCCAGTAGTCGATACCTGTGAGGATGTTGATTGGTTTATTGTTGTCCCTGAAGAACAGTTAGAGAGGTACGCGTTAGATTAAACAGGAATTAAACAGGTTTAAAATTAAACTAAAAAACGCTGCCATTGCATGCACAGATTCATTTGCATTATCTTGCTGACACCCAACAGAAATGCAATTAATATCACATTATTGTCATTTACTCTCTAAATGAGTAATTTCACATCCTTAAAGGGAGCAAATGGTTTAAAAGTCAAACCTGAGTCTCAGACTGACGGCAGGATAGCGACCACCTCCGAAAATAGGCATGTTGGACCCAACCAACATGTGGATGTCTTCAAACGTCCACATTATGTTCCGCACAAAGTCGTTTCTTAAGCCCTGTCAAACGTGTACGCAGACATTAGCCGTAAGCTACCAAACTGTAGCGGTAAGCCATGAAGGAGGGGTGAGAGGTTGTACTACCTGGCTGTTCTCCCCTTCGTCAAAGAGCATCGGGAGGTTTTGCTCTTTGGGTACAGAAGTCACCTGGCCCAGAGCAAACTGGCTGTCCATAGACACACTGCCCTGCACATGGAATAGTCGCAGCGCTGTCAGTATCTAAAAACACTTTCTAAAACATGTCATCCCACTTCTTACTTAACATTTTGATTGGCTACAGCGCACAGGATTGATTCCTAATCAAAGAAGAAATTCACATCATTTCTGAAGTAACATTCCCGCATTAGAGGCTAAATAACAAACAGCTAAGACACCGTACCTGCTTGGGAGCATCTGACTCTTCGGTGTCGGACGCTGCGCTGGTGAAGGCGGTGGGCCATGAAGAACTGTACTCCTCTGCCTCATTCTGCTCCTCCCCGTCATTCGGGTTGTCTGGTACGGGCTCTGCTGCCCCATCACCATTGATACTGCAAACACAGCAGTAGTTATCGGATAAGACTGGGAAGGATGCACCTTAAAATAAAGCGTCGCCTAGCTCCCATAGTAAACCCTACTCGCTTATTTTGTACTCACCTGTAGTAGAGGAACTTTGACAGGATGGCTTTCTGATACCAGTGCTCTTTACTCTTCTTTTTCCTCTGCCACTTCTGATCGATTAGTCGCTGGTAAAACTCTTTCAGCCACGTCCAATCTCCTGTCTACAACACACACACATGACAGGGCCTTAAGCCCCACACTTAAAAGATACTGTCATAAGGAAAAAAGGGTCTGGAGTCCCTGCAGTACCTGAGACGATTGCATGAAGAGCTCTTGAATGTCCAGCTCATCCAGAAGCAACGTCCTCCCCACGCGGTGAACAGCCATACTGACGTGGGACTTGCTGTAGGGAATCTTCAAAAGCTTCTTGATGTTCTGAATGTGACGGAAAACAATGTTAACCCTCAGGTGTATGAGCACGTTTTCAGAAACAAAGAAAGAAATGTGAGCTTTCATAAGAGCTCCACAAACCTCCGAGTCTGACACCACGTCGACATCGTCTCCGATGCAATCGATGAATTCATAAGCCATCCCAAAACTGCAGAAGAGGAGAAAGGAACGTATTCACTTCAGGATCCACAATAAAGCAGAGTATGTGCAGCGAAAGCCTTCATAAATACATGACTGTGCTCACTAAAATGTGTTTAACGTCACAATACATATTAAATTCCCAACATGTAGGTATGACTGTAGACTGGCAAACGCAGCACTCGGTGTGTAACATGAGGTCTTGTACACTCCCGACAATTGTCAACACCATTTTGCAGATCATACATTGGTGATACATGCGTCGTCGGTACTGTGAGAGATTGTTTAGGTGTTTGTATGATTGGTCCCATCAGGAGGGGTGAGGAAAGTGGGCCTACTGGTTAAAGAGACAGTACTGAACTGCTCTGCAGAGACCAGCAGCGTTTCACACTAATAAATATCAGTTGTAGTCACGATGGTATACCTGGAAAAGGGCTTGCTCTTGCTGCTGGACCCTAATACGGTGGTGCCAGCGCTGCCCAGCTGCGGGTTTTCCCTCAGCCAGTTGGCAGGAGGCAGCTTCAGGTCGGTCTTCTCCTGCAGCAGCGCATAGCTGGTGGGAGGTGGGGCGGCACAGTACTTGACCACGGCACGGCTCTTTATCTCACTGTTGCCCGTGCATACGGAGTCCTTCAGGGCGACAGAAGTAAAGTGAGTTACCGTGATTCTGGTGCTTCAGCGTAAACATGTCTAGTCTAACATTAGTTACTCACGTGTTTGCTGTTCTCTCCTGCGCATGGAGGGCCACTGCTGTCTTCCTTGGCGTTATCCTGGAGGACCCCAGGCTCTCTGTCCCCAGCTGATGCGCTCATACTGGACACACGACCGACCCAGCGAGCACTGGCGATTTTCTAACAACCACACCAGCTATCCATGACTTGGATAACTCGTGACAGTCTATGTGTTTGGCAAGGTAACGAGCGAGATACGCGAGTTATCTCGATACAGTGGTCTCTAGTTTGATAGCTTGACAGGCTAGCTCAACGCTGACTCACAAACTGCTGTACAAAATAAGTGTAGTTACACGGTTCTTATATTTAGGAGAGACAACACTCACACGATACACTGTTAACCGTTCTAATGTTCAGCCTTTACTTAAGTAGTTAAGTAATAAGCCTGCAGCTTCTTCTATTTCCATCACCAGCCAGTATGTTGTTGTTAGACCGCACGTTATTACCAGCAGTATCAACTTCCGGTTTCACGGTAAGACAAACTCTAAAACTCATCCTATTTGTTATTTCGACAATCAAAATTACTCCAAATGTTAAGTATAAACTGAACAATTTGAAATAGTAGAACTTTACCTTGTATTAAGGAAAATATTTCAGCTACTGCGACTTTTTGAGATGAATGTATGAACCGGAAGTAGTTTCCGAGCCTTTCTAGAAACGTTGAGCACCTTCTATTCTGTGCTGTTGTATTTTATTCTGAAATGTACTCACATGTCGACTATTAACAGCAAAAAGTAAAGTATTAAAAGTACAACTACAAATGTATATCAAAGCGTGATATCATATTATATTATACTATATTATATTCAGTGGTGGATGAAGTATTGAGGTATTTTATTTATGTAGAAGTAACCAAATGAGAATGTAAAAATAGGACTTGGTTAATAACAAGTCAAAAATGCATTCATAGTTTTACTTAAAGACGAATTACCTTAGCAGCACAAATTCAGATTACTAATGTGTCCATTAGATTTACATAAAATGGAAATTTGTCTTTGGCACGCTCATATAAGACACACGTACCAAGCACAACAATACACAACAATTGTGAAGCAGCTGACTGAACAGGGAGGAGCTGTGAAACTGCTTCAGGCATCATTCCTGTGCTAACGGGTAGGCTGTACGTGTTTTTTTTGTCTTCGACCTAAATCAAGTGGCAGCGGAAGACTCATTAAACCCGCCGCTTCAGGACATTTTTGGGGACCGTGTGACATATTCGTTTTTATTACGATGGCAAGCTGGAAGAATCACGTGCGTGCTCGGCTGCAGCAGAGAGACCAAACTGAGAAACTCCCGTACCTTGGCGTCTTCACAAGCTGTAAGATTCATTATTATTTTCTATTTCAGCATTTGCAATGATGATGTTCTCCCTGTCTTAGTCTGAGGACATGTGCCTGTTTGATTTTAGTGTCTCAGTTGGAGGAACGTTTTGAAATTCGCCAACAATTTTTGGATGATGTTCAGTCCAAGAGGTCAGAAAAGTAGAATTTCACGAAACTAACTTTTGGCCTTTCAGATGATCTGGATGCAAAAAAAACAACCTTAAAATTTAAAATCATTGCACTGTTTGTTTTTTTTCAGTTTAGAAAGAGGTGGCTTTGAAGTTGGGAGAAATATCAGACTGCTTCTACTCCAACTGAGAGAGAGTGAACATCTTGAAGAAAAGGTGGGTGAAATGTGGAGAAATCAGTGATAAACACCATAACATCAGCCTCCAACTGTATGAAAGAGGTTATCAGCTATCATGTCACTATATAAGCAGAAGCAGTTTGCATTAATGGTGATTGGTGTTTTCAACACAGGCAGTGACCCTTGAACTGGTGTGGTCCTCACTTTATCCACCCTTTAATCAATTCATCCTTTTGCTTGTTGCGTCCCCAGCTGTCTCAGACTGTCTCTGACCTGACCACTGTCCTATACCTGAAAGAAGCTGAACTGCAGCACTGGCAGTCACGGTAATTTCAGGTTTTTACTCCAGCCATCACAATGTTTTCTCTCTGCTTTCTTTATACAAAACTGAGTATAATAACAAGAGAAGAATGAACACAGGGTGCCAGTCCTATTGGTTGTTGGGTCACATTTACGAATTCTATGGAAATGATTTGGGATATGTAATGTTTAACAGCTTTTTTTCTTAAAAAAGACAATGTTTTGTTGTTTGTTTGACATAAATATACTGTCTTGATATATTATCAGGGGGTATTAAGGAGTTTTTTTATGATGGGAGGGCGTTGCTTTTAAAAAAATATGAAATATATACAATTCAGCCTCCCTCCTTTACATTGTATCCACCTATCAGACATCATAGAGCAAGTTGGAGAAATGCTGAATTTACAAGTATTTTGTGAACTGTCTAGCAAAGTTATTTTCAACGAATACCTTCCCATAATCGCTGTATATGTTACATAGTAAATAAGAGAATGTTAATATGGTCAGTTTGAGCATATAGTGACTGAACAGCAGACTTGATATAGTTGTTCCAGTGCTCTATTTGATAATCAACAGGTTAAAATTCATAAACCAAAACACCTTGATGAAGAAGCATAAATCAGCTTCAACCAGTTGGTGTTCTTCAGTACTAGTGGATCAACGTGTGGCCCAAAATCCAACATCTAAACGTTTGAAGTAACAATACCCGGAGGTGATCAACGGTACAGTGAACCGCTATGTCATTATTACTTGTCTGTTTCAGTGTGTCCCGCTACCGTCAAGAGGCGCTTACTCTGGCTAAAGGGAGTAACACCCTGAAGGCGACCCTTTCAGAGTTCGAGTTCACCGTTGAGTGTCAATCCAAAGAGTTGGCAGCCCTGCGTGCGGAGCAGAAAGGACTACATGAGGCGTTGGCACAGGCTTTGAGAGAGAAAGAAGAACTTCTGCAGCGATGGATGCAGGAGAAGAGCGAGGAGGCAGACAGGTTGAATAAACACAATGAAATACAGCAACGGTAAGATGATGTGAGCTCGTGACTTTTATAAAGCTCAAACACAACAATTTACTCACTTTGAATGAGAACATAACCACATTTTTGGAGATTTTAAGCTGTCGCTGATCACTGCTTTTCCCCAGATGGCAACGTTTGGCCCAACAGCTGAAGAAGCACTTCCATAGAGAGATGAGAAAGGAGTGTGTTCCCATAGTGACGAGCTCTTGGAGTGGTGAAACAGAAACGCCAACATCAGTCATTCAGAGTAAGAATCAGCATTCTCTTCAAAATATGAATGCATAATGTAGTAGGTGCAATCAAATGGCTGCCTCTCAATTTACAACCATTAGTTCACCTCAGTGCTGCACACACTGACCCTCTGAGGCACCTAGAGCCTTCATCAACAGCATCCTTATGACCGCCTTAATTAAGAGGGTGTAGTTGATGAGGTTAAGACAATGTACTGTGATCAACAAAGCGCTGATGAGTGCCCATTTAGCCTTCATGAAATAACTCAGTGGGGAATAATACCAGAAGTCAGTTCAAAGCCAGTCACCCAAGTGACTACTGGACCTGGACAAAGACTGTGAAAGCATGTTACTTCAGGACGCAGCCATGTTTATGCATTTGTGTGCTTCCTGTTAGACATGAAAAGACATAAAAACGTAAACGTGGTTGGTATTTTGCAGCGTGATTCCAGTATGTTTAGACTTGATATACTTAACTCCTTTCAGGCCAATAAAAAGGGGCGCTCAGACCACAACCATGTCTCAGCAGTGGCAAAAGTGTAATATTCCCACGGGATCCTGGAGGCGACAGTCCTCAGCACAAAGGTTACCTCTCCGTACACTTTCCATTTCGCTGTTCTCCATTTGCGTGTAGTTGAAAAACTATTTGTCCATATTTGAGGCCAGAAAGATTACAAGCGGCCCTTTAAAACGTATCTGTTGTCTTAATTAACCTAAAGATGTATTTAAAGATCCACCCCGTTTTCTAAATATATTGTTTAATTTAGACTTTCTTAAGAATGCCTAATTTCTACATTTGCTGCTTTTAACATAAATCCCCCTTTCCCTAATGTCAGTTACACTCCAGTTATCTTATCACATCTGGACTTTGTCCTGATTAACCGTCTGTCACTGAAGATAGTTTAAAATCCTTCCACTTTTGAGGCGATAAACCACTTCTGCTCATGTAGTTCACATCATTTCAATTGCAACAGCTGGTGTTGTACAGTCAGGGCTTTGTATTAGTGACTATGTGCCTCTTTCAACTCTTAACTACGTATATTTGTAAAGAAAATCATGTGAATCATTTTTATTTCTTAAATGAATTTGTACTTTAACATATTTTGAAAAATAACTTTGAATAACTAACAAAATGGAAAAAAAACTATTCCATTTGAATATGTTATTTTATATAAGTATGTATTGTTGTTTTTATAAATCCAGTGTTGTAAAAAATAAAGTCACTTATTTGCTCATTTTGTTTTTGTCATCCATCAGAGTGGTTGAAATCGTGGTTTCGTGGTTGAAATCAAATGTTGCTCTCCTTGTACATCTCAAACACGGTAAACAAAATTAGCAAAATAAACTCCTCAATAAAGGCTTTCTGTCTAATTTCTCCAGATTTATATTCAGAGACTTAAAAGACAGGAAATCCAATATTGTACATTTCATTTCTTAATTTGTTTAAATGTAATATTGAACAGTTATTATTTGATTTTCTTTTAGTGCCAGAATTCCAGCTCCACATCTCCATGGCAAAATGTGATCAAATTTCATGTTGTTTTGCATGCAGCGGCATGTTTCCATGGTCACCAGTGTGTTTGCAGTAGTTGGACAGTGCGTGTGTGTGTGTGTGTGTGTGTGTGTGCCTGTGCTGTAGTAGTGAAACTACTCTCAAACTCTATTAAAATGGTAAAAGGTGGAAAGCGATATTCTTCGATGAGCAATGATGGCAAATGGGTAAGAAATGATTCATTTCAACACATAATCAGATCATTACAAATCAAAACATTCGAACCTGGCTGTGTAATAAGCTTTTCTTTCATTTCTTTCTCAGTTTGCTCATCCAGTATTACCAGAAGATGAGACCAGGAGTCGGGAGCTTTGTACAAGCACTGGGACCATGCTGACTCAGGTTCAATCATCATTGCCTCAGGCTTTGAACATAGAGCGCTATCCTAAATGGAGAACTCAGCAGGTGTGTATGTACACTAGATAATAGTATTTGTCATGACCGTGTTTTTCACTGCTATGGCCCAGGGCTTTGAACGATTCCATTGCACTTCAGCAAAGAAAGAGCCTGCCTCCTCATTTTATCCCATTCCACGGCATTCAGTTGTATCGTACTAGACACTGTCTTCATAAACACTTTCACAGAAATCCAGAGAATATCCATTCTCCGACCATGACAACAAGCGTGCCTTCAAAGACGACATCTCGGTCTTCAGTCATGTGAGTATAAACACAAATTCAGTCCGTTATGAAATGTGTAATGCACCTTGAAAGGAAACCATATCTTTTGCATGTTGGTATACTTCAGGGTGTGGGGCTCAGGAAGTGTCTCGGTGAGCACAGTCAGCAAAACACCCTCTTCTGCTTGTGCGACGATGGAGCTTACAGCAGCCCCGAAGGGACTGGGAGGAACATTACGGTCCACCAGGCTGACTTTACGATGAAGCAGGCTGTTAATGTTCCAACCGGCAACAGGCGGTTCCCCCGCAACCACAAGCAGAAGTCTGCAGAGGCAGCTTTGTCGCAAGCAGGGGAGACATTCCTGTGGTTTGGACGACACGACTCCAACCACTCGGAGACCCTGCAAGCGCGAGCAGCTACCAACTGCTCCGCACCATCCCAGCCCTAAGATAGCAGTAGATGGCTCACTGAGTTGGCGCAGCATAGAAGGGGGTCAGGTGAACTTTGTGGAGGTCCAGCTGTCAAATAAATAATCTTTTTCAGAATCAGAATACATTTTTCTTCTTTGCCAAAACCGAGTGCCTACATTACCCATAGTGCAACTGGACCACAGATGGCTCAGTCAGATGTTTGGGTGTGTTACGCTAGTTGCAGCCTGGAGCTGCTAACCTCAAGCGGACTAAGCGCACTGTTATGAATAATAGCATGTGTCGTGAGTGCATATGAAAGTACGCTAACATGAATTATGTGAAGCAACTTTTTACAAGTTTCACCGTCATGGAACTTTTCTTAAGTGCGAAAAAGGGGAGCAATGAAATTGTTGCTATGGAAGTATCTAAAACCTAATCATAGGCGTTCATGATCCTCTGTGGCCATTGCAGAGCAGTAGAACGTCACAGTTTCACCAGCAGAGGGCAGCAGATCTGCACGAGTTATCGGTTGGCCTGTTAATCCACTGAGTTGTTCATTAACCAAGCTGTGTGAGAAATGTAATAACCAAAACCCCTGTGTAATGTGCATGCTCTGGAGAAAATGCGGGGGGGGAAATAATTAGAAAAATAAACCAGCTATTTTTATCCAATGCACATCAATATGAAGACATTAATTTAGAGCATGTTAAATAAATTAGGTTTGATTTGAGTCATAATTCATGGGTTTGTTTCACCCGTGAGGATGAAAGAGATGGATATGTGTGCGTGTGTGTCTCCTATAGGAGAGGAGAAAGCGTGGGAGAATAACGGAGAGCACGGCTCAAAGAAAGGCACTTAAGTGAAGAGCATCCCCAACCACTTTCTCCAGTAGCTGATGTTTTCTCCAGAGTACGTTCTGACCAGCTGCTTTCTGTCTTTAAGTAGCCATCAGGGAGATGGGTTTTTTCTCCCAAGCTTTGTTTCAGCTGTGCTAATTAGCTGATCCGCACACGGCACCAACCTTGTAGGAGTTTGTTTCACTTTTAAAAGGTGACATACAGCTCATGCTTCTTCTTTTTAAATGGCGAGAGACAAAAGATGTGAGACATCCATTTGGAGCCGCTGCCCCTTTGTTTTTCCACTTTGAGATAATCTCGCACGTTGCTGCCAAAAAACGGATTTCTTGATGCAGGTGCACGACTGACACGAGGTTGTTTTTAATGACGATACCTTTGATAAAACAGAAAAAAACAGGTGCACAGATAAAACAAAATTTAAAAAAAGGTTCCAGCACTATTTTAACACACACTTTGCCATGTCACTGAAACAGAAACCTACAGTAGCCTAAAGTAGATGTTAACATTTTTGATAGTCAGAGCGTACCTTATTAATTAATCTAAAAGAAGAGTGGTGTTGACGAGAGGGAAAGAAGTGTTTATTAATTAAGTTTGACAGTTTAGTTCTGTCCTCTCTTGACTGGTTGTCTGCCACCTCTGTTCCTGTGGGTGCAGTTTGCAGACTACACTTTGCTGCAACTCGAACGACTCCTCCGCAACAGGAGCCACCAACACTTGATAATCAGAAACTCTCATTAGCTCTGTCAGAACAGCAGTAAGGGTTTTTAATACTTTCACAGAGGGGATAGGAGAGCGTGCTGAGATTGCGTGTCAATCATTAGTCAGTATGTGGTTAGGTGTAATGTATGTGCCACGTTAGGATATCTGTCTATCTATCTATATATATATATATATAGATATCATGTAGATGTAAAACCGCGAGTATATGTAAATACAGCTGCTTGGTGGAATATCAAACCTTGTCCCAAGGACAAAAGACACATCTCAGTAAACAAGCATTCAACCACCAAAGCCTTGCACTTCATGAATACTAAATCAGACACTTTGAATCCTACCTCTTTGGTGTTAGGAGGCCCTAGTCTGGATTCTTACCATTCACTGTGATTTATTCGCAGGTGCATGTGTCTCTTTGATGTGTTGAGTTGAGAGGTTTTGCACCTGTTAGAGAAAAAAAAAATGCTTTGAAAACAAGAAGTGGATTTGCCAGACAGTCAAAATGACAGCAACAGAAGTGTGTGTGTGTGTGTGTGTGTGTGTGTGTGTGTGTGTGTGTGTGTGAGAGAGAGAGAGAGAGAGAGAGAGAGTTTTCTTTTCAAAAAAGGGCTGCTGTGCTGTTTTGACATACTCTGTTGTGCGCAACGCAAAATCACTTTTTGTCAAAAATCCTCCTTTTTTTTTTTTTATTTTTTTTTTTTTGTGTCTCGTTTCAGTTTTGGCTTCTGTTCTGACACTATGACGTTGTGTGTTTTGCATTCTGTCTATTACCTATTCATTAGAGAGGTGACTTGGAAAGAGAGTTGCCATGGAGATGTTTCGGTTAAATCTCAAAATCTCAAAGATTTTTTTTCCTGTTTATTCTTTTGCCAATTATAATTAATGTCTAGCTTCCCCGATTTCTTTAGATATTTCCTCTCTCTTCTTATATTCTTTTTAATAAGGTATCAAGGCTCACAGTGGGACTCTTCCTTCTGCTTAACATTTCATCTGGTTCAGCTTCCTGTGCAAATACTAACCGTAAAAGTCCAAAACAGCCAGAGAGTTGACTCCCTTAGCTGGGTTAAACTACCCAACTGTAAGACTCCTTCCAATCTCCTGTCAGTCATTCCACTTGCAGTACTTACAATTCTCTGGCAGTTCTTTTTTTTTTTTTTTTTTCACTCACCAGCCAGTTGGTGAGTGTCCCCTGGCAGCCTTGTGGTCCTTGTTGCAGTAATGGTCAGGGGCCCTCCAGAGTCTGAGGGTGGTGATAGAGGTGGCTGGCTATCTAATTTCCACAGGGGACAAGATAACATCGTGAGAACATTCCCATCACTCGAGGAGTTTGTTCAGTGGAGATAAGAGCTGCCCAGCTCAGCTCTGTGTGTGTGTGTGTGTGTGTGTGTGTGTGGTTTTGTGTCTTTGCACTGTGCATGTGTGTTTAAACGGAGTACTTTGAGCTTGTTAGCTGCAGTCCTGCTCCCCATGTTGCAGCTGTGAGGTCCGCAGACCTGACATCATGGCATCGAGCAGCGCTCCAGAAGCACTGCCTCAGAAGATCAGACCTCTCCTTGCACTACATCACACTCCATGTCTTTTTCAAACCTCCGACACAGTTTGCATGCTAATTTATGTGTAGGTGGTGAGATATAATTACATTAGGCTGGTTGTAAACAAGTACCCCACCCACAAGGGAACAAGAAAGTACTTTAAACAAGGATGGATGAATTTATCATGCACATATTATATGAAGAAATTAATCTGTGTCAGTTTGCAAGCGTAGCTGATGTAGCTGCGATTTAACAGCACAATTGTGCTAAATAAGAGTGAATAAGATTGATTTGGTTTCATCTAAGTCCTTGAATGTCAAATTAGATATTTGCTAAGTGCTTTTTCAAGCAGAACCAGCTTTTAGGATTCCTGATCGTGTGTTTTGTTGTATATTTAAAGTAAGAGGCAACAATGCAGAGGCAACCTTCAGGTGACACGATTGGACACTTGTTATCTTCTGCTCGGAAACACACTTCTTCGCTCAAACAGTGGCTCAGTTCGGCTTGACACGTTTGTATAGTATTACCAAGTATTTCATCACTACTTATGAAGCTCCACCTCTTAGTTTCATCAAGTCTGCTGTTCCTTCATAACCACAGCATTGGAAAAAAATCTAATTTGCAGATCAAGAACCCGACCACCGACCCACAGAATCTGATTCTCTACACTGTCTCTCATACTTGATGTGTAGACTGATGGGCATTTCAACAAATGAAGTTAGTCACATTTGGAGCAGATAAATTCTGTTCCTTCAGTTGATATCTTCTGTGCTCACAGTATAAAGACTGTTGTTGTTTTCGAGAACTTCCTGCTTTCAGATCCGTTATCTACAGTTCAGCCTTGGAAACAGCTTGAACATCTCACATAACCATTCACAGTATTCTATTTCCTGCTGTAGGAGGAAGCAAACGCATCCACAGACCTCACAACAAGTGTAATTAACTGTTTTCCCACTTATTCTCCAGTCAAAGGGGTAAATCTGCTTCATTTGCATTCTGTTGGAGGCATAAGCATAGGCCAATGACGGAATCCTTGTGTCTTTTCAAGGCTGCTATGAATGTGTCAGAGGACTTAATGTAGTGGAATATAATTAGATATAAGTGCGGCCAGAGTGGTTTTGTGTGGCTTTGTTTGAATCATATTATGCCATCTCAAAAGACGTTCCGCTGCTACACTGTATGTGCACTTAGTGGAGGAGGTGCTGAACATGCAGTACAATGGCACACTCTTATCAATCTGACATTATCAAATGTAAATTACACTCCAGTGAGCTTCTCATTACAGTACCCCATATGTAGTGGGTGTCATAAGTTCTTTAATTCTCAATTTAACATTACCTCCACTTTTTAGCAGCTGATAAGCACAAGACTCATAAGAGAGGTCACTCCAGAGAGGTAGCAGGGTTAAGCATAGTGACATATACAAGGTTACTTTGAATGGAACCAAATAATTTGATCGAATAAAAATGTATGAATGTTCGGACTGAATGAATAAATATATTCACAGTTTATTTTGAAATCGAAGACTAAAGCAAAAGACCTCAGCGTTGTAGTACGCATTCAGGACCTAGTAAGAGGAAATGCTATGCAATGAAGTGATTTACGCACAAGAGACTGATTCAAGGTTGCAATGAAATATTCCTTCAAATGAAGTAAAGAGTGGTGCAGCATAAGAATAACCCCGTCTTTAAAGATTAACATAACCCTTGGAGGTGTTATTGTATCCCAGTACCCAAGTCAAGACTTCAGCAGGTGCAGAACAGCTCTCCCTCTCTGTGAGTTACTGCATTAAGTCCCTCAAATTTAGCAGCACAATCATGAGCCTCCCGTTCACTCTCAGGAGTAGAAGAATCGCTTTGCATTTTAAAAAGGTCAAACACTCAGATCTCTGCCAGGAGGAATTGAGGGAAGAAATAATGTCTCTCTGCAGAAATATGCAGTCGCACACTACTGATCCTCTCAAATACCCGCTGTACAGTGAAGAGATTAGAGGTGTGTGTGTGTGTGTTGACTGTCATCCTCGAACAGCCAGTCTATAAACAAAGGCAAATCATAGTAGCAAACCCTAATGGTGTGCACATTTTAATAATTTCCAGGACTGAATTGATTTAGTACAACCAGATTCTTAAACTATAGGGACTGGAGTAATAATAAAAAGGGGGAACATAGTCATCTCATTTAATTGTTATTTGAAATGTGCAGAGAAAAAGCACAGGAAGGTGATTTACTCAGTGACCTATAATAAACATAACGAAGCATACGCTTATAATTAGCAAACACAGCCTTTTGCCAGATTAAAGCTGTAACAATGCAGCAGATTTTGACCTCTTTTAAATGACAACAAGATGGCAAGTTCAGGAAATCAGCATACAGTATATGTTGCATCACGCAGGCAATTTTAAATAATTGATTAATATACTGCATCATTGACTTGGGCATTCATCAGCAGACTTTAGTGAATAAGTGCCTTTGTGTTTGTTGTTTTATTTATTTGGGAGAAAGGGAGGCCTTCATCTAAATCTGATTTTGACTTACAACCTCACAGCAGTAACTTAGACTGTTTCCTCTGCCTCTTCCTCCTCCTGCCGTCCATCCCCTCTGCTGCCATTGAAAGCATATGCTTCAGTTGGTGTCCCCTGTTGGCTGGTGTTGGTCTTTGGATTGTTTGGGTTTATGCCCAGGAGTTACATTGTGCTGCAGACAAAATGACCACAGGGAAAGATGCACTCAGGACAAGGCCAAGAGCCCCCCAGGCCTGGGACCACACACGCAGTGCATATGGTAGAGGAGCTACAGAATAGAAGGTAGGCATTAATGATTCATCCATTGCTAACGGTGATTTTCTTTGTCTTTGTGGAAAGCTCCAATTAAAGACAACTATTTGCTGGAAGTGTTGGAAAGGGATGGAGGGATTAAAGTGACCAGAAAAATCCAAAGATGCTCTCGACCATCTGCGCCGTGTTATTTAAGGCCCGCGCTGCAGAGTGAATGAATTGACGGTCCACAGTTACTCTACTGCTCAGACTGAGACTAAAAAAAGGGAGAATATGGATTGCATGTTTTAAGCATGACATCAAGGCACAGCTGCAGTTGTTGCGATCTGCACCTGTGGCAGAAAGAGGAGGGATGAACAGAGTGAACATGAAGTTGAGCTCCAAATCTATCTATGTAACATTGCAGGCTATATATCTGTGTGTCTGTACAACAGGAACAGTTACAGCCAGGGCCGCAGGCAGGGTTTTAGACATACAGACGTCGACTCTCAAGTCCCGCCAACACAGCAGAAAATATTGATTAAACAGACATCAAAGAGAAAGTCTGTAGAATGTTCTAATTGTGAGAATCTTTCCTTTTATGACTATAACTGTTCATGTATATTCCCCAAAGGTCTAAATACTGTTGCATATCTGCACTTCCATATAATCAGCCTGTATACCAAGGATGTGTAACTTTCAAATATAGAATGTAAATACCCCCTGGGTGCTGATTTGTCGTAGATTAAGGAATGTAAACCCCAGGAACACGCTTCTATTGAGTTACAGAAGATAGAGGGAAACAGTGGCTCAACTAAATCACGTTTTTAAGCGAAGATTGATTTACACATCGCTAAATTAATATGGATTGCTCCGTTTAGCGAGCTAATTCCTAATTAGAGATTAGTTGCTAAAGATTTGCACCCAGTGTCTAACTGAACCAACTGCTGAAAAACGAATGTTGATATATATCCAATTTAGATTGAAAAGTGTGAGTATAGTATAGAGTCCAATTATAGACTAACCATCAATTAGACGGCATTGAACCTCTACATCTATATCAAAATAATGACCATAGGATTCACTTTTTACTCAAATTTGTTTGTCTTATTGCTGTTTATCCTCTGACTAGGCTAAAACACGGCTAGATTTTGGCTGTCAGTAAAAGTTTAGTTGACTAAACGTCTTACCATAGCCTAAGTATAGCCTAGTTAGTATACAACTACACATATATATACGTCAAAACACCCAAATAATAGCTATACGATTCACTTTTTACTCAAATTTAACTGGGTCTGGTAACAAATGCTATAGCTAATTGTCTAATATACTTCAAATTGCTGTAACCATCACTGCATCCCATTATGAATCAAAATTGAATGTAGGTCTATTTAAGGTCATTTCCTTACCACACACTCTGGAGCTTTTACTGGCGCAGGATTGTCTCTAACTTCCTTTTTTCATTAAAAAAAAATAAAATAAATGTATCCGAGAACTTTAGCTGGCTAACAGAGGCAAAACACGTTTTTCTCTATGATGTGTCGTGATTGGCGTGGTGACATTTAAACGTTACTGGTCATTGAAATTATGCTTTCTTTGAATATGTATGTGATTTTTTGAGCACATTTAGACGTAAAATTAACTAGCTTTGTAAATTACATTAATTAATTAATTTATTTAATCTAACCATTTAGCAGTACCTCCGCAGCCCACTAGATGGCGCTTGGAGGCCCACCAGTGGTTGAGAGTCGCTGCTTTAAACTGCTGGAATACTGAATCTGAAAATCATATTTCACCATGTATGCAGACAGTATACTCATATTCATATGCTGGCCACATAAAGGCATTGATAGTTAAGTTTAATAAGTTGGCCAACAAAACAAAATTTGAAAGGTTTGTTACAGCTTATTGTGGAGTGACCGCCTATTTAGCGTTATCCTACTAATGTAGCCTAGTTGACTGCTTTTGATTGGAGGGTCGCTAGATGTTTTATGGTAATTTACACATGAATAAAGTCTTAACCGGCTAAAGACTCATTTTTTTTAATGATGTAGCTAATTTAGAAGTTAGGTAGAAGTCTAAACAAATAGTACCCAAAACTTTCATGACCTCAGTAGCTACGGCTTTGTTTATAGAAACATTTAGAGTACACATCTGCATTGTATTGATGTATATTCATATTACCTGGCCTTTAAACTTTTTGCTGAAATAGGCTAATATTTTGAAAAATGGAATTGCATCGGATTGGCCATTCAGACTTCAAACTACCCGAAATTAGCCAGCAAAAAAAAAAACAATCGAGTCCAAAAAGGACATATATCACCATCACAAACCGCCTTTCTCGAAATGTCCCCCTGTCCCATCTCCATCAACGGCATGTCCCCCCCGTGTTGTGTTCTGCTGTGTGTGCGCGCGCGGGTCCGCGTGTGCGTGTATGTGTGAGGGAGAAGTGGGCAAAGGCTCCGCCTCACTCAAAAAGCGAGAGAAAAAAAAAAGGAAAAGCAAACTGATACACACCTCTCAATTCTGGCAGGAGGAAAAGAATAGGAGTGTTTATGAACCGTAGAAGTAAACAGCAGGATAACCAGGCACACCGACGCGACTTCCCCCCCGTAACAAACGACACCAAGGCACCGTTTCCCAGCGCCGGAGATTGTCCCGTTGCGTTCAGGATTAAGTTTTTTTTATTTTTATGTCATCTAAAAGGTGGATCATTATCTAAATCCGAGATAACAAGCGAATTTGAAATGCGTAGCCTGCGATGCTATTTCTGGAGCCCCCAAAGCCGACGTTTGAACTCTCAGTAAACATCCAGTCGAGGTAGGATTCAAGATTATTGCAAAAAAAAAAAGGTGGTGTAAAAATATTTCAGTGTGTGCTCCACCGGGGTCTAGTTTGAAAGCTAGACTCGCGTCGCTGCCCATGTGTCCCTGCGCCATCGGCAAGGAGGGACAAGAGAGGCTGGGAGTAGACATGAGCCGATACACTTCACAGTGGTGTGGGAATAGGTTTGATTAAGGTCCTAATGAGCTGGGCAGCTACAGGGTAATGGTCAACTTAAATATATAATACATACATATATATATATATATATATATATATATATTGTAAATATTGATGGGCTGCTTTTCAAAAATACATTTGAAATCATAGAGACTTAAAGAGTTTGATCAAAAGTTTGGCACAAGTGTGTTTTGTTTTTTTTTGCAACATTTCTTGCAAGCGTGCACACAACCAAATAAATCTAGTTTGAACTTAACTTATCTGTGGCCTACTAATTAATGAGGGCTTAATTAGGGACCCAACATGAGCACATTTTGATAGATGGATGAGTTTTGACAGGCACAGTGGGCATTGGTTCCCAACTCTCCCCTCTTCTTCTTCTTTTCTTTTTTCTTTTTTTTTACTGCATTTTGAGGCTCCAGTGGAAGAAAGATTCAAGTGGAGGAGGAGGAGGAGGAGGAGGGCGGCTCCATTGTCTGGCCAGTGAAGGGGTGGGGATTGAGACTCTATGCAGATGTGCTCCTGGCAACGGACATCTGCTCTCCCCCTGTGGGCATTGTCACAACAGGCAGGGGAACTTAGAGTGGAGCCTGCCCGCAGAGAAAAGGCCTTTGTTGATGATATATGCAGGCCGTGGCCCACACCCTTCCACTGGCGAATGTTTGCGTTTTATTTCAAAAACATTTGATCATCTCAAGTGTCAAACAAATGAGTTGCCGGTGATGCCACAGATACAGCATAGATAAGAAAGTCATTTGCTTGCTGGGATTTTCTTTCCCCCACCTGCAACACCACCCTCCCTGTTCGCCTCTCCCTATCCTTCCCCTCATCCGCCGCCTTTAACTCCGCTGGGGGTTGAACTTCCTCTCACGTCCTTGTGGCCCTGCATGTGTGTTATGTGATATGAAAGCTGGCCTCCCAAGGCAAACGCATCACAGACGGCAGCGCAATGTACACGGCAGCTCCTATCAGGCCTTTTTGATTCATCGGCGAGGAGAAGAATGCCGAGAAAATGCTAAACCAGTGCTTTAATATTCATGATATCATGCATAGGGCTTGTGCTTGACGGTAGCTATCAGTGTTGACGTGTGTGTGTGTGTGTGTGGGTGTGTGTGTGTGTGTGTTTGTATTGGAAATCAGGAGCCTCATTTGCCTCAAAAGATATTCCCCAGTGACTGCCGGAGTCGGTGTACTGTGATTACTAACATGATTTGTGCTTGCAGAGAGCACATGTTGTACATGGCGGATCTGCTGTACAACATGCTTGTGTAGGGACTCATTTGTGTGTGTGTGTGTGTGTGTGTGTGTGTGTGTGTGTGTGTGTGTGTGT
>NW_022280033.1:6950954-6987722 GCF_004355925.1 Anarrhichthys ocellatus | reverse complement strand
TGTGTGTGTGTGTGTGTGTGTGTGTGTGTGTGTGTGTGTGTGTGTGTCTGGCTGTCTGCTGTCTTTTGACACGGTGGATAGCGAAGCAGAGAGGCAATCTAGGGGAGCACGTGCACCGATGCAGGAAGAGATGATGGTTTTGAAAGGACAGGTGCTGTCTCTCACAGAAGCATATTTGGCATGCGGTTTTCTTTGGACAGAGAATGCATGTCATGTTTATTCTGAGACCTTTTCTGCGTTGCTGCCTTCTTTCTTTTTTTTGTTGACATACATTACTTTGTAAAGAGGAAGAGCAAAATCTGAATCGTGCAATTGACTGCCTGTTTTGAAGTCACAGAAGCAATTACAATTGGTTAATTATATTCTCAGAGCCTAATACTCTATTTAACGCAGTAATTTAGACGCTGTCGAAATAGCTCTTATGAACTCTTATGAGAATTCCCATAATGGCCGGGCTACTAACGGCTTGTAAAAGTTCCCATAGGAGCAGGTTTGAGAGGATTTTTGCTGTCACGTGACTGTGCTATGCATTGTGGAGAGGAGGTAATGGCTGTGAAATGACACCGTGCCATCTGCAAGGGGCCGCAAACGCACACAGCCTGATGTCACTCAGACATACTGCTTTTGCGAAATCACAGAGCACGGAGGATTTAGGATTTATACCGCGGCTCTTTTGACGTGGCTGCGATTCATTCTTAGTCGTCGCTTTTCTTTTATTTGAGAGTTTCGCTGCACACATTATAGCCAATTAGCCAGTTTAGCTTTTTTGTTCATCGTTCCGAGATAGTATATTTGAATGTGAAAACATTGTGCTTTGTTTCCAAAAAAAAAAGGTCCTGCTGTATTTCTCTCGCGTAGCTCTTCAGACAACTTAATTCTCAAATAGTATCAAGGCTTTGATGTTGGGAACAAAGATTGTTCTGTGAAGTAGTGCACTTTGGAAATTGAGAACTGTGTGCTTCAGAGGCCTTTGACAATGAGGTGACGATTGAACTCCAGTTATTCTTAGAGCAGCTATATACTGTATCTCATGCCGGCGGGCTGGTAATAGTTTTCTCTCAGAGAACAGACGTTTTTATAATCGTCTGTATATTTAGTGTAATTGCTGCACTCTACACATATTCAGCACCTGTTTCTTGCTTGTTATAACTTGCTCTGTTGCGTCTGAGTCCGTTTTTTGTTTTTGGTTGTGAAAGGATATTTTCGGGAGAGTGGATGTCGACTGCACCAGACGGCAGCAGGTGTCTGATTCTCCTCACTGATAAGACCTGTTTGCCCATGTGTGCATAAAAGATACTATGTGCACGACTCTTGCCCGCCATTGTTATGATATATAGTTTGAAGAAAAGGTTGCCTCCTCGATAGTATGCTCTTAAGTGTCATCTTGTTTTCCCCTCATGCATGCACAGCATCTCTGTAGCCCCATCGGCATCCCACGAGCCAGTTGTTAAGCTTTGCCGATCTAAAATAATGTATTTAACAGTCATATATACACTATAGTGGCCCGAAAACAAGCACTTTATAGTTGACTGCTATATTTCTACGGTTTTAAATGGAAACAACCAAATAGAAAACTGCAGAATTGTTGCCAATTCTTAAATATTCAATCCAAACTGATTAAGTACCACTGCTGTTAGATTTGCATTATTGTTTGTATAGTGTCTGATCAGGGCTGCATCATTTCCCTGCACATCACGTCACTGCGTGTTCACATGAAAGCGTTCAATGAAACCTTGTAAATATAGTGTTGCAGCATGGTGTCGAAAATTTAAGAGCAAGCTTTGATCTTAATTCTTTAAGATCTTTCACCTTTGAAGATTTTCCTCGTCGAGTTAAAATTCACATTGATGTGTCATTAAGGGACGCAAATTATGTTTTTTTTTTTTCTTCATCATAATTGATCCGGTATGTTTTGATTAATCAATTAGTCAAGATGGTGGAAAAAGCCAATCAGAAATCACAAGAGCCCAGGAGCGTCGTTCCTGTAATTAACAACAACAACAAGATATTCAATTTCCAATGATAATACATAAAACAGAGTAAAGCACCACACATTTGAAACTGTGAAAAGAGTGTTTTCAAGTGTTTAATTATCAAAATTGCATTCAATCATTTTTTTTGGTTGTTTGGCTAATCTCAGCTATATAATCTCATTGTTCAGATGGAAGAACAAAAAGTACAGTAAAAGTTTTTTTGCACATTCAGACATTTTGACACGTCGCAGTGGGAAAAGCAAAAGTATAAATAATAAAATTCTCACTGTCGCACTGTCACGGCTTACTGACACACTCAAGTCGAGCGGAGCCATCTTTAATGTTCATACTAACACCTGTGCTGAAAGGTCTGCTGTGCAGAACGCCAGTGTTTTAAGCGACTGTCGTCCTACAGCACGTTGAGTGTAGGTGCAGCATGGTTGTGCGGACGCATAAATGAGCATTTCTCTAAATTATTAACTCATGACGTTATTGTAGGAAAGCGCTTGGCGGCAGTTGAAGATGTTTACTGTTCCCCGTATTTATGACCATGGGAGTTTGCTCACACCGCTTGGCTGTCTAATAGCCTCCCACCTGGTATAAACCATCACACTGCTCCTCCTTAATGACTGGCTATTTGCCTCCAAAGAAGTCCTAATTGCTCTCAACTGTATGTATGGACATTATGCCAGAGATAGATGGTGCGAGGATGGATGAAGGGGCATAGTCTGCCGATCTAATAGGGATGTAATACACTGTCTTTCCAACATGGAAAAGCCTGTCTGTGTGTTTGCCAGCAGGAGAAAAAAAAAAAAAAAAAAGAGTTGATCTTCTCCCACTCACCTTCCCTTCCTTCTCTTGGCATAGCCAGCGCTTTAAACACCTGCCATTAACTTTCATGCAAACCACAGAGGATTAGGGATGAATAGTGGCACCGTCTTCCAACTCTGTGTGGATGCGACTGTGTGCTCGCGTTTGTGTGTCTGCGTGTCACTTTTGCAGGAACTCGCAGAGACAAAGCACCATCTGCACGCAGCAGGCTGTCCTGACTGCCTGATCCTCTCGCTGGGGCAGAGACGAGGCTTTCTGTGAGCATTGTTATGAAACCGACTGCCGCTGCCGCCGCCGCTGCTGCTGCTGCGGCCGTTGCTGCTACGCTGGTTGTTAATGCTGACAGCTAATAATGTCCTCCTCCTGGATGACTGTGCCTTGCTGGAGCCAGAGGAGAGACGGAGACTAATGAAGAGAGGCAGGAAGTGAAGGAGAGAGGAAGACAGAAACAGATAGAAAGGAAGATACTGGTGGGGCGTGCGGCCCTCTCTGTCTGAGCTGGTGAAGTTTGCTGAGGAGGATTACACACACACATACACACATATATATATATATATATATATATATATATATATATATATATATATAGATAGATTTAGTTCCTCTTTATTTTTCTGTTCCTTCCTTCCTTCTCACTCACTCCTGCCTCAGCGTCTCAGGAGGGAGGTGGGCATGAGGAGGAGGAGGAGGAGGAAGGGGTCCATTGTGTCTCAGCAGAGCCCCTATTCCAGTCCAGCTGACATAGGCTTGTGTCAGGAGGATCCATCCTGCTGATGTTAGGAAAGCTGTAAACTGAAAGAGATGTCTGAAATGCTGAAGTGGGCCCTGGCCAGTGGTGAGATGGCTCTTGTTTGTTTGCCATTCTGCTGAGCACCACTTCACAGAGAAAACTTTTCTGCCCAAATTTGCTGACGGGGAGAAAGGGAGGGAGGGGGGGAGGTGGGGGGAGAGTTGGGGTTTTGGGAGTCACTTGTGGGCACACAGACATTGACATTTGGACATGGTGAGCGGGAGAAAGGAGTTAAAAGCTTACTTTTTTTTTTTTTAAAGCCGTCTCTTATCACAACTGTTTTGCCACTCCTCACAATACAGAGACAGCAGTCATTGAACCTTCCAACCACATGAATATGCATGTTAAGTCCGCTTTTCTTCTCTGCCCTCTGAGCTGTATTTTTTATTTTTTTTTTTCACCCAGAGACCTGTCGTGTTGTGTTTGATTGGCCCTGACATTTGAAAAGGTCCTTGAATAGGAAAAAAAACCAAAAAGTTGTTTATGACAACTGGAGAACTCTCCTTGCAGCAGAGTAAAAATGGCATTTTGAAAGGAGCACAGCTCCTGCATATTTAAATGCTAATGGATCTGTGAATGTGCAGGCTAATAGGTGTTTCAATCTGGAGTAGTGCAGTATGTACACTTCCTGTGTGCAGGCACACTGTCTGAGTGCTACTTCTAATAGCTCTGGAAGGTGCATCAGCTCATTTTATTAACTGATTATGTGGAATCTGAAGTTTCTTTTGAATAAATGATCACATTCTTTTTTTATGGCCACATGGAAATTATCTTAACACAGAGGCACAAAGAATAGACTTATCCAGAAAAGAAAAAACCCTCAGGGAAATCTGTTATTTTATTTTTTTTTAATCTTAGCATCTGTGGTGTATTATCTCAATGGTTATGATGCAGATAAAGTTTAACAGCTTGTTTTACAAGCTTGCTGATGCCTGGCAGAGTCTGACTGCCAGTCTTAGATGTTGCCCCTGGGGCTCTACCTGGGCAGCCCTGTAGTGAGGCGAGGAGTCCTTGGTTTATTATGAGCTGCTTTGTTAGCAGTAGCCAGCTACAAGACAACTTTGACCTGCTCGTGGAGTCTTCGGTCTCATAGTCCTGCTTGCTTTGTGTCTTTTACATTGTATACATTGTATTGTATGGTAGTTAGAGTGATTAGTTAGTGGAAAGCCACAGGAAATAAGTGTTTAAAAAAGGTGTGATAACATGCTACAAGGTCCTGAAAGCAGAGGATGCAACACAGCTCCTAAGCTGTGACTGCTTTCTTCATTAAGGACTCTCCAGCTCTGTCACAGATGGCATAATAGCTATCGTGAACTTGTGTGTCAAAGTTGAACCGGTATGAACCATATTTGTGGATTTACTGGCCCTGAAGCGAATCCACTGATAGTGGCGATTATATTGGGGTGAATTGATTTTGCTGTGATGTTTCACTGGTTTTAATGCTGGTGTGAATAGGATAAACCCAACCTTTATACTATTAATGCCGTGAGTTTATCCTTGCAATCCAGGTTCAAATACTCGACATACCCTCTCGCATCTAACAGCCTCTTTGTTTGCATAAATACTGGCAGGCGTCCAAACAGGGAAATCTGGCAGATGTCCATGAAACCATTTGACTCCTAAACCACACTGTTAAGTGAGAGACGGCACATCCCATTGACTTACATGAGCAGGGGGCATCAAGCACGGCTGCTGCTACGGAGCATCATAAACACTCACACACGCTTACACGATGTCATAAAGCAGTTATCCACTTGTTGCCGTATGGAAAGATCAACAGGATGAGCTGTCATCCTGCTTCTCATCGCTCATCTGTGGCGGGAAAGTGGCATATTATCTACTCGTCGCGAACAGTTGACTGGAAGTGTTGACAAAGTGAGCGGCGGAGCTGAGCGACGGAGGCTTATCGCCTCAGCTATCTCCATTATGAATATGGATGTTACCAATGTTTGGGGAGCCCCGAGGCTAATTCTTTGATTCCCGGCTGCTGAGAAGCTCAGTGGGATGGTTGGCTTTTCAACTTGTCAGCTTGTGCGCGCAAAGACATGTTTGATTTTCACCCGTATGGAGATGTTTGATTCCTGATCCTGAGCAACAAAAAAAAAGATGTACTGTGGGTTAATGTTTCACTGAGCCCCGAGTAGTCCCTCCTCCTCGGCCTCTGTGAATACTCCCCCTGGGACTCTGTGCGAGGTTAGAAATAGGTGTCCCTGGGGTCTTCAGACAAATGCTATTTTAAGGCATTCTACACGTGTGTGCTGCAATTTTTCAACATCTTTTTAGTCTTTGTACTACACGACACGTCAAGCTGAGACACAACCCCTCCATAATACATATAAAACATTTACTGAACTGGATTTTGCTCGTAGACTAAAAGTGCGTGCTCCCTTTTCTTTATAGCTCCCTACATCTTTTGACCTAAGGTGAACATTTTTTCCAATAATGAAGTTTTGTGCCATCAGGAGATAAGGGGAGTGCATTAGTACAATAGCAGAGCTTCAGTTCATTGGTATTGCCTTGTCAGGGATTTTGCTGATGCATGAGGTCTATGTTTTACCTACAGCTATACTGAACAAAAAAAAGCAGCTTAGTCAAATGTGAATAAGTAAGAGAGAAGTCTTTTTATCTCGTTCAGACATGCAGCACTGCTGGAAAGATCTTTTTTTTTTTTGTCATAAAATTGATGCACCAAGGGAAATATCGTATGAATTCCATGCACCAGTCACTTTATGCTGGTGTTGTTAATATTCCACATATTCCTCTCTTGTTGTGGGGGTTTGTTTTTTGTTTTAATCTTGTCTAGAATGTGCCATGAGACAGGTTTCTTCATTTCACTGCACACAGCAAGCTGAGATGATGATAAACTGGAACAGAGGTTATATGTTTTGCGGTTTTTTCAGCCCTCAGGAGAAGTTTAAAAACTACTGAAATATTTCAGATGACTCAAAGAACTTATGTTCTACTTTTCACCCACTTGTCTGTGTCTTTCTCCCTTTGCCAAACGTCAACCCTGACCTTTCTCTAAGCGTTCTTTCCTTATTTTCCTCTGACTATCAGTTGTGCATCCTGGTCCGTCTGTACCCTTATCACTTGTTTCCCTCAGTTTCATCTCTGCGTGCTCACAGGTGGCTGAGAGGTGTGCTGGCTGGCTTTGTTTCTTCTGTTTTGGTATCTTTTGAATACCATCTGCTGTCCTTGGTCGGGGAAGTACGCCAATGTAATAGACTTGCCTGATATATACGCGTACATTTACATAACAGCAGGCAAAAACCCCACATACCTGCATCGACATGGACAGAAACACATGCATGTTTGCAATGATAAATTGGTCTTATTATAAGCAAGCTAATAAAGCCTGCCGTCATTGAAAAGAGGTCTTTTCAAGTTGTACTGACACAAAATGTTCTGTGCAGACAGCCTTCATAGCTGCAATTATAAAGCCTCGTAAACAAACATTGCTTGATATGATAGTTTGCCGCACACCATCACGACCGCAGTCGCTATCGAATGTCTCGTTCCCCCATTCTCCAGCCTTTGATGCTGGGCAGAGTTCTTCAGAGCCCCCCCCCCCTCCCCTCCCCTCCCCTCTCTGGAGGCTGGATGCAGACACCCACCTTGGCCCCAGTTCCCAGCCGACACGTCTGTGTTTTTTGGTGTCCGTCTGTATATATATGTGTCTCTATATGTGTGTGTGTGTGTGTGTGTGTGGGCAGCAGCAGCGTTCAGCGGTGTTCTCACAGCCCAGCTGAGACTGACAGATGGAATCATTTCACACACAGACAGAAAAGCAGGATACAGGAAACCGGGGTGTGTTATAGTCCTGGCGCTGCTGTGGTTGGTATTAATCTAGGTCAGTGGCGTTCAGCTCACTGCGAGTCTGCCTCTGGGGCAAGCTTGGCCTTTCCTCAACCCCATTTACTCAACTAACTTACAGTCTACTTACCTCATACGTAGTTTGCTGTTCAAGAACCTGACAAGATGTTTAAGCTGTGTAGCAGTACACTACTGTAACCTGGTTCAGCCCGAATAGCTCAAACCATTGAAGCCTCTGTACCTTCATAACACACTTCAACAATTTTTTAGAAATAGAAATATTTTTGTAAAAGCACCAATGGTCAACCCTATAATGTCTATATGGAGGTATTTGTAAAACATATTGTGATATTCTTTGTGTTGTTTGTTCTTTATGTTTATATTTCCTTTGCTGAATTGTATTGAGACAAAGTTCTCGTTTGGCTGCTTGTGTGAAAACAAACACTGATACACTGAGAAGTTTGCCATCTATATTCCTCAAACTAAGATATTGACAAAAATACTGAATACCACTGAAACTCAGTTGTAATATTGACACCAGTACTGAAAATGTTGAAATGTTATAGCAAGAGTCATCCAGGTGGACTTCACAGTTTTGAATTCATTCCACACATGCCAAGAAAAATCATTTCAATTAGACAGTTTTAAAACGGTTCATACGGTGTCGCAAACCAAAAGAAGCGGTGTAACAAACAATATATTTGGGCCTAAACCAAGACGTGTACTATTTCACCTGTACCCAAAATGATTCAACAAAACAAATTGCTTTGCTTGAAAATGCTTGGCACAGCAACATTTGATCACCCTTCGTGTAAACAACAAATTTGCTTTATGAAAAGCTATTTAAAAATCCATTATATTCCATGTTGTAAATATCAGCTCTGAATCTCTGAACTTCAACATGCCAAAGATCAGATTGGATTGAATTGAATTATGGGTACTTCATATGACCCAGGGGTTCAGCAAGCTCACTTGTTGTGAGGATGTCAGGTCTGTATCATGATTTACCTCTTCATTGGGAACCAAAGCTCTTCAAAATATGAGCGTTTGCACTCACACCGTGAACTCATCTCTACAGTTAATTTGCAGTTTAATTGCTTTTACAGTTGTTGCATATGCATCAGGTGCTCAGACGCTAATTGGTAGGAAAAGACAGATTTTCAGGTTCAACAATTAAAACTTGCACTTGCCAACCTCGATACACACAAATGTACAAGTGTATCTAATTATACTAAAACCATTCTGAGGGGATTTCGCGGAAATAGTTTACAATTATGCATTCTCTGTGACGTGATACCTGTTGTATTCAAATACATTTTGAAATAGATTGTTGGCAGTGATCATGGTGACATGGAAAAGAAGGTATTTGTGCTCGTCTGTCTTCATTCTCTTTATGTGTTTGCCTTCACGAGCCCACACATAGACCCAGAAACAGTCGTTTAATAGTCCTCGTTAGTCATGCTCTGTGTTTCTTAAATATTCTGATTTTACACCTTATGTGACTCTAGCAACTTCATTCTTCAATCAGCCAATGGTTGAGGGAGTTTTTAGGAGAATGGCTCTGTTCCAATACATTCATTTTTTCATTTAATTTTTGGGATTTGAAGGTCCATCTCCCCAAGGCGTAATTATTCTATAAAATATAATTGCATTTTCGTCGCTCGTCTTTGCTCTTTTCTGGAGGTTTCTATCATGATGCAGCTGAATGGCTTTAAACATTTCACTCTGGAGAGGTGTTAGAAATCAGTGAGCATAAGGTTACATATATTTCGAGCAAATTGTTTTGACTTGTGCTACATAACAAGGTGTCTGTTTTTTTGCTCTGGTCTCATGTTAATGAGCTGATAGCTGAGGAAAGGGGAGGTGCTAAAGAGCCGAGAAAATCAAGGTGAGACACCAACTGATTACAGTTTCACACTGGCTGCAGGCTACGATTCACAAAAAAACTGATTTGTTGATATTTGATTGTGAATAAAAAGCAGCACTACCGCAGCTGTCCGCTTCACGCGCACTGAATGCACCACACGATGGGAGTCACACGACGTCACTTTTATTGATTGAAAAGGAAATGTAAATTTAGGTCAAGCCGAACGAGGAATAATTTAACAACAGTCGTAATGATGACAGAGAACTTGGCCGCAGAGCGCTCTGTTATGTGAACAAACCACGTATACCTATCAGCTGTGAGCTCCAGATCAGAATGGAGATGTAACCAGTTGAAGGACGGTTGATACCTGCGGTCTTCTGACGTTCGTTCTTTTTAAACAGAAAACACGTTTTTTATTGTTTATTTTTATTGTATTATATGACATATTTTCTAGCAAGTAGGAAACTTTGAGCTCCCTGGCAATTTCCTTGCATCCAGCTTGGCACCTTATTAACAATACTCAACATCACCAATCAGCTGGTCCACGTCCATCGTGGTGCTTTCAAAGCGAGAGACAGGAATGATGTCATTCTCTTCAATAGAAAAGTAGAAAAGCATCCTGGAAACAGACTTTTATCCTTCAGCTTAAGTACCACAGGTTTTGGTGTGATTGCTTCTGTGGGTGCGCGTGCTTTTACGTTCTTGTGTTAGTTGAGATGAGTAAATTCAGTATTTAGTCTACCAGGTAAAGGAAACATGTTTGCAATGCTTTTTATTTAATTTAAACATGGATTCTAAGTCTTCAGTGGCCTGGGTTGTGAAACAAGAGATTATTCTAGTGGAGTTTATATATGCCAGACTTTGTTTTAGTTCATTAGATGTAAGGAGCTGGAGAGAAGAGGAATGCAGGCCATGCTGAAAGCCTCTCTGGGTTAAGAACAGGCTGCCATGCACAATAATGTCTCCATTATACGTTTCCTGGGTGACTTACACGAATAGGCATTATTACAAAATTGTGCATTAGCCCAAGTCAGCAGTTAGTGCTGCTGCAGTCTCATTTCGTTTAGAGTTGAGAGGAGAGAAAGATGGCGAGAATGGGAGAGGAGGAGGGAGGGAGAGGGAAGGGGGAAGATGGGAAAATGGGAGAGAAAAGGCGACGTAAAGGAGAAATGGGGAATGAAAATGGACAATATCTGCCAGAGGCTGACGGGACATGCAAAAGGATGTAAAAAGATACAGATGGACTGACAGACTTGGTGGGATAGTGATGATGATGGAGAGGTAGAAAGAAGAGAGCTGTAGTTGTCAGTAACTGGTGTATTTAGACAGGGAGGGTTGGAGTAAGAAAGAGGCTGGCAGGGAGGAGGAATGTGTAAATCAGCGGCCTGAGCGACAGCTTTACGTGCCCCTCGGAGCCCCAACTATCCGATTAATGAGAGAAAAGAAACCTTAACCACCTTCCCCTCTCGGCTTCTTCTTTTTCTGCTATCTTGCACTTTCAGGGAGACATAAATCATAGCCTCTTAAGCATTTACTTTGGGTAGCTGCGACACAATTCTCCCCTAAAATGTTGGTACACTTAATTGTTTAAGAAATAGATGAGAAGATTGATACCATTCTCATGTTTGTTTGTTAAATACCAAGCTAACGCCAACAGCTGGTTAGCTGGTTAGTTTAGCATCAAAACTGAAAAAGTGCATCTAAAGCTCACTTATTAACACATTATATGTAAATTGTTGTTAAAAACAGAACTGTAAAAAACAAGTTGTGGTTCTACAGGAAGTTGTGTGTCAGATTTCGATATCGAGGCCCTGGTAGGCAGATATTGTGAATTTTAAGGCAGAGCCAGGCTAAGCTAAGCTAAGCTAACCGGCTGCTGGTTGTAGCTTCATATTGACAGACATGAGAGCGGTATCAATCTTCTCATCTAACTCTCAGCAAGAAATTGAAAAAGCCCATTGTTGTCTAACTATTCCCTCAAATGGATGACGTGTGAAGGGCAAGGCTGTCACATGACAAGGCTGTCACATGACAAGGCTTCACTTAAAACGAAGATATTCAAACAATAAAAGATGATAAGGAGTGAAAAAGGGTGACTTCCAGTTCATCGTAAGGGCACCAGGTTTCCTTTCAGCTTAATACTGTGACTACAATCCCCATGTTTGTGCAGTTTAGTCTTTTTCGTGTGTGTCGTGTGGTCATCAAGGTCACATAGTTAAACTAGTTCACTGAGGTCAAGGGCTGGAAGCTCGGCTGAACTAAAAACAGAACGAGCAAGATGTTCTTTTTTTGCCTTGAATTGAAGGTATTTCAGTCAAACACGTGTTAAGACAAAGTCAAAGCTGCAGCTTTACTTTATTCTGTGCCTTTTCACCTTAAGCCCAACCCACAGGTTTCTTAATCTGGCGAGAGGGCTCCTCTGAGAGATGGCCTCAGTCAGGAAAAGACCTTTTTCACTTTCTCTTCTCTCCCTCTGTGTCTTCTGTGCTATTACCAACCTAAACAGCATCTCCTGGGCTGCCTGCCTTGTTATATTGGCTTTTCATCACCAAAGGAGTAGAAAAGAAAGGGTGCGAGTGAGAGAGATGTAATGTAACACAAAGAGCTGAAAGAGAAATATGTTTCTGAAGTGTAAAACTGGCTCTTTCTGCTTGTGAAACGTCTTGATGTACAGGGTGTCAATGGGGAAGCGCTGTTTGAATGCATAACTTCTGAGAGTGATGCAACAGCTGCAACAATGCAATGTAACGCCTGAAGCGACACCATTTTTTTTTTTTTGTGGCATTTTCTTGAAAATCTTACTTCTGTTTGTGAGACACAGTAGAGAAGCTGTGGTAGCACATATGTGGTGTATATCTGCCACAGTGTGAACAACTCAAACAATACTTTACCCAATTCACCCAGTGTAAAAGTACATCAAAAAGAGCCTCACTTTTTAAGTCCATCATGTGAGTGCCATTTACATCTTTTGTTAAACGCTTAACTGGGCAACTTCACGCTTTTGTAGCCCAATACATCTGTGTATTTCTAGAAATGTTTAAAGGGATTCATTACCAGAGATCTTGCAGCATGACATGAACGACTGTCACGCTCAATGAATGGTTTCTCTTTAGTGGCTAGTAGTGCATGGTGCTGGTGGGGAAAATGTTTTGGTTGCATGTTTTCAACCATCACTTGGAAGTTCTCTTACTGCTGGTAAAGAGACAGTTTTGTATTTTGCTGGTCACTTCCTGCATACCATGTAAATGTGCATGTTTGACTATATATTACTGCAACTAACTGTTATGTAAAGTCACAATTCATTTGCCCATTATTTTCTCAATTCATTATTTTGTAGTAAATTAAATATCAAAATGTCAAATGTCTTGTTTTTACCAGCCAAACTCAAAGATATTCAGTTTACAATGATATAAAAAATTTGCATTTCAGGCTGATGAAATAGACTTAGAGTTCATTTTTCATCTTTAGTCTCAATAAGAGTTTTAAGTGATATTGATGCACAAGAAAACTAGTTAAATATGCAGGCATTAAGAACTTAACAAAATATGTAGTGCAGGAACAACAGCGTGTTGCATTAATTTCCCAGGATACTTCAGCACTATCTTATGAACATTTACTACATTATTCAAGACACACAGTATATATCTTGAAAATGGTCTCATTCGAGCATGCAGCAGGTTTTGGTCACAGACGAGAGTCCGGCAGTGCGTGAAATACATCAAAGTAGAAAGACAGGATGTAATTACAAAACGGCTATAATGCAGAAATGGTGTGAACTGAATGTCATATGTGTGTTTGTCATAAATCATTCTGTAGCTCGTAAAAATACTTTCATACATTGTTATGATGCATGTTTTTCAAAGGCAAAACCCTGGTTCATAAACGCCGAGACAAAAAACTTGTATCACCAAGAATATTGTGAGGTTTGCGACATTCATCAGATCAGACAACTGTCTCTTTGGTCGCGATCTGACTCGGTAACGTTCACAGTCTTGTCAGGGAACCTGTGAAGACGACTGCCGAGCCACAAGCAACACGGCGCTGTGTGTGTGTGTGTGTGTGTGTGTGTGTGTGTGTGTGTGTGTGTGTGTGTGTGTGTGTTGAGCAGAGCGCCTGCCCTCTCTCTACAGCGAGCCAGACAATCCCTGGAGTTGTGTGTTCTTATTGTTTGCATGCATGTGTGTATGTGACTTTCTCCTCTTTCTCTTCCTCTCCTCCAGCACCGAGCACATATTTTATCTCAGGTCAATCCCCTTATTGTTAAGTTACATAACAGCACTTAGTCAAGTAACAATCCAGCAGCGCTGGTGCTAAGGGCTGCAGGATAACTGTACTTCCCCTCTGGCACTCCTCTGCCTGAGAGCCCTTCTCAGAGTTGCTGTTGACTTTTCAACCCGCTTAGTGGAGTCGACCCATGAAATGTCATGTTTGATGAGCAGTGATCTGATTCTGAGTGAATGTTGAGGTGTGGGGGATACGAGCCTCGACATATTTTGTGTTGATATAACCAGCTTAATCAGTTAATCAATCCATAATAGTTGATCTTGGATGCTGTTTCTACAAAGATTGATGACTTTAGAAATGCAGTTGTACTGTATTGCACAATATTGTTTTGTGTAGCATCATGCTATTCCCATCCTGCCATTGTATAACCACCTCATGTTGTTGTACATTAGGAGAGAGTGCACAGCCTGTATCGCTGTTTTCCCACTGAGGCAGCCGTCAGTGAAGTGAGGTCTATATCAGAAGAGTTTATAACGACTCAATGACCACATGCACCCATGACCTGTAGTGTTACTGCTCATGCAGCACAGACTAGGAGATGCCCATGCATGTCTCCTGCAGTCTATTCATAGCCAAGGCGGTGTGACTCCCCCCGTCTCTGCCTGACTGTTTCCTGCCTTTCCTCCTTGCTCAATTACTTCTTTTCTGACTCCCACATGTGGGTCTTCAGGTCTTTGGCAGGAAGGCCTACCTTGTGGAGGAGGGAAACTGACGCACAGCTGACTGGTGAAGCGAGGCAAAGCGCGTTTGCTTAAAGAAAGACGTGTTTGTGTCAGTGTCGGAGATCATAGTCTGTTGGATGCAAACGAAATGTTAACGCTTACATCTTCAAACTTTTAAGTCCACACAACTGCAGTGCACCACCTCCCAACAGCTGGCCGAATAACAATGCATCATCGATTCATAATTCAGCCATATATTGCTTAGCCTGCCCTCCACCCCACCAAAACATTACAGTTATAATTGCAGTCACAGCGCAAATATCAATATATATCATGGTATAAATACTCTAGTGTGAGCCGTTCTCAAAGTGCAGCACTCTAGGATTAGGTCCAGGGGCGAATATAGATATACACAGTGGTGGGGTTATGAATACGAAAGTGCTGAAAAAGATACAGTTAAAATGTAGGAGGATGGTGTCAAACTGTACTCATCCTGTTAGCCCATGTTTTTCTAGTACTTTCCACTCCCTCCCACCAACCCCCTTTTATGTCTTTATTCTGCTGATACAACCTCCTCTCGTCTGCTGACTAACTGACCCACATTCCTCTGTTTGACTCGCTACCCTTAGTGTGTGTGTGTGTGTGTGTGCGCGCGCAAGCCTACATTTTTGCTTGTCATCTTGTGTGTGTGTGTGTGTGTGTGTGTGTGTGTGTATATTCTTGTGCACTCCTCTGTCTATCTCTGTCTGCTTCCTCCCCCCTCAGAAAAACGGTGCCGCGTCCCTCAGGCTTCTGCAGGAACCAATTAGAAGATTGCTCTCTAAAGAAGCATCAGTCGCTGAACATAAATGATTCGTAAAACGCCTCATTTACTCACTCACTCTGTGTGTTTGTCTGGTCCTCGCTGTGTTCCACTCATTTTGGACGGCTCTGGTTGCAGAAGTGACATTTCCTCATTAAATTAGATAAATAGTGCTCACTGAGATGAGGCTCCCTCTAGTGGAGAGTCACGTTTTCTGCAAGGTAAACGTCTGACTTTTGAGAGGTTTGAGGTGGAGACAGCTGTGCGTGATCGCTGTCCGGTGACAATTCTTTTTGTTTTCCTTGTGATGCACTTTCAGAAAGCCAAAGCCACGATCAGTATTGACTGAACGTTATCAAACTATTCAGCTTCTCACTGAGCATGATGTTAGAAGCCACAACTCAATGGACTTATCTACCACATGATGAAAACAGTTCTGTCAGCAGCTTTAAAGACAAATCAAAGATTTAGCTAAAAGTAACCCAACCCTGTAGCCGCTGATTGCATTTGTTTTGTATTGTGCACACTTTCCATCGTCTTTAATTTGCACATCATACACTTCTTTTATATGACAATATTTACATTAAATACTGTACAGTACATGGTCCCTTACAAAATAGTGAATAAGAACACAAATACCCTCAAATCCAACAAATTCCAATGATATACATAAAAATCAAAGCCGCAATATTCACATTTGATACTGTACGTCACTGTCAGACTGGCTTTCGGTAATAATCTTTGTCCCTCTGCCTTGAATTTCAGGTTTAAAACATCAGCTAGTTAACGTCTGGAGGATTGGAGCATTTTAGACTTTAAGGAGGCGAGAAGTGGATACAAAAATCCAGAGAGTAGAGAGCATTTGACTCGGGGATGGCTCTGGTCGACAAACATAAAGTGAAACGCCAGCGTCTGGACAAGATCTGTGAGGGTGAGTCTCATTTAACTCCTCTTTCTTCCTCTTCTTTCTGCTTTTTATGTACATTTGGATTTGAGATGGTGGCTACACATTCGCAGACCACTGGAAAAATTGATTATGTAGTTTGTGTGGGATGCTTGTGTCTTTATGTGTGTACATGTAAATTTGAGTATAAGTTCCACAGGTTTATTTAAGCTATAAAAAAAGATTCCCTCCGCTGTTATATGGAAATGAAGTTTCCACCAGTATTCAAGCCTTTCAGCCCGCTGCTACAAATTCAGTAAAAAGCCAGTGGGTTCGTTTGCATAAGTGTGTTTGTGTGTGTCAAAAGGGAGCCTTGGGACCGGACTACCAAACTTCAGCTTTGAAGGCTGTCTAGGAGAGTGTGTGTGTGGGTGTGTGTATGTGTGTGTGTGTGTGTGTGTGTGTGCGCGCATTTATGTGCTTTGTCAAAAGGAGATTTTCCTGAAGTTTTTACTCTCTTAATATTTCCCCTTACCACCGTCAGAAGTATTTGCATGTCCAAAATCATACTCATCCTGCTCTACTGTATTGTGCAAGATTACATTTTGTAATGTGGGTATAGCCGCTAGCTGCTGTTCCTCTAGCTTCTATAATTGTCAGACTCTCATGAAGGGTTTCATTCATCTACCTTTGTGGGAAACCGAAACGTATATATCTGTGGTTTACTATCTCTACTTTAGTCAGGAACACCTACTACATCATAGAATTGACCATTTATTGTAACAAATATACAATTATGCTTGCCACTGATTGCTTCGCTCTGAAGATGCTCCCTGGATTAGCCAAGCAGGATGCTAAACCGAAACAGGGAGCGCAATGCAGCAAACCTCCCATGGGTATACAAGAGTGTGAGTGTAGCAGCATTGGTAGGGTTTAAGTGAGGAGGGAGTCATATTTGAATGGCCCACCTCGTAGTGATAATGGGCTGTGATTGGTGTGTGTGACTGATTGGAAGCTGTCAGCTGATTGCAGCTGGGGCCTATGACTTCCGTGTCCTGCGCGAACTAACGTGATGCTTCATTTCAACTGAGAATCTTATAAAGAAAAAACGTACCCCGTGTCTAAACCGCATATCGGACGCGTTTTTCACCCACCCGTCTGACACAACAGCTACACTCTCTTGTTAATCTATGCAGTTGTCTACACCCGGCTCTGTGCAGGCTCTGCGTCTCCAGCTGCGTCTCGTGGGCGTAACCGCGACTTCTTACTTTATGTAAACCAAACATAGACGTTACAGTTTCACTTCAGCTCTCTATGAGCAAAACCAAAGGATTAAAACTACAGAGTAGCACGTATCAACATTCCTCTTCGCTCATGTCGAAGGAAAAAATCACGTTGAGATTGAGAAACACAGTATAATGAAGCAGTGATGCTGTATGTTTCCACCCTCAGAATGAGAGCCACATGTGGCATCTCAAACCTCTCCAAACCACCAAGCCTGCTTGCTTGGAAACACTTTTTCCCCATTTTCTTTAGAATGACTGTGTCCTGTCTGCAACATGCTAAATATCATATTATAATATTTTCTGATCCGCCACATTTGTCCCCACAGACATCCATGTCTCCTCTGCTTATCAACAATGAAGTCATTCTATACCAAAGACGAGGAGGGATTTTTTTTTTTCCCCCTGCTGCAGTTAGTCATCACAGCTGCTCTTAAAAATATGTAGAGGAGGGTGATTCACATCTAGGAAGCTAAAAGATCAGAGGGTGGTGAATCATGCTGTTTTCACAGTAGCGTTAAATCTGCTCAACCATATAAAAAGGGTATTTCAAAACCAGAGGCATGGGGTGTTCTGCCCCATAATGTCAAAGCCACCCACTATTGTCTATAAACAGAGTGTTGGGACCGAAGCGTGTAATAGAAATCAACGTTCGCGTTGTGTGTATTGACAAAAACAAGAACGTTATGAAGTGATTGTGATTGCGTTGCCGTCGTGGGTTGCACACGGCGAGACAGCGAGAGGAGCTTCTCTAATCTCCTATTTATCTTCAGAGGATAAGTGTGTCAATCCAATACTTGTTTCACAGCGGAGTGCATTGATTACATCTTTACTCATTGTGATGAGTGGCTAACTGAGCGACGCCTGTGGCCTAAATCCAATTCCAAATGGCTGATTAAGTGTAGCTGTTTACTCCAATCAAAAGTAGTCACGGTGCAGGAATGTAGATTTGACCGGAACGGTGGCTGCGTTTTTTTTTTTTTTTACCACTGAGGATATGTCATGTGATTCACTGTCCTTTGCTTTCATGTTGGATTTTTGTGGTTTTCAAATTAGACCCGCAAGGTCAAAACTAAGCAGGAAACAAAGAATGTTTGGCTTTTTTTTTTGCCTGATGAATTACTTTTGACAGTTAATCGATAATCAAATCAGGATTTTCCCCGAAGAAATTGTTTTAGCCGAGCTGATAAAACCCCCGGCTCTGGAAGCATCATGTCTCGTGATCACTTTTGTTAGGAGAGCACAGCCCAAACAATAACCACTTTTATTAAACATCATGGAATTATCCCCGGCTAGTTCATCTAATTATCTTTGGAGTTTTCGACTCAAAATGAATGAAGCATTTTGACGATATTACGTTGGACATTTTTCCCTATTAACAAATATAAGTATAAAATATAAACAGTCCTATGTATATATTGTTTCTGATGGGGGGCTCACCTCTGCTAAAACTATGGTAAATAGTAAATAACAGCGTTGTTTGGTTTAGATATCAGCTTTCAAAATGTATATGGTACAATTGCTCCTTCTGTTGTGGCTTTGATAAAGTGCCAAGAAGAGTGTAACTGCAATAAGGTAAATGTGGCAAACATCTGTTGTGAGCATCAGTTCCCATACTCTCTCTCTCTCTCATTCCCCACCCTTTTTCTCTCTCTCCCTCTCTCCCTCTCCGTTTCTCCTTCTGTCCGCTCCATCTGTGTACCCAGCATGCATTGGCTTGGGCAGCCGCGCGAGTCGTTGCCATTGCCGTTTAGCCAGAGCTAACTGACTGATCTGGGCAGAGACGGGATGTGAGCGGCAGTGCGACGTGAACTAGGTCGCAGTAACAGCATGTTCCTGAATGTTGATTTACAAGTTGTAAATCTGTGCTTGGACGCAAACACCACAAGGTGGGGTAGTGGAATTTGTCATGGCGAGTCCAAGTGTTTTAGTTGGCAGTTAAATAAATATGTTAATCCTTGATAATCTTGTTTTGTCATGTGCACAACAAGAGGAGATGTTTAAACAGTGAACAATAAATAATGTGGCCAGTCAAGCAAAAATACTGTAAAACTTAGTCTGTGAATTATTCATAGTCTCACATTTAAGGGACCTGCGAGAGACGACAATCAGGGAGGCTGTGGAGGAAAAGGGAGGGAGGGGGGGGGGGGGGGTGTCCTGATGTCATCCTCTCCTGCAAGGAGGGGGGGTTCGTATCCAGAGCTTTTTCAGCACAGATTCAGGGCTTTGCTGCATCCACCTCTTTGCTTTCGTCCCTCCCTCCCACTCGTCTCCCTACGCTCTGGCATCCAGTTCTAGCATGAAGTCATCGGAGCGCTCTCTGGGCCTGACCCCCCCTAGGGCTTGTTCCGGGCTCCACACCAAAACCCGCGACCCCTTTATAGGCTTTGTGGAGAGGCAGGGAGGGGCATGGAGAACTGGGGGGGGGAGAAAGGAGAAGAGCAGATGAAAAATGGTAGAAGGAAATTCTTATAATAATTTGCTGCAAACTGGCATGTGTGATTGTGTTATTATTATTATCATTAAAGTGTGACTCTCTTGTGCACACCTGAATGCAATGTTCTGGTACGGTTTCGCTTCTCTACTCAGTGTCTGTATTTGCCTCTGTTCGAGCTGGTATGTAGCTTTGCTGTTATTGAAAGTTGGAAATGAGTTCCTGGAAAAATCAAGTTTCAAAATGAATTCTTCAGCTACGACGCCAAGTATTTAAATGACCCGTGTCTTCCCTGGATCGGGCTGGAGATTGAATGAAAGATGGGTCGGCGACAAAGCGTTCAAAAGGAGATGGATAGATGGATCTCTACATTGTTGACATTGAGGAAATTTGGGAGAATTTTTGGGCTGTTCTTGCTGTTTATGTGGTGCATGTATACTAGGAAAATAATAAACTGTATATCAATTCAGAATGTTACTCTAACTGAGTATGTGATTGTCATTTAGATAAGTACTAGCCTCATAGCCATCAACCTCCATTTTACAGTCCATTTAGTCCCTATGGAGATGCTTTCGACAAATAATCCCACTGGAAACACATGCAAGGCAGCCATGTCGTGTCTGTTAAGTGTGCATTACAATTCATCTGACAGCGCTCTTTGCGACCGAACTGGCATTGTAATCCCATTTCCAGTTCGTGCCTCCTGCCCCACGCGCATGCATAAATCAATGTGTGTTTAACATTCAAATAATGCCTTGAGTATACGTGACGTGTCACACTGTAGGAGACAGTTGTTTTTATTTCTGTTGCAGTGCAGCATTCACTTTGAGTTGGCATGATTATTCATGTATGCACGTCAGACCGAGGCCAAGGCTTTAGCGGCGCTTTGCGTGTGTGAATGAAAGGGACATTAACGAAGCGCTGAGGGCCGCTGTCACTGCTGCACGTCACAAGACGAGCAGAACCGGGTCAAAAAGGTGGAGTGGGGGATCCATGATCGTGCAAGCCGAGCGTGTGTGTGAGTTTGAGTCGGTGGATGGACAGCTTCTAAATGGGATTGTTGGCAAGGCATGCAAACATTTGACATAGTTAAAACATGCACCCAGGAGCGCACACGTAAAGTGATCGACGTCCCGTTCCCCTGCTGGCTCGGCTGTGATGTTAATGTGGAGGCAGGGACTGAGAGGGTTGAGTGACATTGAGTTGCGGAGTGTTTATTAAACAATGGCAAGCGTCTTGTGTGAAAGGTTAGCCACAGATCTCACTGTTGTACATCATGTTTGTCTTGTTACTTGCTGCTCAATGCAATTTTCTCCAACACTGAGATTCAAAAGCAAAAGTAGTACACTACACCAGGCTAGAGTAGAGTTTTCTGAAATCTATTAGCTGTTGAAAGAGCCCTGAGCTACCAAATTGCATCTTCACTCGAGGTTCATTTACTCCATCTAAAAAGTTTTACTCACATTTTTCACCAGTCAAGTCTTATTCAATGTAAGGTCTTCATAAGCTTCTGCTGCGGTGGTATTATATTTGTTCTAAAATCCCCGGCTTAATTCCTAAATCCCTCTGTTACAGTGAATCTGGCGTTGTGTGCACAGTCTGGCATGTATGGCAAATGGAGGAACATTAGAATTTGAAAGTCAAACATTGTTTAGTTTGAGGCAAACAGAACTCTGTGATTTACATTTTCTGTCAGGATTAGACCGGCAAACCCTGAGTACACACTCTGCTCCTGTCGCTCTGTTTGAGGTTGAGTTTGGGGGGGGGAAGATGAGAGATGAGTGATGAGTGCAGCACACTGAAAGCTACAGTCTCTTGAGAGCCGGGCTAGAAGAAGTAATGAGTGGAGTGGATGAGGTTGGGGAAGCCAAGGGATCACAAATACTCTATAGCATGTTGCCCTTGACATGGATGTGTGTCTATGTGTTTGCATATATTGGCTCTGAACATTTTCTTCCTAAATCTAAGCAGCTATAGTTTCAAGTCTCAAGGCTAAAAGAGATTGCCAACCTTGCAATGATATGAGCTTTTCAATTAAAACTGATATACATGAAGTTTGGCTTTTCCAAAGGATTTTGACAAGGAAATTAGTTTCTATATTGCAGATGATTCAAATAAAAAACAGGATAGACTGTGTGCCTTTAGGTGACAGGTGACACCCATACTTGAAATGGCTGTAAAATGTGACTGACTTTATAATAGCTTTATTCTGATGAATGTAAATGGGTTTTCTTTCCAACTCTCCGCTTAATTCATCTTTACAATCGGTTTTTGATCTCTGTGAGAGCTCTTGCCTCCTCACCTTCCCATTTTAATTACCTTTTAACATCAAGCTGACAAATGTTCCTTTCACCTTACCAAAAGAAAAAAAAAAAAGTTGTCAGTCAACTGTTTGCAACAGATTTTGGAGCCCCTGTCATCAGCTTTCTCCCGTCATCTTCTGAAAGTAGCAGAATACTCCGCTCCGCGTCTGATCTCTTCCTACTTTAATTTCATAACTCTGATTAAACAAGATATAGATGTCGACAACCGACATGCCTGCACAGTTTCCACAGGCACTAAGATATTCAGGAACTTTTCTCAATATGCTGAGACAGTAATTAAAAAGACTTCCTTCACAGTCTAAAATATGTATTACTAATCCGCCTCGCTCTGAGATTAGATTTGGATGGAAACGGACACTTCCTCACCTTACATCTGTTTTCATGCATTAATAAACTGGGATCCTCTGCACAAGGAATCAGGTTTCAGCCACAGTGACATGAAGTGAGACATGCAGGCAGCTAGGTAAGCAGGAACACCTTCAGCGTCCTATGTTGAACATCACCTTGGTTAAACAAAATGATGAATCATCATGTTTGCTTATGGCCAAACATAATATAAAATGCTGCAGCATAGTGCAAAGAGCTTCTTCCACGAGACAATTTCATACTTGAATGAAGTACAATTAACTTGTGTTGTGTTGCAGCTCAAAAAGTATGTTTGTAAGGCAAAGGTTGTAGGTGCTTTGGATTAAATGCTGTTAGAAAACCTCCCCCTGCTTCCACACACACACACACACACACACACACACCACACACTCCCCTAGGGTTTTACTTTTCTCTGCAAAGGGCCAAATCCAGATTACAGAGCTTTTCTAAGTGGAGGAGATCAGAGTAGCTTTAGGAAAGATGGGGGAAGGTGCAGTAAGACAGTAAGATGCATATGGTTAGAAATCATGTAATGGCCAAATAAAACTATTTGGATTCTGCACATGGCCTTCATTTAACACTTTGTACTCTACATGACAGATGGTAATATTGAGGATGGTAATATTGCTTGAAATGACAATCATTGTGAGGGCAAATAAGACAAACATTTTAGGTAGATTTGGTTATGCATTCTGCAGTCTGAATGTCCTTCAGTTAACATACAAACAGCAGGTCTGTGGTGATCTCATATTTAGCAGAGTGGGGCAGTGACTGTGTGCGCCACAAAGGCATCAAGGACATTTCAGAGTTGGGCAGCAGTTGCGTGGTGGCTCTACTGCAAGCATGGGGCCTGGAGGATTAGTGTCCAATCAGAGTGGATTTGATGTTTACTGACAGCACATGGGACTTAGCTGAGAGAACTGTATTTCATTTGTATTCAATGAAGCCGGCACCCTGTCTGGCCTCCCCTCCCCGCGCTGAGAATCTAGATACTGAAACCTGTTGACGACAGTGCATCATCAACAGCTTCAGGTAGGTGACTCTTCAAGACGGGGTAAGGGTTTTGAGGGTGGACTCTTAATCATTGCCATCATCATCATATCATCATCATCACCAGATACGCTTTTATCTGGTTCACATGACGTCACAGTGGGAAGTGGAATTAAACGGGATTTATTCAGTTGTAATCCCTCATAGCAAAACGTCCCGGAGAAGTGAGAGATAAACCCTACTGGATTAGTACAAGCCCCTGCCCATCCCAACCTATAACCCAACCTATCCACTCCTTTCATTTTTTTGTCTTTTTTTAATCAGCGTTTGGTGGCCATCTCAAGCATGCAGCCTGCTACCATGTCTTTCATGGAGTAGCTGTGCTACCTTTGCATTGTGCTGTGTCTGTGTGGTTTTGTGTAATGTGTTTGTGTGTGGTGTCCTCTTTCCTCACGCGCAACAAGGCAGCATGACCAGTGATTAATTATTCAAGGACGGACAGCCAAAGGGGGAGTCACCTGATAGCGCGGACTTACAATATTACAACCCGATATCAGGTGAAACGGTAGACACAGCTTCATTTTTTGGTGCTACTGTACAAGAAGACTTGAAAGACAACTCTCACAAACAGGTAGAAGCGGAACATTTTCTTCTGTTTTGTGCCTTTTTACTTTTCCTCCGTAATCTTTTTCTCTACATTTTCCTTTTTTGCCAATGCTTGTCCCTAACAAACAGTTGAGTCTTGGTCGCTCCCACAGTTGGGACACATTAGGGGGGAATGAGGGTCAGTGGGACAGGACTGAGAGTGTCTACGAGCAGCAGGCAAGAGTAGCCGGCCGGCGGAACTCTCTGTCATACGGAGAGGGAGGAGGGTGGTACGAACCTCCACCAGGAGTGCATCCCCCTGACCTGGATTTGAAACGCAACCCGTATTCCTGCCAAGACTCTCTGTACGGACAGGTTTACGCAGAGCGACAGGACCCACGGGGGCTGAGGAAGGGCTCTGTTCCTGATCTAAACAATTACGAACGAGCGCCCATGGCTCATCGAGGATCCATTTCGCATCAGGATTACTATTCCCATGACCCGGCCATGACTCCTCGGCCACCCGAGGGCTTTTACCAGCCTCCGCCACCTCACCCGCACCCACTCAGTAGGTCTGGCTCTCATTTTGGGATGGCACCTGGGGCTCGTGCTGTGTGGGATCAAGGTCAGGGAGGAAGAGCAGGACCGCAAGCCCCTACATCACCTCTCCCTCCTCCCCCTCCCCCTCCAACCGCACATGAGATGACTAGGAGTTATACTGCTGGAACTGCTGCCAAAATGACGTCGGATGGCCAACAGCGCATACCCTCTCGGGAGCCATCTCCTACACACTATGGTATGGAGCATGCATCTCCTCGGTATGCCAGTGAGCCTCCACCTATGACCGGTCAAACGGTCTATACTGATATTAATGGTCGTCCGTTGGATCCCCAGCAGCAGGGTGCCACCTGTCTAGTAGTAGATCCTTCCAGTCAAGGTATGATTATGAGGCAAGAGACCGCCTCACCCTTCTCCATCCAACAGCAGCAACAACAACAAATACAACAGCAACAACTTCAACAGCAACAGATACAACAGCAGCAGTTACAGCAACTTCAGCAACAACAAATACAGCAGCAACAACTTCAACAGCAACAATTACAACAGCAACAGCTTCAACAACAGCAGTTACAGCAACAGCAACTTCAGCAAGAACAGTTGCAGCAGCATCTGCAACAGCCCCTGCCACCTCCACCTACAATGCCTTCCTCCGACCCTAACCTTTCTATGATGGCTCCACCTGCCACAGTGCAGACCGCAGCAGTTGCTCCAATTGCACCTGCCCTTGCGCAGGTGGCCCAAACTTCAGTCCCTCCTCCACCAGTCACTCCACTTCCTGCTCCTTTTCCTCCACTTCCCCCCATTGCCCCACAGACGCTTTTGCCTTTGGACCCCAAGAAGACAGTTGACCCTGAGTTCCTTGCCCTGCTGCGAAATGAGGGCCTCTCCGAGAGCACCATCTCCTCACTTATCCACCAGGGATTTGACTCCACTAGCATGCTGGCTGTTATGGAGGAGAATGATGTCCGCACCGTCGCCCCCAACCTCGGCCAGGCTCGTGTACTGTCTCGCTTGGTCCACAACTTTAAGCGGTCCACTGAGGCTCCGCCAGCCCCCTCCCAACCTCAGACACCCATGAGAGGCCGCTCCAATAGCTTTAGCCATCGCTCAGACATCTACCACCACCAGCAGCAGCATCATCCAACGCACCCCTCACAGGCTTTAACCTTGGATGCCCAAATGATGCACCCACAGACCCCTGGGGGCATGCAGACCATCTCCCCAAGGATGGGAGATGTAATGGGTAGGAGGCCCAATAGTGCCCCATCTCAGCACCTCATGGAAGCCTCTGGAGGCTACCCAGGTCAACCACCTCGCTCCCCGGGGTCATACACTGGAGCACTTATGCCTGTTCAATCAAGACCCATGTCAGCCTATGCTTCTGGGGGGGTGCCCATGCATGGTATGCAGATGATGCCACAGCAAATGACTGGGTCAATGCCTTCCATACAAGGGTCTATGCACTCCATTTCAGGTATGCCACAGCAGATGCCTGTGTCCTTGCCAGCTTTAACACAGCCACCACAACAGGTCCCTAAAGCGTACTCTACCAATTACACAGTGCCTATGGAGCTGATGAAGAGGGACAGGAACGTACTGCCATTGTCACCCATGCACAGCCCTCACCCCAGTCCTCAGATGATGCGTAAGGGTGGGGGAAATGCACAGGACAATGCTCTCGTCATTATGGGACCCCCAGGCCAAAGTACCCTGGCTGTTAACCAGAAACTAAGTCGACGCACGGGTCCACCAGTCATCGTGTCCACTATGGCGTCACCAGATACAAGTAAATCCTTTTTTTCTCCTTTCATCCTCATCATGTTTTCTTTTCCGATTAATTGTTAAATTTCGTCGCACTTTCTTATCGCTGTTTCACATATTTTAAATAGATAAGAAAATTGATTTGTGCTTGAGCTCTTCATTTTTGCCATGCTTTATATAAGACTCCTTTCTCAAATCCTCTCATTGCTTTGAATAGCTCCACGAAGCGCTGCTGCTGCATTGTTAAGAATCATATCATGCCTTCACAATTTGGTTAACATTTCTAAGGGCCATTCAGTATATAAGGGTATGCATCCCAATGCACATTCAGCAACAACTTGAGCATTGGGTTGCAGTCTTTGCTTTTAGAGAATAAGAGGGCACCAGAAATGTATTGTCACCCTTCATTGTGATGAATCGTTGGTGTGCATACCATCTCTGTCAAATTAGTGGGGTTTTTTGTGGGTTTTTTGGTATACTGGTTTGTGAAACCATCATTCAGCTGAGGGGCTTGTGATCTATTTAGCTGAATGTGTATGCTGGTGTAATGCATGATGTGTGACCTTAAGAAAGCCCCAACACAATGAGAATATTAAGTGAGCCCTTTTTGTAAATCATTTTATCTTTTCGGTCAGTGCTGTCATTTGTTTGCTGTCCTGTGTTTGTTCTCATTACATCAACAATAGATAAATGGTGTGGCTTTCTTTCTCATCTAGTCCAGTGGAGTGAAATCTAAATTGCTTGCTGACTATCCCTTTTCTAAAGCTGTTGTCAGGATTATGATTAATACCGTAAAAGAATAACTTTTACTGAGACATTCTGGCAATCCATTCCCTGTCCTAATTTTGGTTTCTACATTTGCCACGATCCTAAAACGATACTTACATCCGGCTGTCTTGTCTGCTTATCTCTGTGAGAGCCAGATTTGTCAGACTTCCATATACTTTGTGTCAAGTCCTTTATTATTTCAGTAATCTCATGTGGTTCTTTTGTCAGAATGGCATATCGCCCCATCAAATACAACACAAAACAGCCTTGATGAGGCGCAGTATGGAGGGTTTGGGAGGAACAGCTGTCAGCACCCTTTCTGATACCTTTTTAAATTTTAACAACTGCACACTGACTTCACGTTACAGTCTGTCAATCGCTGCATTCATGTGTGAACAGTTCACATTAAGACTTCTATCATCAGAAAAGTCAGATATAGTGTGCAGTAGGGTTGACTGTGTCCTGGCGTTTGTGTGTGTGTGTGTGCGTGTGTGAACAATGTGTGTGTCTGAATTTGGCACAGTCTCCTTGCAAAGATATTTTCTCTTGGTGAACAATTGGAGCAAAATCAAAAGCTCAGGCCACTTTTTAAATCATTTAATCTGCCTCAACTATACAGTATTCATAGTGTTGCAGGATTAGTTGTATGTAGCTCTTTAGCTGTGGTACCTTTGTAACTGCAGCTGTTTTTGATGAAGACCTGTCTGCTCTTCACAGCCCCCTAGCTCTTGTTGTTGTACGCATGGTTGTTTTATTGCATTATGATAATAAGGTGGGTGCATCAGAGTAGCCTGGAAAGTCTATACAGCCAATCAGGATTCACAGCCGTCCATCAGTCCTGCTGCTGTCACTGTGGACTACTGACCTGACTGTTGAGTTAAAGGCAAACTTTTCATTATGTAGTTGTTTTTTCCAGCTGTTTTTTTTTTGTCCCAAATTCATGTTTTGAATCCAGTCTGAAATTAAATTAATTCAGTCATTGAATGAATCCTTATTGTATAATCACCTGAATCATTTACCCATATCAGATTAAAGCTTTAATTCCGCATAACAAAATTATCTTCTTTTCACTCCCAAGGCCTGATAAAAGTATATTTCAGACATTTTGGGCAATAAGGACTGATTTCTCCATCAACACCTGCTCACCAGAGGCTGACTAGCCGCATCACTGGACAGATAAAATCGAATTACAGTGCCGATGGCCGATGTGTGATTGTGTGTAATTTTCTCTGTGCAGGTTGTAATGAGAAGAGAGGAGGGGGGTTTAATCCTTCAGATCCTCCATTTCCACTGCTGCACTAATCCACAGATATTCTCATTTTGTTCAGACCAGCTTCCTGTCTTTCTGCTGGACTCTGTGAACTACCTCACATTGCCAGTAGGTTGAAATGGAATAAAATAGGGGTCCGAGGCAGACTGGGAACACACGATTGCTCTCTCTTGCCTCTATGATATTTTGGCCCTAAGAAGAGCAGATATTAAAAGACTCCCTATGGCTTGACTGTGCAAACAGACTGCCGCTCCGAGCTCAGGAGGACACATGCTTTTGAAAGGATGTCTTCAAGTCTGCCACATACACATGCATCGCAATGTTGGTACACACACACACAGTCAGCAGAGTAGACCTCATTTGCATGTGGCTGACATTTGTTGCTTTAGTAATTTCATCTGTTAATGGACACAGCCGCAAAGCTGCTCTGAAAGCATATCCCTAAATTGTATGTTGCTAGGCAACGTGTTTTTTTTTTTTTTTGTGGTAATCGTAGGCAGATTTGCCTCTCTAGTGAAAAGGTCGGTCCATTGTCAGAAGACACCGCAAATGTACATGTTACTTCCTTTTTAACAAAATGTCTGGTTAAGCTAATGCATCAGGAAAAAAGTATTAATTAATCATATCCATCCTTTGTGTGGGTGATAAATGCAAAATAAAAGCATTTTCTTGCATATTTTTAAAGGAATTATACATTTTAGACCCGACAAAATACTATTTAGCCTTTCGGTTTAAATAAATTATTGAAATTTATAACATTATATTGCAGCAATAACACATTTTGCATTCCTTAAAATCCAATTTGTTATGAGCGCCTGATATTGTGAAAGCGTCAGACAATTAATTAGTTACGGCAGTGAGTTTGCACCCACAACCAAAAAGAATGTCTCTCTGAACTAACAGCCCTTGTGTAAATACAGATGGCATGCCCCCGCCCTCCTCGGTATATGATGCTTTGTGGAATACCCTTGAGCAAGACCCCGCCTTTATATGACTAACTAGGCCTCCCCATCCCCCACCCCGGCATAATCACCATATATGATACTGTGGGACTTCCACTCTTTCACCTCCACCCTGCGGAGTGTGTTGGCTTCCTTCCGTGGACTCTGGCTAGGCGACCGGATGCCGGCTCAGGTCAGTTCTGATCCGCATGACACAGTAGCCGCTATTCTTACTCCTTACTCAGGCCTAGCGTGATGATGGGCGTGGGGGGGGGGAAGGGTTGTGGCGTATTAGTTTTGGAGATGGCAGATTATGTATTAACTGGGTCCAGCTCAGAGCTTCCGGCAGTTGTTACAGAGAGAGAGAGAGAGAGAGAGAGAGAGAGAGAGAGAGAGAGAGAGACCAGCTGCTGATAGATGATGATGATTGCTTGCATGGTGGGGGAGGGGAAACAGGGCGTTGACAGCTGTCAGTCAACCTTGGACTCTCAATGGAGATGAGGCTAGATGTCAGTGTTGCTTTTAGACTTTGAGGGTCAAACTTTGGCCTTAATCTGGGCTGACAGTCAAAGGTTGCTTTCGTTACGCTGCTGGTCACTCTGGCATAGTTTCACCAGTGCTGCAACCTTTAGTAATGCTTTAGTAATGCAGCCAGTGGATTAAATTGGGGTGTTTTGCGGGCAACAATGGATTGACAAAGACATTATCGTAATTGTGCCTTTTGAAAATGTAAAGCCTCTTCTGTTTAAATCTGTAGAAAGTCAAATTAAAAAGGTAAGTCAAAGTACTGTTGACTTGGTGTGGATACAATAATAAGTGCCTGGCAGTTGGAGTACTTCCAAGGCTTGGATGTGTAAAATCTTTTGGTTGAATCTTTTCTACAAAAGATGAGCAAACGTGTAAGAATATATCTGGTTTAATAAAAAAAACAAAGTTACAAGCTTGGGTCCATAGAAAGGTAGAGGAGAGAACTCATTTTGGAAACATAATCAAGTAATTATCTCATTCTGGGTCAGATTTGTATGAATTGATTGACTACGGTGCAGTATTTTGTTCCCAATTGCAATAGCAGCAGAGGCTTATGGGTGCCGTAGTATTTGGAGCCAAACCAAATTTGCAAAGTTTAGATAATTAAAGCTGATGGCCATGTCTTTTAATCATCAAGGATACTGCTGTGTTTCTATGTTGAGGGACATTGGGGACATCCTATCCTCCCACATCACAAACTCTAAACAGCCCGTGTGTGTTCTTTGTATTTGTGTCTGTGTGCAAGCTGCTGTTGGCAGGTGTGGCGTCTGTTGTGGCACAATGCAGAGTTCCTCTCACCTCCAGATGTTTCACTTAATATCAAGCAGTGATTTTCTTTCCCCTCAAGACTGAACAACGTCTGTGGTCACATTCACAGCATTTGCTTTATACAAATCCTAAGTACTCATTTTCTTTGTATAAATTGATCCCAGTTTCTCTTTGTCTCCTCTCCCTTTGTAAATTAATCTTTGTAGGAAAGGATTTTTCTCTGACTCTCTCCTAACTCAAGAGAGTAGAGATGTGGGGGGGGGGGGTTGAGGTAATGGGAGAAATATGTCTCTAAACAAACGTCATACCCAGCTCAGCACATTCATCCATTGCTGTGGTTGTGGGTTACAGAGCTCGTCTGCAGGAAAATTAGGGAAACGAGGGAAGTGGGAGGATGGGTGGTGATTGAACCCAACCAAAAACAGCAGAACAGAGGAGAAGATAGCGCCAGAAAGACCCAGGAATGGAGTTAAATGCACAGAGGGCTGCTTTAGATTGAATATTGAAGTATTGACTGCGTTAGAGGCAGTGATAGAGTCTTAGAAATCGGTGGAGGAGTGTAAAACGGGAGATTACATGAATGGAAACTTTTGGAGCAAGTGAAGGAGGGAAGGATAGCAGGAGGACAACCTAAAGTTTTTATTTGTTTTATTTTTATTATGAGGAAAAAGAACGCTTTGTAAACCTGAACCGTCATTGTTACATTTTTCCACAATTCCCTCTGAGAGTGAATGACGTCTGTCAGCCAGGCACGTCTGTGTCTATTTGTTTGTGGATGTAGTTGTGTGTACAAAGTACAGATATTAGTCTGTACTGGTGCCATCAGCACAAACTGGACCTTGAAAGGTAAAATCTGACCATGGAGGCGAAAAGGCTCTTTCTGGCAAGTTTGCTGCATCCTTTCAGCGAGACTTGAAGTGATTAACTGGAGGTTGTAGAAGCAGCGGTGGAGGAAGGACAAATACAAGAGGTCACATGCTCAAAACATTTGTAGCTCAAAAAAAAAAAGAGGAGAATAAAAGCTGTGAAATGAGAACCGTAAAGACCCTGACTCCTACTCTCCTCAGTCCTGCTACCTCCCCTCCTACCTCTCCTTTCCTTTCATCCTCTTGCTTCCTTTCCTATCCTATCATCTCATATTCTCTCCTTTCGTCTCCTTTCCTCGTCTCCTCTCAATGCCGACCGGGGAGTCACCCTGAATTATTCATTTTGAGAAAATGAAATCTTCACGGGTGTTAAATCAGAGTGAATAGACAAAGATGACCATGTTCTTTGTATGCACTGTGTGTGTGTGTGTGTGCGTGTGTGTGTGTGTGTGTGTGCGTGTGCGTGTGCACGTGTGTGTGTGTGTGTATGTGTGTGTGACAAGGCGTTGCAGAACTTGACACTTTGCTTGGCTGTGTTTTAACAAAAGCGAGGGGGGGGGGGATATGTTTAGAGGTGCAGATGAATCTCATTTGCACCGAAGGAAAATATGAAACATTTCTCAGTCGGCATGTCAGTCGTGTTCAGGATCACACAGGGCTGTAAATGGGATTGTGTTTCACTGTGTTTTTAGTCTCACACAGGGCAGATTATTTGTGTGTGTCTGTAAGTGTGTGAGCAGCCGTCACTCCATATTTCATCCTTAATATATATAATGTTCTTTTCTGATATTTGGCCAAAACAACACATTTGAGGAAGCTAAACTTAAAGCAACCAGGTGCTGGATGACTCAGTATCTCTGTGCATTTGTGCATGTCTGCATATTTGTCCATGGATCACTGTTTCATTTTTCATGGATGCCTGTTCACACTCTATTTGACTAAGCCTACAGCACACATGAAAGGTGTAATAAGCAACGCCTTCCAACATTCATCCCCTCAACACACACACGCACACACACACACACATCCTCTTTTACATCTCTTTCTCTCTCTAATCAGGCCAGTTGGCTCAAGTCACAGAGAAAGAGAAAGGTGGAGGAGAGGGATGGTGTTGGAGAGGTGGAGCGATGCACAGACGGGGTATGAATGGGAGAACAAGAATCTATGTGCTGCAATCGCCTCCCTGAAAAAACAAAGTACACAAAAAAGCCTCAACATCTGTTGTCCACCTGCAGCTGTGCCATCTATCTCTCTCCTCTCGCCCGCATTCGTGTTTCAATCATTTGGCAACAGCACATCATGTAGATCAGAAGAGGCAGATGGGATGGTGGATTTTCGAGGTCATATTTTACCCTAGACCTCTTCTCCCTCCAGCGCTCTCTTTTTCATGAATGAGGCTTTTTTTTACTCCGGGCCCTGTTTGTGATCTCTGATTATACGTTGTAACAAAACCTCCTCAATGGAACCCTTTAAACTCACTACACTCCTGTTGAACTCACGATCAATACACGCGGTACACTACAGTAAACACAGTGTGCACAATACAGCAGGATACTGCAGGTGTAGTTTGTTGATTTTGTCACTTTTCTTACAGTTTCTTACAGTAACACATTCATTTGTTCACTCAGTCATCAGAGGTCTGCAACTAACACTTATTTTATGAAAAACATTTGCATAATCGTAGATTTGGGATTTTTTTAGTGAGCTAATTTTTCATTAGGTAATCAAACCTTTTTATAGGAAAAATCATATCAAATCAAATTTACATTTGTATAAGTCATAAATGCTTTGATGGGATCTTCAAATTCGAATTAAGAAAGAAAGCGATAAAACAATGCGGCCTGTAAAACAGTTATGCACTGTAATGTCTCACTTATAGTATCTGACAATACTGCTGCTGACATATCTGTCATGCACTAATACCAAAGGTTTTACCGCCGCAACTATCATTTTCTAATTAATTGATAAATTGTTCGCTCTATAATATCTGACAATTGTAGAAAATGTCCATCATACTGTAATATCCTGAGGTGACGTATTCAAATAGCGTTTATGCATTACAAGGAAAATAAGTGAATCTGTACTTTTTGAAAAGCTTGAACAATCAAAATGTTTGCCTTTGACTATCAACACGGTTGCACTTCTGAACTGTAACGAATGCCAGATTTCAGAATGCATGCTCTCCCTCCACAAAAGCAGTGTTGTGTCTGTGTACGACGACCCGGAAGCCCTTCTTAACCTTCATTATCAAAATCCTTTTCAAAGTGTCCGTCAGAGACAAAGTCTCACACCATGCGTAGTAGTAAACCTGCTGTTACTGCTTGGGTTTAGATCCCAGGATCAATTAGACTCCTGGGAGGATTTTCCTAAGTGTTACCATAAGTTCACGAGTAGGACTCCTTTGTGCTTGTGTCTGCAAGTACACACACAACCACCACTCTGAGACACACACTGCTTTTCTTAATCCCCCAGAGAGCTCAGTAGCAGGTGTGCAGAGAGTTGTTATTGTTACATATGAGGATTCATTTTGTAACTGCAGGGTTTTCTATTTCAAAGGACTGAACCCCAGATGTTTGTGCTACAGTAAAACATTTAACCTGTCTTTGCATGCCATTCTTCCAGTCTGGTTGCATGCACGTGTGAGTGCACACCTCAGCTTTCAAGCATGAAGTATTGACGTGAACGCTGGTGTTGGAGCCTTGAAGTGACGCACTTAATGGCTCGTTGGAAGGCAAAACCAATCAACTCCTGTTAAAGAGCGAGGATGAAAATTGCAGACTGAGATCGCGAAGGAGAGTTTGTGAGCAAGACGGAGTGAGACTGAGAAGAAAGGGGGGGGGGCTGGCACTCTTAAAGGACCGTGAAGGCCGGATCACAAATAATAAAACAGAAAGGGAGGGAGGGAGGGAGGGAAAAAAAAGAAGGAAAATATGTTGAGCGAAGGGGAAGGTCGGAGAGAATGGAAGAGGGAGTCGAACGTGTGCCAGGAGCGCTGCACCTCTCACTGTGACTGGTGCTCTTCAAGGATTTTTTGCTCCCTCTCTTTGGTCTTTCTTATTTACCTCCCTCTTTTATTTTCTTCTGCATAGCTGTGGCACCGGCTTGTTTTTTCTGTATTTTTTCGTCTTTTACCATTTTTCTCCCCCCACCCCTTCCTCTCTCTCTCTCTCTCTCACTCTCTCTCTCTCTCTCTCTCGCTCCCTCTCTCGCTCTCTCTGTCTTTCTGTGACTCGCAACAAAAGGCTGACGGAGTGAGCCTGACGTCTGAATGAATAGCCCAAACCTGCCGTGAAGGGAGAGAAGAGGGAGACAGAGCAGGGAAGAGAGGAGGCTGAGGAGAAAAGATGAGTGATCTGGCTGAAGAGGCGGAAAGAGGAGGACGCTCAGAAGTGCTGATTTCTGGCTGAAGACGAGTAGAGATCCAATTTTTTTTCCTCCCTCCCCCCCCCCTCTTTGGAGATTAAAGGAGTTGACGCTGCCGCTTTGACCGCACGGGAGGTGACTATCGTAGTCCTCGCTCTCCCGTCCTCCCCCTCACCCACTGCCCTCCTGTGCCACCTTCCATTTTTTCCTCCCCCCCACCGACCGCTCAAGAGTACCAGTCGTCTGAGAAATGGAGCTTCTGGGAGTGAGGTGACGAAGGAGGACGGATTTGGAAAGGAGCAGTGGGAGAGCAATAGCAGACAGAGAGAGAGGGAAGGAGGGAGGCTAGAGGAGGAGGTAGAGAGGAGAGAATAACCCCAGGACATACTGTGTGAGAATATACCCCCCCCCCCTTCACCCCACTTCTTCTCTTTTTTTTTGTTTTTTTGTCCCTCTCCACCACATTTCCTCTGCCATGTGCAGCTCCTGATTTGAAGAATGTGGAGACAGCATTTCCCAGGCAAGGAGCATGTTTCAAATTGTCTTGTGCATATATGTGTGTGTGTGGACATACTCATCAAGGGTAATAATAAAAAGCTGTGGTGTGTGTGTGTGTGTGTGTGTGTGTGTGTAATGACGAGAGGTGGGTGAAGAGAGAGTTGGATTTGGCTTAAAGGCTAATGAGCCTCTTATGTTTTTGCAATGAAGTGTGTCATGAAAACTGTGTGCGTGGGCATGTGTGCACGCATGAGGGCAAGCACCAATGTGAGAGTGTCAGTGTTTCCTTGGGTTTGAAACCACAGAACTCTGCACGGCAGCGAGAGGAGGTGAGATGAGATGTACCGTCATTTGAAGGGTCACAGGTCACAGCAGGATGGGCGTACGAGTGGCTCAATGTGAGTCAATAGGTGGTCCTGTGTGTTTACTGTTGCCAGCAGTAAACATAACTTTAAGGTGCATGGGGACAGAAACTCTGCTACAAATGTGTTACAGGAAAATATAGTGAATTATGCAGATTGATATGTGTTAAATGTGTTTCATACGTTTTCCTGTGTGGATGAAACGCAGCTTGAAAGCCTTATCTCCCTCTCCTCAAGTTTGTGTGTGTTTGTGTGTATACATGTTCCTAACCTGCACACACTCACTTGTGTGTGTGTGTGTGTGTGTGTGTGTGTGTGTGTGTGTGTGTGCATGGGAAGTACAGCTCAAGAGCACTGTCCGCTCTTCATCAGCACTGGCAGCTGCTTTTGTCTCAGGACCCTGGTTGTTTCCAGGCCTTACTTGCAGAGCACAAAAGATAACATTTAAAGAAGAGACGGTGATGGATGGATGCTCTCCTCTCTCACTTTGTGTTTACCACAACGCCACCTGTGATATCTTTATGTCAGCGTATGCTTCCCCCCCCCCTTTTGTTTTTCTCTCTTCCCTCCCGCGCACTTCTACATGTAATTTCTCCCCTGCCCTTTTCTCTCATCCTTTTATCTCTCCCCTCCCTCGCCCCTCTTGGCTGGGCGTTTGGGTGGTGATAAGTTTGGAGGAGGGCAGGCAGAGGGAGGACAAACAAGGTCTTTGTGTGTCCACATAGTGGAACAAGAAACAGGCCGGGGTGGCGGCGGTGTAGCCGGGCGCTGATAGGGTCCGGTGGGGGCCTGGAGGAGGCAAGTCTGCCAAAAGAAAGATTACACCTCCCTTCTTTTTCTACAGATGCCAAGGGATCGTAAACACACCAAAGAAAGTAGACACTCCCAAGAACACGGGCGCCGGTTTCTTGTTAATATGTATGCGCCGTTATGGAGTTTAACAAGCTGTTTTTATATTGTAAGTAGCATGCAGGTGGACATGCACAACCAGCACTGAGAGAACAGAAGTAGAGTAGATGCGAGCGTTGGCATCGAGAGCTGCGAATGCCCTTGAACATGTTATTTAACAAAATTCTGTGACATCCTGGCTAATGGTTATTAATGGTTATCATCAGTGGGTGTGTGTGAAGCTAAGTGCAGCCAAACACTGTGTGTGTGTGTGTGTGTGTGTGTGTGTGTGTGTGTGTGTGTGTGT